>NC_030827.1:60035271-60347188 GCF_001704415.2 Capra hircus | reverse complement strand
ACCCCTTAGTGTGAGTCAATACTCGGTGTGACAGTCGATGCAGTGCAGGGAAATCATGGTCCTCTGGAGTGGACTGAGACATTTTGGGTCTTTTTGAGAGTGTAACAGGCAGGACAGCCAAGGGTTCCAAATGGAGGAAAAGCCTGCAAGTGTCAGACATTTTTATCTCTCTTAAGCGGCAGGAGGAAACAAACTAGTGATATATTTTCCTTCTCTGTACGTATTTTAAAATGAGGTTTTCTCTTAAAATCTGTGTTGCCATGACACCTGGTTTCCCGTGAAGTTATCCAATGCCTTTTTCTTATGTAAATGTTTATCCTAATTTGTGCTAATATACTATGCATTTACCGAAACTCTGTCTTCAAGTCGGTTCCACCTTTTGGCTCAGAACCTAGTTGTTAAACCAGTATGTTATGCTCGATATTGTTCCTCTAATCTACGTAAATAACACTATTTGTATGATGTTCTGCCCTTCTTCAAGACGCAGTTTAATCCTTTTATGGCCCAAGATGAACCATTTGCAGCAAAGATTATCCCAAAACACGCCCTATGGGTGAGGGGCCTGGTGCCATTCTAAGTTTTGAGACATTCCTTTCTTTCATTAACAGACTGCTGTTAACTATATAACATCCAACTAAAGACTAGCAGGGGGTACTCTTTCTGCCCCGCTTCTGATCCCTACGTTGGAAGGTTTCTCTATCTCCTTTATACTTTAAATAAAACTTTATTACACAAAAGCTCTGAGCAATCAAGCCTCATCTCTGGCCCCGGATTGAACTCTTCTTCTCTGGGGGCCAAGAATTCTGGCGTTGTAATTCAACAACCACCTTTCATCTTGGGGGCTCATCCGGGATCCTTCAGGACAAGGTAAGGATACTTGGAGCTCTAGTTCTTTGTTCTCTTAGTGAACACATTCTCTGCTGTGCTTTACTAACTCTACTGTGTGCTTGTGTGAATGAATGACATGCCTGCGAGAAGCAAGTGAGGATCCCTGCTCTGCGGTTCCATGGTGATCTCATACAGCTTATGGCAGAAACCTGTCGGGGGTTTCTACCGACCTGCCAATGCCAAGAGGCACCCAATGACTCCTTTGGGAACCGACCAGAAATGGGTAAAACGTGTGGACTGAACCTTCCTTTCTTGGTCAAACTTTTTGGTCTCTTTGACCAATTCATAACTCCTTGGGAATTAGTAGTACTAACCTAATCTATCGGATCTTAGACTTTCAAGGGACTTGTGATCTATACTGTTACTGTGTACTGTGGCTTAGGTCCCAAACTTAGATTGGTAGTCAAGAAAGTGTCTAGCCTCGCTAGGAATCAAAAGTTTGGAAGCTATATGGAGCTCTAGCTCCAAGACCATCTCGGAGGTTAAAGGTTACTCAGATTGGGACTGCAATGGGTTTTTTCCCTTTGGTAACACTGGCTCTTAGTGGACCAGAGGAGGCTCTTATACTGGTGTGGTGATGCTTGAAAAGAACATCCCAGCTTTATGTTCGTATCGGTCTTATTATGGTCAGGAATATACTCCGGGTAGTGCACAGGCACTCAGGTGACGAATGTTTCCTCCAGCAGTCTTAGCTTGGGAGGCATTCCAGAAGGTTACTCTGATTACACCCCAGGGTGGCATCAGAGGCAAGCAAGGTTAAAGGTGAAGAGCTGGACGTCAGGTATAGATGCTATCAGGTCTACCCCTGGTACATCCCCACCCCGTCTCGGTGGTAGAACCAAGAGGGTTGAGATGGCGCCTGCGTCGGTAACGGACAGACTAAGTCCGACCAGGAAGGAAAAGCTTTTGATGTAAAGTCTGTCTACACCCCCATCTAGAGCAGGGAGGGACGCCCCCAGTAGAAAAATGGCTCTGCTCGCTTTTTTCTCTCTTACAGATGGGTGCTAACAATTCCAGCCTCATTCCTTTGAACTGTATCCTGAAAAACTGGGATACCCAGGCCTTAAGAGGGCACACCTGGTCTTCCTATGCGATACTGGCATGGCCATGGTATCCATTTGGAGGACGGCGAATGGTGGCCGGTTTGGAGGGTCTCTTAAGCATAATAGTGTTTTACAATTAGACTGGTTCTGTGAGGAACAAGGGAAAAGTGATCTTAAAAGATATATTTATCACTCAGTCTGCTCCAGATATCCACCATAAGCTACAAAAATGGGCATATGGAGCAAATCAGTCTTTAGATACTCTGTTACAACTGGCTCAGGACGGTCTATTACAGTAGGGAATATGACAAAAAGAAAGAAAGGCAAAGAAGACAGAGGAAAAGGCAGAAGCCTTCGCAATGGCTATGAAAAACGCTCTTAAACAGCAGGAGAAAAATGCCCAGAGGGACCCAGGTGAAAAGGGATGGGCTTACTATTACTGTGGAAAGGAGGGGCACCTCAAGTGGGATTGCTCTCAGGCATCTAAGCCGCCTCCGGCTCCATGCCTGGTCTGCAAAGGACCACACTGGAAGAGAGACTGCCCTCAGAGGTGTAGGTCTCCTGGGTCAGACTCTCAAGACAATCAGGACTAAAAGGTGCCCGGGGTCCCCACACAAGCTCCCGTCCTAATTACACCTGAGGAACCCCAGGTATTAATAATTGTGGGGGGGCAATCCATCGATTTCCTTTTAGATACTGGGGCAACTTACTCTGTGCTTACTGAAGCCCCTGGCCCACTTTCTTCATGATCTGCTTCCATAATGGGACTGTCTGGACGAGCCAAAAGGGTATTATTTCAGTTATTCTTTATCTTGCAACTGGGATTCTGTGGCTATTTTCACACGAGTTTCTGATCGTGCCAAGAATCTCCCTCACACCTTTTGGGGAGGGATATACTGAGCAAGGGTCCATGCCTCTGTTTTTATGAATATGGAGCCTTCCCTTTCTCTTCCTCTAGTTGAACAAAATGTAAATCCTAGAGTATGGGCTGATGGAAAATCTGTGGGTGGAGCACAAAATGTTATTCCTGTAGTTGTCAGGCTCAAAGACCCACACTTATTTCCACATAAGAAGTAGTATCCTCTGAAACCTGAGGTTAAGGAAGGGTTAAAACCCATCATCAAAAACTTAAAGGAACAGAGGACTATTAATTCTCTGTAACAGTCCTTGTAACACTCCTATTTTGGGTATATTAAAAAATCAAATGGTAAATGGAGACTAGTTCAAGATTTACATGTAACAAATGAGGTTGTAGTTCCTTTACACCCCGTGGTGCCTAATCCTTATACTCTATTGTCTGAAATTCCTGCATGAGCCAAATGTTTCTCAGTAATTGATTTAAAAGATGCCTTCTATTCAGTGCCTTTGGCAAAGGAAAGTCAATTTCTATTTGCCTTTGAAGACCCTACCCAGCCAGCCTCTCAGTTAACCTGGACAGTTTTGCCCCAGGGATTTCGTGACAGTCCTCCCTTATTTGGAAAAAGTTTGTCACGGTATCTACAAAACTTTAACAGCTCTGAAGCGGTGGTGTTACAATATGTAGATGATATTTTGCTCTGTGCTGAGACAGAAGAAGCTTGTTCACGAGCCTCAGAAGATTTCTTAAACTTTCTGGCAGGCTGTGGTTACAAGGCATCAAGAGAAAAGGCTCAGCTTTGTCAGTAATCTGTTAGATATCTGGGCCTAATCATATCAGAAGGGACTAGGGCCATAGGTCCTGAGAGAATTAAGCCTATACTAAATCATCCCCTACCTATGACTTTAAGACAATTGACAGGATTTTTGGGAATCACAGGTTACTGTCAAATTTGGATTCTGGGTTATGGGGAACTTGCCTGGCTTTTATATAAACTTATAACTGAAACTCAGCAGGCCCAAACTGACAAATTGGTTTGGTCACCAGAAATTCAAAAGGCTTTTATGGTTCTTCAGACTGCTTTCCTGCAAGCTCCTGCTCTGAGCTTGCCCACAGGGTCAGAATTTAGTTTGTTTGTCACTGAAAGGAAAGGTATGGCCTTGGGAGTTTCGACACAACCTCGAGGGCCTCAGTAGCAACCTATTGCTTATCTAAGTAGAGAATTAGATGTAATTTCACCTTGGTGGCCCCACTGCCTAAGAGTAATTAGGGCAGCGGCTATATTAGCACCTGAAGCTTTAAAAATAATTAATGGACAAAACCTTACTGTACTGACCTCTCATGATGTGACTGGAATCTTAAATTCTAAGGTTAATATTTGGATGACAGACAGTAGGCTTCTCAAATACCAGTCATTGTTGTTAGAAGGACCAGTAACTAAGCTTAAAGTTTGTGGAAATTTAAATCCTGCCACTTTCCTTCCTGAGAAGGAAAATTAAACACCTGATCACGATTGTTTTCAATTCCTAACTTTAAACTAAGCAGCTTGGGAAGATCTAATGGATACCCCATTAGACAATCTTGACCTGGAAATATTTACAGATGGCATTTCTTTTGTTTGGGATGGAAAGCGTAAAGCAGGTCATGCCGTGGTGACTGCTGAACAGGTTTTGGAAGAAAAATCTCTCCCCCAGGGAACCAGTGCTCAATTAGCAGAGCTTTTGGTTCTGACCCGAGCTCTAGAGTTAAGCAAAGGGCATCAGGTAAATATCTACATGGATTCTAAATATACTTATTTGACTTTACATGCTCATGTTGCAATATGGAAAGAAAGACAGTTTAAAACAGCAACAGGTGAACCTATTAAGCATTTCAGAGAGATCGAGAGATCTCTTTTAACTGCTATATATTGTCCTAAAGTAGTAGCTGTTATGCATTGCAAAGGGCACAGCAGGGATGGGAGTAAAGTAGCCCAAGGTAATCAGTTGGCTGACTGTCAAGCCAAAAAAGTGGCACTTTACGAAACCCCTTCACCGCAGATGCCTTTGATCTGGACAGGTCCTGTGGAACAACAACAAAAAAAAAAAAAAAAAACGCAATATACTGAAAAAAAATTAGAAAGATATAAAAAAAGAAGAACACAGATTACTGATAAAAGATGGTTACAGTCTGAGGATGGACGATTAATAATTCCTGAAAATGCTCAATGGAAAATTCTTTAAGGTTTACATCAGAGTTTTTATTTGGGTGCAGAGAGTACTTACCAAATGGCTTCTCGTTTGTTTGAAGGTAAAAATGCGATAAAAATTTTAAAGAATATTATCAAAAGGTGTGAAGTTTGTCAGAAAAATAACCCAAAGACTGAAAAACTAGCAAAATCTGGATTATAACGAAGTGGGAAGTATCCTGGAGAGGACTGGGAAATTGATTTTGCTCATATGCCAAAAGCTAATGGATATTCTTGCTTATAAGTTTGGGTAGATACTTTTACTGGATGGATTGAAGCTTTTCCCTGTCATAGTGAACAGGCTAAGGAGGTTATAAAGACTTTAATCCATGAAATTATCCCCAGGTTTGGGCTTCCACGGAGCCTTCATAGTGACAATGGCTCGGCCTTTAAAGCTGCTGTAACTCAGGGGTTATCTAAAGCTCTAGGAATAAAATATCACTTACACTGTTCCTGGAGACCCCAATCCTCAGGAAAGGTTGAAAAAGCTAATGATATTATCAAAAGACATCTGCACAAGTTAACTCAAGAGACGCAGGACAATTGGATTAAAGTTCTACCCATAGCTTTAATGAGGGCTCGAACTGCCCCCAGAAGGGAGGGACTGTCCCCCTTTGAATGTATTTATGGAAGGCCTTTCTTATGCACAGACATTTTAATAGACCCTGAAGCCTTGGAATTAACTAGTTATGTAACTCACCTCTCAGCTTTTCAACAGGCATTAACAGAACTCTGGGAGACAACTCCTGACCCCGCCTCTGAGTCAAGCAAGTCTCTATTTGAGCCAGGAACTGAGGTCCTCATAAAAACTTTGGGATCTGGGGGCCCCTCCCTCGAGCCCCTCTGGGAAGGCCCTTACCAGGTTATTCTTTCTTCTCCCACAGCTGTCAAAGTGCCAGGAATTGATTCGTGGGTACATCACACTCGAGTTAAGAGGTGGCACCCTGACCAAAACTAAGTGACATCTTTTTATCTTTACTTTCTATGCTCTGACTTTATACTTTCCAGATGGGCCAGATAACCTATGTGAGCTTACTTCTGCTGACTCCAAATATCCTGAGTATGCCGCTTGACCCTCAAGACAATGCCTTCCTATCCTGGGCTCACTCCTACGCTGCATTCCACAATCGGTTTAACTGCTGGGTCTGTGGAGCACTCCCCTCTTCGTCAGTGGAAGGCTTCCCGTGGTGGACATCTCCACTTCAAGAAAAAGACTTTTGCCAAGTGTGTAAATACCTTCAACAACAATTACATGTGATGCCTCTTCATCTGATGACATCTACCAACCCTAAATGGACGGGTGCAGCACTTTGTACTCTAACTGTGGACATAATGTGACTTTTAATTTTGATTATACATTGTCTCGGTTTAATGACTATTTTGCTACACATAAGGCAAATAGGTCTAGATCTAATGGATTTTTACCTGACGTTTATCAAATATGGGATGAGGTTATGTGGCTAACTCCTGAAAAATGACATTTAATATCTACTGCCCCTATATGCTGGGAACAAACAGAGCCATCCCCAAAAGTTAGCCAACAACTTAATTACAATGATTGGAAACAATTGGGATTTTTGCCTCAGGAAATATGCAACGTAATCATTCCCATGTTTTCCAACCCCAGTTCAGGTTCTCCCTTTGTCTGACCAGGCACTAATTGGGACTGGATATCTCAGTCACGCTGGCTTGCTCCAAATGGGACTTATTGGATATGTGGCTCTTACCTATGGGCATGGCTTCCCCCTGGTTGGATAGGGAGATGCACCCTGGGTCTAGCCTTTACTCCCTCCCAGCTTTATATTTTCAGAGCTCCCAGAAAAGCCTGCTAATTTACCCCACCTTAAAATTCGGTGAGCAAGGTCTGTATTTCCCTGGTATGATTATTTGGCTGCAGTCTTTGTTCCCTCTTTGGGAACTACAGATGTTATGCTACGAGTGGATGCTTTGACTAATTTTACTCAACAGGTATTACAAGATTTTCAAAAGGCTATTTCAGCTCTTAATGCTGAACAAGCACAAATTAAAAAGGTGGTTTTACAAAACAGATTGGCTTTAGATATTCTGACAGCTGCACAAGGAGGAACGTGTGCTATTATTCATACCCAATGCTGTACATATATACCTGATATAAACACGAATGTTACTCATTTTACTAAACACATGAACAAGATGATTGAGGCCATGGATACTCCTGAAGCCTCATTTGCCTCACTTTGGGAGACGTTAACTAGCTCTCCATGGTGTACAACTATCTTAATTACAGTAATTCTGATTGTTTTGTTTTTACTGTTTTCTCCCTGCATCTGTAACTGTATAACTGAATTTGTTTCTAGCCGCATGAAATCTTTCAAGTTACAAATGGTTGCTCAAACTGCTGCTACCCCTGCAGCTGCCTACAACTACTATTTGGGGCCCCTGAATCAGATATCCTCAGTATGAGAATTAGGAGAATATGTTGCCTCCCCAATTTAGGGACAAGGCCCCTTCTCAGCTCAGAAGCAGTTATGGAATGAAAATGATGCCCCTTTTCCATAGACAACATAATTCTCCAAAAAGAAAAGGGGAGAATGAGAGGGTAACGGGCAGGAAAGCCAGGGGTCTCCAAATGGAGGAAATAGCCTGCAAGTGTCAGACATTTTTATCTCTCTTAAGCGGCAGGAGGAAACAAACTAGCGATATTTTTTCCTTCTCTATACAAATTTAAAAGGAGGCTTCTCTTAAAATTCTGTGCTGCCATGACACCTGATTTCACCTGAAGTGAACCAATGCCTTATTCTTAAGGAAATGTTTATCTTAAGTTATGCTAATGTACCATGCATTTACCCCAAACTCTGTCTTCAAGTCTGTTCAGCCTTTTGGCTCAGAACCTAGTTGATAAACCAGTATGTCATGCTCGGATATTGTTCCTCTAATCTATGTAAATAACACTATTTGTATGATGCTCTGCACTCCTTCAAGATTCAAGTTAATCCTTTTATGGCCCAGGATGAACCATTTGGAGCCAAGATTATCCCAAAATACAACCTATGGGTGAGGGGCCTGGTGCCATTCTAAGTTTTGAGACATTCCTCACTTTCATTAACAGACTGCTGATAACTATAAAACATCCAGCTAAAGACTAGCAGGGGGGTACTCTTTCTGCCCGCTTCTGATCCCTATCTCAGAAGCTTTCTCTATACCCTTTATACTTTATTAAACTTAATTACACAAAAGCTCGGAGCGATACAGCCTCATTTCTGGCCCCAGATTGAGTTCTCATACAGGGTCAAAAAATCACGGTGTCATAATTCAACAAAAACCTTTCATGTTGAAATACTAGCAAGACCCCTGGAGTTCCTCTCCACTTTGCTGTTGAGAGAGTCTCCTCTTGAGATACGACAGGAATGCCTGGAATCCCTTCCCAACGAAGCAGGGAAAGGAACTATCATCTCGAGTGGAGGAGGGGAAAACGGGGCTCCTCTTGAGTGGTGGCAGGACCATTGGTGTTCCTCTCGAGTGGATATGGCTATGTCGGGGAAATTCTTCAGTTGCTGCAAGGGTGTGAAGGAACCTTTTGAGGTTCAAGAGGGAAGCTGTAATTTCACTCGAGATGCCGCAGCGGAAAAGGCCCTGACCTCGCCTGGAGAGGAGAACCTCCTGGTTTTTCTCGAGTTGTGCCAGGTTCCTCTCGAATAATGACAGGGACTTCAGGGACCTGCTTGTGTGCCCTCAGGAAAGGCCAGTCTCCATGCGAGTGGTGAGGGACCTCTAGGGATTCCTCTCCAGTCAGTGCCAGGTCCTAAATCCTCGTCTGGAACTGAGGCTGGAACCTGAGGTTTCCTCTCCAGGGCTGACATGGATCTTGAGGTTCCTCTAGAGTCTCCAGAGAGGAGTCAGTTCTCGTCTCGAGTGGAGACATGCACGTCGAATTTCCTCCCGAGCTGTAGCAGCAGTGTCAGGCTCCCCGTTGAGTTGACACAGAGATCTGTGGCTTTCCCTCGAGGCTTTCCCACAGGGCTGTCACACGTGCCACTGTGGAGTGAATCGATACTCGGGGTGCAAGTTGAGGCAAGGCAGGGAAATCAGGTTCTTTTGGAGTGGTCTGAGATATTTGGGGGACTTTCGGAATGGTGGTATGACCCCTGCAGTTCCTCTTGACCTTTCAGTTGAGAGCTCCTCCTCTTGAGATGCGACGGGAACACTGGGAATCCTTTCCCGAAGAAGTAGGGAAAGGAACCCACATCTCGAGTGGAGGAGGGGAAGAGGGGATCCTCTTGTGTTGTGGCGGGATCCTCCCTGTTCCTCTCGAGAGGATACCGGTATGTCAGGGAACTTCTTGAGTTCCTGCAATGGAGTGAAGGACCCTTTCGAGGTTCAAGAGGGAAGGTGTGATTTCCCTCGAGATGCCACAGCGGAAAAGTGTGTCATCTCGCCTGGAAGGGAGAACCTCCTGGTTTTTCTCGAGTTGCTGTAGGTTCCTCTCAAGTTATGACAGAGAAATCAGGGACCCGCTCCTGTGGCCTGAGGAAAGGACAGTCTCCATGCGAGTAGAGGGGCCTCTCAGGATTCCTCTTCAGTCTGTGCCGGGTCCTGACTCCTCGTCTGGAGTCGAGGCCGGAACCTGAGGCTTCCTCTCCAGTGCTGACATGGATCTTGAGGTTCCTCTGGAGTCTCCACAGAGGAGTAAGGCCTCGTCTCGAGTGGAGACATGCACGTCCGCTTACCTCCTGAGCTGCAGCAGCAGTATAAGCCTTACCAACGAATTGACACAGGGATCAGTGTCTTTCCCTCGAAGCTTTCCCACAGGGCTGTCACACGAGCCACCCTGGTGTGAGTCGATCCTCAGCATGAAAGTCGACGCAGTGCAGGGAAATCTGCTTCCTCTGGAGCAGAGTGAGACATGTGGGGGACTCTTGGAATGGTGGCATGACCCTGGAGTTCCTCTCGACTTTCCTGTTGAGAGCACCTCTTCTTGAGATGCGATGGGAATGCCGGTAATCCTTTCCGGAGGAAGCAGGGAAAGGAACCCTCATCTCGAACTACGACGCGGAAACGGGGCTCCTCTTGATGTTGGCGGGACCCTCGGTGTTCCTCTCAAGTGGAGACGGGTATGTTGGGGATCTTCTTGAATTACAGCAAGAGTGTGAAGGACCCTTTCAAAGTTCAAGAGGGAAGGTATGATTTGCCTCGAGACGCCTCATCGGAAAAGGTCCTCATGTCGCCTGGAGGGGAGAACCACGTGGATTTTTTCGAGTTGCAGCAGGTCCCTCTCGAGTTACGACAGGGACATCAGGGACCCACTCTTGTGGCCTCAGGAAAGGCCAGTCTCCATACAGGTTGCGAGGGTACTCTCGGGATTCATCTCCAGTCGGTGCTGGGGCCTAAGACCTCAGGTGAATTCGTGCCCAGAACCTGAGTATTCCTCTCCAGTGCTGACATGGATCTTGGGGTACTTCTGGAGTCTCCACAGGGGAGTCAGTCCTCGTCTCGAATGGGGACATGCACGTCCGCTTTCCTCCCAAGCTGTAGCAGCAGGGTCAGCTTCCCGTCACATAGATACAGGGATCTGTGGCTTGCCTTCGAGGCTTTCTCACCAGGCTTTCCCACAGGGCTGTCAGAACTGACACCATGGTGTGAGTCAATACTCGGCATGAAAGTCGAGCCAGTGCAGGGAAATTAGGTTCCTCTGGAGTGGACGGAAACATTTTGGGGACTTTTTCAATGGTGGCTTGACCCCAGGAGATGCTCTCGACTTTCTTGTTGAAAGCGCCTCCCCTTGAGGTGTGACCGGAACCCCGGGAATCCTTTCCCGACGAAGCAGGGAAAGGAACCCTCATCAAGAGCAACAAAACAGAAACAGGGCTCCTCTTGATGTAGGCGGGAACCTCCGTTGTTCCTCTCTAGCATAGACGGGTATGTCGGGGAACTTCTTGAGTTGAAACAAGGCTGTGAAGGAACCTTTTGAAGTTCAAGAGGGAAGGTGTGATTTGCCTCGAGACACCTCAGCGGAAAAGGGCCTTATCTCGCCTGGAGGGCAGAACCTCCTGGATTTTCTCGACTTGCAGCAGGTCCCTCTCTAGTTATGACGGGGACTTCAGGGACCCACTCTTGTGGCCTCAGGAAAGGGCAGTCTCCCTACAAGTTGCAAGGGGCCGCTCGGGATTCCTCTCCAGTTGGTGCCGGGGCCTAAGACCTCATGTGGGGTCGAGTCTGGGGAACTGTGGATTCCTCTCCAGTGCTAACATGTATCTTGGGTTACTTCCCGAGTCTCCACAGGATAGTCAGTCCTCGTCTCGTGTGGGCACATGTACGTCCTTTTTCCTCCTGAACTGTAGCAGCAGTGTCAAGATTCCCGTCGTGTTTAAACAGGGATGTGTGGCTTTCGATTGAGGCTTTCCCACCCGGCTGACACACGAGTCACCGTGGTGTGAGTCAACACTTGGGGTGAAATTCGAGGCAGTTGAGGGAAATCAAGTTCCTCTGGAGTGGAGTGAGACATTTGGGGCACGTTTGGATTGGTGGCACGACCCCTTGAGTTAATCTCGACTTTCCTGTTGAGTGCCCCTCCTCTTGAGTTCCGACGGGAATGCCGGGAATCCTTTTCCGACGAAGCAGGGAAAGGATCCCTCATCTCGAGCTATGAGGCGGAAACGGGGCTCATCTTGATGGTGGTGGGACCTTCGGTGTTCCTCCCGAGTGGAAACGGGTATGTCAGGGAACTTCTTGCATTGCAGCAAGGGTGTGAAGGACCCTTTTGAAGTTCAGGAGGGAAGGTGTGATTTGCCTCGAGACACCTAAGCAGAAAAGCGCTTCATATGGCATGGAGGGGAGAACCTCTTTGATTTTTCGGGATGCTGCAGGTCCCTCTCGAGTTATGACGTGGACCTCAGGGACCTGCTCTTGTGGCCTCAGGAAAGGCCACTCTCAATGCGAGTTTCGAGGGGCCTCTCGGGATTCCAGGCCAGTAGGTGCTGGGGGCTAAGACATTGTGTGGAGTAGATGCCGGAACCTGAGAATTCCTCTCAAATCCTGACATGGATCTTGGGATACTTCTGGAGTCTCCACACAGGAGTCAGTCTTCGTCTCGAGTGGGGACATGCACGTCCTCTTTCCTCTAGAGCTGTAACAGCAGTGTCAGGCTTCCCGGTGCATTGATACAGGGATCTGTGGCTTTCCCTCGAGGCTTTCCCACAAGGATGTCACAAGTTCCACTGTGCTGTGAGTTGATCCTCGGCGTGAAGTTCGAGGCAGTGCAGGGAAATCAGGTTCCTCTGGAATGTACTGAGACATCTGGGGGACTTTTGGAATGGTGGCACGACCCTTGAGTTCCTCTCGATTTTCCTGTTGAGAACGCCTCCTCTTCAGATGCGACAGGAACGCCAGTAATGCTGTCCCAATGAAGCAGGGAAAGGAACCCACATCTCAAGCTACGAGGTGTAAACGGGGCTCCTCTTGATGATGGTGGGACGCTCGGTGTTCCTCTCGAGTGGAGACGGGTATGTCGGGGAACTTCTTGAGTTGCAGCAAGGGTGTGAAAGACCCTTTTGAAGTTCAAGAGGGAAGGTCTGATTTGCCTCGAGATGCCTCAGCAGAAAAGGGCCTCATCTCTCCTGGAGGGGAAAACCTCCTGGATTTTCTCGAGCTGCAGCAGGTCCCTATGGAATTATGGTGGAGACCTAAGGGACCCGTTCTAGTGGCCTCAGGAAAGGCCAGGCTCCATGCAAGTTGCAAGGGGCCTCTCGGGATTCCTCTCCAGTTGGTGCCGGGGCCTAAGGCCTTGTGTGCAGTCAAGGCCAGAACCTGAGGATTCCTCTCCAGTGCTACCATGGATTTTGGGGGTACTTCTGGAGTCTCCACAGGGGAGTCAGTTCTCGTCTCGAGTGGGGACCTGCACCTCCGCTTTCCTCCTGGCTGTAGCAGCAGTGTCAGAATTCCGGTCGCATTGATACAGGGATCTGTGGCTTTCCCTCGAGGCTTTTCCACAAGGCTTTCCCGCAGGGCTTTCTTACGTTAACCGTGGTGTGAGTCGAACTTGACATGAAAGTCGAGGCAGGGCAGGGAAATCAGGCTCCTCTGGAGAGGACTGAGACATTTGGTGGACTTTTGGAATGGTGGAACCACCCCTGGAGTTCCTCTAGACTTTGCTGTTGAGAGCGACTCCTCTTGAGATGTGACAGGAACACCGGGAATCCTTTCCCGATGAAGGAAGGAAAGGAACCCTCATCTCGAGTTACGAGGCAGAAATGGGGCTCCTCTTGATGTTGGTGGGAACCTCAGTGATCCTGTCGAGTGGAGACGGGTATGTCAGGGAACTTCTTGAGTTGCAGCAAGGGTGTGAAGGACCCTTTCGAAGTTCAAGAGGGAAGGTGTGATTTGCATGAAGACACCTCAGCGAAAAAGGGCCTCATCTCGCCTGGAGGGGAGAACCTCCTAGATTTTCTCTAGTTGTGGCAGGTTCCTCTCGAGTTACGACGAGAATCTCAGGGTCCCGCTCGTGTGGCCTCAGGAAAGGCCAGGCTCCACGCGAGTTGAGAGTGGCCTATCGGGACACCTCTCCATTCGGTGCTAGGTCGTAAGTCTTGGTCTGGAGCTGCTGCCGGAAAGTGAGGTTTCCTCTTCAGTGATGACATGGATCTTTGGGTTCCTCTGGAGTCTCCACAGGGGAGTCAGGCCTTGTCTAAAGTGGAGACATGTCTAAAGTGGAGACGCTTTCCTCCAGAGCTGCAGCATCAGTGTGAGGCTTCCTGACGAGTTGATCCAAGGATCTGTGGCTTTCCCTCGAGGCATTCCCACAAGGCTCTCACAGGTGCCACCGTGATGTGAGTTGATACTCGGGGTGACAGTCGAGGCAGTGGAGGGAAATCAGGTTCCTCTGGACTGGACTGAGACATTTGGGGGACTTTTGAAATGGTCGTACGACCGCTGGAGTTCCTCTCAACTTTCCTGTTGAGAGTGCCTCCTCTTGAGATGCGACGGGAATGCCGGGAATCCTTTCCTGACGAAGCAGGGAAAGGAACCCTCATCTCGAGTGGAGGAGAGGTAAACGGGGCTCCTCTTGAGTTTGGCGGGACCCTCAGTATTCATCTCGTGTGGAGATGGGTATGTTGGGGAATTTCTTGAGTTGCTGAAACGGTGTGATGGACCATTTCGAGGTTCAACAGGGACGGTGTGATTTCCCTCGAGACGCCACAGCGGAAAAGGGCCTCATCTCGCCTGGAGTGGTTAACCTCCTGTTTTTTCTCAAGATGTGGCAGCTTCCTCTCGAGTTACAACGGGGACCGCAGGGATGCACTCGTGTGGCCTCAGGAAAGGCCATGGGAGTTGCAAGGGGCCTCTTCAGATTCCTCTAAAGTCTGTTCCTAGTCCTAAGACTTCGTCTGGAGCCGATGTTGGTATCTGAGGTTTCCTCTCCAGTGCTGACATGGATTTTAGGGTTCCTCTGGAGTCTTCCGAGGGGAGTCAGTCCTCGTCTCAATTGTAGAGATGCACGTCTGCTTTCCTCCTGAGCTGTAGCAACAGTGTCAGACTTAAGTCGAGTTGACTCAGGAATCTGTGTCTTTCCCTCGACGCTTTCCCACAAGTCTGTAACACATGCCACTGTGGTGTGAGTCGATACTTGGTGTGACAGTCGAGGCAGCTCAGGGTAATCAGTTTCCCCTGGTGTGGACTGAAACAATTGGGGGTCTTTTGGAATGGTGGCATGACCCGTGGAGTTCCTCTCGACTTTCCTGTTGAGAGCGACTCCTCTTGAGATGTGATGGCAATGCCGGAATCCTCTCCCAATGAAGCAGGGAAATGCACCCTCTTCTTGAGCGGAGGAAGGGGAAACGTGGCTCCTCTTGAGTTGTGGCCAGACCCACGGTGTGCCTCTTGAGTGGATACGGGTTTATTGGGGAAATATTTGGTTTGCTGCAAGGGTGTGAAGGACCCTTTCGAGGTTCAAGAGGGAAGGTGTGATTTCCCTTGAGTCGCAGCAGCGGTAAGGGGCTTCATTTCGTCTGGAGGGGAGAACCTAATAGTTATTTTAGAGTTGTGGCAGGTTCCTCTTGAGTTACAATGGGGACCTCAGGGACCCGTTCGTGTGGCCTCTGGAAAGCCAGTCTCCATGTGAGTTGTGAGGGACTTTCGGGATACCTCTTCTGTTGGTGCCTGGTAATACGTCCTCATATGGAGCTGAAGCCAGAACCTGAGGTTTCCTTTCCAGTGCTGACATGGATCTTGGGGTTCTTCTGGAGTCTCCACAGGGGATTCAAGCATAGTATCGAGTGGAGACTTGCACGTCCACTTTCCTCCCGAGTGGTAGCAGCAGTTTCAGGCTTCCCTTCGAGTTGCCACAGCAATTTGTTGCTTTCCCTTGAGGCTTTCCCACAGGGCTGTCACACGTGCCACCATGGGGTGAGTCGATACTCGGGGTGACAGTCGAGGCAGTACAGGGAATCCAGGTTCCTCGGGAGTGGACTGAGACATTTGAGGGTCTTTTGGAATGGTGGCATGAACCCTGGATTTCCTTTCGTCTTTCCTGTTGAGAGCACCTCCTTTTGAGATGCGACGGGAACACTGGGAAACATTTCCCGATGAAGCAGGGAAAGGAACCCTCATCTCGACAAGAGGAGGGGGAAATGAGGCTACTCTTGAGTTGTGGCGGGACCCTCGGTGTTCCTCTCGAGAGGTTACGGGTATGTTGGGGAACTTCTTGATTTGCAGCAAGGGTGTGAAGGAACCTTTCGAGGTCCAAGAGGGAAGGTGTGATTACCTTCGAGACACCGCAGCGAAAATGGACCTCATCTCTCCTGGAGGGGAGAACCTTCCTAGTTTTTCTCGAGTTGCGCCAGGTTCCTCTCTAGTTACGATGGTAATCTCAGGATCCCACTCATGTGGCCTCAGGAAAGCCCAGTCTCCATGCGAGTTGCGAGGGGCTTCTCGGGATTCCTCTCCAGTCGGTGCCGGGTTCTAAGTCCTCGTCTATAACCGGGGAGTGAACCTGAGATTTCCTCTGCAGTGCTGACAGGGATCTTGGGGTTCCTCTGGAGTCTCCACAGGGGAGTCAGGCTTCATCTCGGCTAGAGGCATGCATGCCCACTTTCCTCGCGAGAAGTAGCAGCAGTGTCAGGCTTCCTGTCGAGTTAACCCAAGGATCTGTGGCTTTCCTTCGAGGCTTTCCCACAGGGCTTTCACACTTGCCAGCATGGTGTTAGTTGATACTCGGGGTGACAGTCGAGGCAGTGCAGGGAAATCAGGTTTCTCTGGAGTGGACTGAGGCATTTGGGGTTTTTTGGAATGGTGGCATGACCCATGAAGTTCCTCTCGACTTTCCTGTTGAGAGTGCCTCCTCTTTAGATGCGACGGGAATGCCGGGAATCTTTTCCTGATGAAACAAGGAAGGAACCCTCATCTCGTGATGAGGAGGGGTACCGGGGCTCCTCCTGCATTGTGGCAGGACCCTCGGTGTTCCTCTCGAGTGGAGACGTGTATGTCAGGGAACTTCTTGAGTTGCGGCAAGGGTGTGAAAGACCCGATCGAGTTTCGAAGGGAAGGTATGATTTCCCTCGAGACGCCTCAGCGAAAAAGGGCCTCATGTCTCCTGGAGGGGAGAACCTCCTGGATTTTCTCTATTGGCGGCAGGTTACTCTCAAGATATGACGGGGACGTCAGGGACCCAATCATGTGGCCTCAGGAAAGGCCAGTCTCCATGCCAGTTGTGAGGGTCCTCTCGGGATCCCTCTCCAGTCGGTGCCGCATCCTAAGACCTCGTCTGGAGTCGAGGCTGGAACCTGAGGTTTCCTCTCCAGTGCTGACATGGATCTTGGGGTTCTTCTGGAGTCTCCGCAGAGGAGTCAGGACTAGTCTCGAGTGGAGACATGCACGTCCGCTTTCCTCCCGAGCTGTAGCAGCAGTCTCAGGCTTCCTGTCGAGTTGACACAGGGATCTTTGGCTTCCCTCGAGGCTTTCCCACAGGGCAGTCACACGTATCGCCTTGGTGTGAGTCGATACTCAGCGTGACAGTTGAGGCAGTGCAGGGAAATCAGGTTTTCTGGAGTGGACTGAGATATTTGGGGTACTTTTGGAATGGTGGCACGACCCCTGGCATTTCTCTCGACTTTCCTGTTGAGAGTGCCTCATCTTGAGATGCTACAGGAACACTGGGAATCCTTTCCCGACGAAGTTGGGAAAGGAACAGTAATCTCAAGCTAGGAAGCTGAAATAGGGCTCCTCTTGATTTTGTTGGGACCCTCGGTGTTCCTCTCTAGTGGAAACGGGTATCTCGGGGAACTTCTTGAGTTGCCGCAAGGGTGTGAAGGACCCTTTCGGGGCTAGGAGGGAACGTGGGATTTCTCTCGTGATGCTGCAGCCGAAAAGGGCCTCAGCTCGTGTGGAGATGAAAGTCTCTTGGTTTTTCTCGAGTTGTGGCAGGGTTCCTCTCGAGTTACGACCGGGACCTCAAGGACCCGCTCTTGGGACTCAGGAATGTCCATTCTTCATGCAAGTCCCAACGATCCTGCTGGGATTTCTCTGCAGTCGCTCTCATGCCTAGGTCCTCAACTGGAGTTGAGACCGGAACCTTAGGTTTCCTCTCCTGGGCCGCCATGGATCTCAGGGTTCCTCTGTGGCATGCACAGTGGAATCAGGCTTCATCTCATGTGGAGCCATGCAAGTCGCTCTCTTCTCAAGCCGGAAAAGCATGTCAGGCTTCCTGTCGTGTTGACCACAGGGATCTGTTGCTTTCTCTCGAGGGGCCACAGGGCTGTCACAACTTCCATCGTGTTTTGAGTCAGTCCTCAGTGTGACCGTCGAGTCAGTGCAGGGGAGTCAGCTGTCTCTGGAGTCCACTGGGACATCAAGGGTCTTTTGAAATGGTGGCAAGACACCTGGAGCTCCTCTCGTGTGTCTTGTGGAGACAGCCTCCTCTTGAGGTGAGACAGGAACCCCGGGATTCCCTCTCCATTAAAGAAGGGAAACGGACCCTCCTCTCAGGATGAGAAGGGAGAACCGGGGCTCTTCTTGAGTTGGGGCGGGACCCACGGTGTTCCTCTCGAGTGCAGACAGGGATGTCGTGGAACTTCTTGAGTTGCCACAAGGATCTCAAAGACCCTTTCGGGACTCAGGAGAGAAGGTGAGATTTCTCTCTAGACGGCGCAGCGAAAAAGGACCTCAGCTCGCATTGATGGGCCAATCTCCTGGTTTTTCTCGAGATGCAGCGTGGACCTAAGGGACCAGCTCGTGAAGCCTCAGGGAGGTCCAGTCTCCACACGAGTCGCGAGGGGCCCCTCAGAATTCCTCTGAAGTCGCTGCTGATGCAGAGGTCCTCATCTGGAGTTGAGGCCAGAAACTCAGGTTTCTTCTCCAGGGCTGACATAGATCTCGGGGCTCCTCTGGTGCATCCACAGGGGACTCTAGCCTCATCTCGTGTGGAGCCATGCAATTCCGCTCTCCTCTCAAGCCAGAAAATCAGTGTCAGGCTTCCTGTCGAGTTGACCATAGGTATCAGTGTCTTACTCTCGAGGGGCCACAGGGCTGTCACACCTGCCATCATGTTTTGAGTCTGTCCTCGGGGTGAAATTCGAGTCATTTCAGGGGAGTCAGGTGTGTCTGAAGTGCACTGGGAGATCGGGGGTCTTTTGAAATGGTGGCACGACCCCTGGAGTTCCTCTCGAGCGTCGTGGAGACCGCCTCCACTTGAGGTGCAACGAAAATGCCGGGATTCCCTCAGCGAAGAAGCAGGTAAACGGACCCTCTTCTCGGGATGAGGAGGGAGAAATTGGGATCTTTTTGAAATGTGGCGGGACCTTCGATGTTCCTCTAGAGTGCAAACAGGAATCTCAGGGAACTTCTTGAGTTGCCTCAAGGGTGTTAGGTACCCTTTCAAGGCTCAGGAGGGAAGGTGGGATTTCTCTCGAGTAGCTATAGCGGAAAAGGGCCTCAGCTTGCCTGAGGGGAGAATCTCCTTGTTTTTCTCTAGTTGTGGCGGGGATCCACACGAGCTACAGTGTGGACCAGAGTGACCCGCTCGTGGGGCATCAGAGAGGGACAATCTCCATGAGAGTCGCGAGGAGCCCATAGGGATTCCTCTGCAGTCCTTGCTGGGGCCGAAGTCCTCATCTGGAGTTGACGCCAGAACCTCAGGGTTCCTCTCCATGGCCGACATGGATCTCGCGGTTCCTCTGGGGCGTCCACAGGGGTGTCAGGCCTCGTCTCGTGTGGAGCCATGCAACTCTGCTCTCCTCCTGAGCCAGAAAGGCAGTGTCAGTCTTCCTGTCGGGTTGACCATAAAAATCGGTGGCTTTCTCTCCAGGCGCCACAGGGCTGTCACATCTGCCATCATGCTTTAATTCAGGCCTCTGAGTGATCTTCGAGTTAATGTAGGGGATTCAGGTGTGTCTGGATTGCACTGGGACTTCGAGGGTTTTTTTTAAATGGTTGCACGACCCCTGGAGTTCCTCTCGAGTGTCAAGTGGAGACTGCCTCCTCTTGAGGTGCGACGGAAATGTCAGGATTCCCTCCCCGATGAAGCAGGGAAATGGACTCTCCTCTCGGGATGAGGAGAGAACCGGGGCTCTTCTTGAGTTGTGGCTGGACCCTCGGTGTTCCTCTTGGGTGCAGACAGGGATGTCTGGGAACTTCTTGAGTTGCTAGAAGGGTGTCAAGGACATTTTGGGGGCTTAGGAGTGAAGCTGGGGTTTCTGTCGTGACGCAGCAGCAGAAAAGGGCCTCAGCTCGCATTTAGGGGAGGATCTCCTGATTTTTCTCGAGTTGTGGCCGGGTTCCACTCGAGTTAAGATGGGGACATCAGGGACCCGCTGGTGGGGCCTCAGGGAGGTCCAGTCCCCATGCGAGTCGTGAGGGACCTGTCGGGATTCCTCTGCAGTTGCTTCCAGGGCCGAAGTCCTCATCTGGAGTTGAGGCCAGAACCTCAGGGTCTCTCCAGGGCCAACATGGATCTCGGGGTTCCTCTGGGTCATCCACAGGTGAGACAGGCCTTGTCTCGTGTGGAGCCATGCAAGTCCGCTCTTCTCTCGAGCCATAAAAGCAGTGTCAGGCTTCCTGTCAGGTTGAACATAGGGAACTTTGGCTTTCTCTCAAGGCGCCGCAGGGCTGTCACACCTCCATCATGTTTTGAATCGGTCCTCGGTGTGTCAGTCGTCTCAATGCAGGGGACTCAGGTGTGTCTGGATTGCACTGGGACACTGGGAGTCTTTCAACATGGTGGCATGACCCCTGGAGTTCCTCTCGAGCGTCATGTGGAGACCGCCTCCCCTTGAGGTGCAACGGGAACGCCAGGATCCGTCACCAACATAGCAGGGAAATGGACCCTCCTCTCGGGATGCGGTGGGACACCCGGGGCTCTTCTTGAGTTGTGGCGGTACCCTCGATGTTCCTCTCAAGTGCAGACGGGGATGTCGGGAAACTTCTTAACTTGCCTCAAAGGTGTCAAGGACCTATTCAGGGCTCAGGAGGGAAGGTGGGATTTCTCTCGAGACGTCACAGCCAAAAAAGCCTTAACTCGCTTTGAGGGAAGGATCTTCTGTTTTTACTGGAGATGCAGTGGCGTTCCTCTCAAGTTAGATGGGTCTTAAGGGACCCGCTCATGGGGCCTCAGGGAGGTCCAGTCTCCATGCAAGTTGTGAGGGGCCTCTCGGGATTCCTCTGCAGTCACTGCCAGTGCCGAGGTTCTCATCTGGAGTTTAGGTCGGAAACTCAGGGTTCCTCTGCAGGGCCGACATGGACCTCGGTGTTCCTCTGGAGTTTCCAAAGGGGAGTCAGTCCTCGTCCCGTGTGGAAACATGCAAGCCAGCTCTCCTATTGAGCTGGAAAAGCAGTGCCAGGCTTCCTGCCTGGTTGACATAGGGATTGGTGGCTTTCTCTCGAGGTGCCACAGGGCTGTCACAATGGCCATCGTATTTGGAGTCGGTCCACGGGGTGACCATCGAGTCAGTGCAGGGGAGTCAGTTGTATCTGAAGTGCATTGGGACATGGGGGTCTTATGAAATGGCGGCACGACCCCTGGAGTTCCTCTCGAGTGTAAAGTTGAGACCACCTCCTCTTGAGGAGCAACAGGAATGCCGGGATTCCTTTCCCCATGAAGCAGGAAAGTGGACACTCTTCTGGATATGAGGAGGGAAAACAGGGGTTCTTCTTGAGCTGTGGCAGGACCCTTGATGTTCCTCTCAAGTGGAGACGGGAATGTTGGGGAACTTCTTGAGTTGCCTCAAGGGTGTCAAGGACCCTTTTGAGGCTCAAGAGTGAAGGTGGGATTTCTCTCAAGACGTCGAAGCAGAAAAGGGCCTCATCTCGCCTTGAGGGGAGAATCTCCCGGTTTTTCTCTAGTTGCGGCAGCAAAGTTGAGGTTCCCCTCGAGTTACAATGGACACCACAGGGACCCGCTCAGTGGGCCTTAGGGAATTCTCATCTCCATGCGAGTTGGGAGGGCCCTTCGGGATTTCTCTGCAGTCGCTGCCAGGGCCGAAATCCTCATCTGGAGATGAGGCCGGAAACTCTGGGTTTCTCTCCTGGGCCGATATGGATCTCAGTGTTCCTCTGGAATTTCCACAGAGGAGTCAGGCCTCGTCTCATGTGGAGACATGCATACCCGCTCTCCTCTCGATCTGGAAAAGCAGTGTCAGGCTTCCTCTCTGGTTGATGTAGGGATCGGTGTCATTCTCTCGAGGTGTCACAGGGCTGTTACACCTGCCATCATGTTTTGAGTCAATCCTCGGTGTGACCTTCGAGTCAGTGCAGTTCAGTCAGTTGTATCTGGAGTGCCCTGTGATATCGAGGTCTTTTGAAATGCTGGCACGACACCTGGAGTTCCTCTCTAGTGTCAAGTTGAGACCACTTCCTCTGGAGGTGCGATGGGAATGCCTGGATTCCTTTCACGAAGAAGTAGGGAAACTGACCCTCCTCTCACGATGAGGAGGGAAAACCAGGGCTCTTCTTAAGTTTTGGCAGGACCCTCGGTGTTCCTCCCGGGTGGAGACGGTATGTTGGGGAACTCCTTGAGTTGCCTCAATGGTGTCACGGACCCTTTCGAGGCTCAAGAGGGAAGGTGGGATTTCTCTCGAGATGCCACAGCAGAAAACTGCCTCATCTCGCCTTGAGGGGAGAATTTCCTAGGTTTTCTCCAGTTGCAGCAGCAAACTTTGGTTTCCTCTCGAGTTACGACGGGGACCTCAGGGACCCACTGGTTGGCCTCAGGAAAGTCCAGTCTCCGGGTGAGTTGCCAAGGGCCTCTCGGGATTCCTCTGCAGTCTCTGCCGGGGCCAAGGTCCTCATCTGGAATTGAGGCCGGAACCTCAGGTTTCCTCTCCAGTACAGCCATGCATCTCGGGGTTCCTCTGGAGTTTCCACAGGGGCGTCAGTCCTTGTCTCGTGTGGAGACATGCAAGTCCGTTCTCCACTCAAACTGCAAAAGCAGTGTGAGAATTCCTGTCGGGTTGACATAGGGATTGGTGGCTTTCTCTCGAGGTGCCACAGGGCTATCACAACTGCTGTCGTGTTTTGAGTCGATTTTCTGGCTGACTGTAGATCAGTGCAGGGGAGTCAGGTGGACCTGGAGTGCATCGGGACATCAGCGTCTTTTGAAATGGTGGCACGACCCCTGGAGTTGCTCTCGACTGTCAAGTGGAGACCGCCTCCACTTGAGGTGCGATGTGAACGCTGGGATTCCTTCCCCAATGAAGCAGGGAAATGGACCCTCCTCTTGAGATAAGGAGGGAAAACCGGGGCTCTTCTTGAGTTGTGGCAGGACCCTCTGTGTTCTTCTCAAGTGAAGACGGCTATTATCAGGGAACTTCTTGAGTTGCCTCAATGGTGTCAAGGAAACTTTCAAAGATCAAGAGGGAAGGTGAGATTTCTCTCGAAATGCCGCAGTGGAAAAGGGCCTCATCTCTAGTTGACTGGACAATCTCCTGGTTTTTCTCGAGTTTCGACAGCAAATTTGAGGTTCATCTCGAGTTACGACGGGGACCTCACGGGCCTGCTCGTGGGGCCACAGGAAAGTCCAGTCTGAATGCGAGTTGCAATGTGCCTCTTGGGATTCCTCTGCAGTCGCTGCTGGGGCCGAGGTCCTCATCTGGAGTCGAGGCTGGAACCACAGGCTTCCTCTCCAGTGCCGACATGGATCTCGGGGATCCTCTGGAGATTCCACAGGGGAGTCAGGCCTCCTCTTTTGTGGAAACATGCAACTCAGATTTCCTCTCGAGCTGGAAAAGCATTGTCAGGCTTCCTGTAGGGTTGACATAATGAATCGGTGTCTTTCTCTCGAGGTGCCACAGGGATGTCACACAAGCCATCGTGTTTTGAGTCGATCTAAGTGGTGATCGTCAAGTGACTTCAGGTGAGTCAGGTGTATCTGGAGTTTATTAGGACATCAGTTTCTTTTGACATGGTGATACGACTCCTGGAGTTCCTCTCGAGTGTAAAACTGAGACTGCCTACTCTTGAGGTGCGACGGGTATGCCGAAGTTCCTTTCCTGACGAAGCAAGGAAATGGACCCCCCTCTCGTGGATGTGATTGGTGATAGAAGCAAAATATGCTGCTGCAAAGACCAATATTGCATAGGAACCTGGAATGTCAGGTCCATGAATCAAAGCAAATTGGAAGTGGTCAAACAAGAGATGGCAAGGGTGAACGTCCACATTCTAGGAATCAGCGAACTAAAATGGACTGGAATGGGTGAGTTTAACTCAGATGACCATTATATCTACTACTGTGGGCAGGAATCCCTCAGAAGAAATGGAGTAGCTATCATGGTCAACAAAAGAGTCCGAAATGCAGTACTTGGATGCAGTCTCAAAAACGACAGAATGATCTCTGTTCATCTCAAAGGCAAATCATTTAATATCACAGTTATCCAAATCTATGCCCCAACCAGTAACACTGACGAAACTGAAGTTTAACGGTTTTATGAAGACTTACACGACCTTTTAGAACGAAAACCCAAAAAAAGATGTCCTTTTCCTTATAGGGGACTGGAATGCAAAACTAGGAAGTCAAGAAACACCTGGAGTAACAGGCAAATTTGGCCTTGGAATGCAGAATGAAGCAGGGCAAAGACTAATAGAGTTTTGCCAAGAAAATGCACTGGTCATAGCAAACACCCTCTTCCAACAACACAAGAGCAGACTTTACACATGGACATCACCAGACGGTCAACACTGAAATCAGATTGATTATATTCTTTGCAGCCAAAGATGGAGAAGCTCTATACAGTCCACAAAAACAAGACCAGGAGCTGACTGTGGCTCAGATCATGAACTCCTTATTACCAAATTCAGACTCAAAGTAGGGAAAACCGCTAGACCATTCAGGTATGACTTAAATCAAATCCATTATGATTATACAGTGGAAGTGAGAAATAGATTTAAGGGCCTAGATCTGGTAGATAGAGTGCCTGATGAACTATGGACGGAGGTTCGTGACATTGTACAGGAGACAGGAATCAAGACCATCCCCATGGAAAAGAAATGCAAAAAAGAGAAATGCCTGTCTCGGGAGACCTTACAAATAGCTGTGAAAAGAAGAGAGGCAAAAAGCAAAGGAGAAAAGGAAGTATATAAGCATCTGAATGCAGAGTTCCAAAGAATAGCAAGAAGAGATAAGAAAGCCTTCTTCAGTGATCAATGCAAAGAAATAGAGGAAAACAACAGAATCGGAAAGACTAGAGATCTCTTCAAGAAAATTAGAGATACCAAGGGAACATTTCATGCAAAGATGGGCACAATAAAGGACAGAAATCGCATGGACCTAACAGAAGCAGAAGATATTAAGAAGAGGTGGCAAGAATACATGGAAGAACTGTAGAAAAAAAGATCTTCACGACCAAGATAATCATGATGATGTGATCACTAATCTAGAGCCAGACATCTTGGAATGTGAAGTCAAGAGGGCCTTAGAAAGCATCACTACAAACAAAGCTAGTGGAGGTGATGGAATTCCAGTGGAGCTGTTTCAAATCCTGAAAGATGATGCTGTGAAAGTGCTGCACTCAATATGCCAGCAAATTTGGAAAACTCAGCAGTGGCCACAGAACTGGAAAATGTCAGTTTTCATTCCAATCCCAAAGAGAAACAATGCCAAAGAATGCTCAAACTACGACACAATTGCAGTCATCTCACATGCTAGTAAAGTAATGCTCAAAATTCTGCAAGCCAGGCTTCAGCAATACATGAACCGTGAACTCCCTGACGTTCAAGCTGGTTTTACAAAAGGCAGAGGAACCAGAGATCAAATTGCCAACATCCGCTGGATCATGGGAAAAGCAAGAGAGTTCCAGAAAAACATCTATTTCTGCTTTATTGACTATGCCAAAGCATTTGACTGTGTGGATCACAATAAACTGTGGAAAATTCTGAAAGAGGTGGGCATACCAGACCACCTGACCTGCCTCTTAAGAAATCTGTATGCAGGTCAGGAAGCAACAGTTAGAACTGGACATGGAACAACAGACTGGTTCCAAATAGGAAAAGGAGTACGTCAAGGCTGTGTATTGTCACCCTGCTTATTTAACTTCCATGCAGAGTATATCATGAGAAACGCTGGGCTGGAAGAAACACAAGCTGGAATCAAGATTGCCAGAAGAAATATCAATAACCTCAGATATGCCGATGACGCCACCCTTATGGCAGAAAGTGAAGAGGAGCTAAAAAGCCTCTTGATGAAAGCAAAAGAGGAGAGTGAAAAAGTTGGCTTAAATCTCAACATTCAGAAAACCAAGATCATGGCATCGGGTCCCATCACTTCATGGGTATTAGACGGGGAATCAGTGGAAACAGTGTCACACTTTTTTTTTTTTTTTTGGCTTCAAAATCACTGCAGATGGTAACTGCAGTCATGAAATTAAAAGATGCTTACTCCTTGGAAGAAAAGTTATGACCAACCTAGATAGTATATTCAAAAGCAGAGACATTACATTGCCGACTAAGGTCTGTCTATTCAAGGCTATGGTTTTTCCTGTGGTCATGTATGGATGTGAGAGTTAGACTGTGAAGAAGGCTGAGCGCTAAAGAATTCATGCTTTTGAACTGTGCTGTTGCAGAAGACTCTTGAGAGTCCCTTGGAGTGCAGGGAGATCCAACCTGTCCATTCTGAAGGAGATAAACCCTGGGATTTCTTTGGAAGGAATGATGCTAAAGCTGAAGCTCCAGTACTTTGGCCACCTCATGCAAAGAGTTGACTCATTGGAAAAAATTCTGATGCTGGGAGGGATTGAGGTCAGGAGGAGAAGGGGACGACCGAGTATGGGAATGTGGGATTGCTCTCGAGACGCTGCAGCATAAAAGGTCCTCATCTCGCATTGAGGGAAGAATCTACTGCTTTTCCTCGTGTTTTGGCAGGAAAATTGGGGTTCCACTCGAGTTAAAACGGTGACTTCTAGGACGCCCTCCTGGGGCCTCAGGAAAGTCATGTCTCCATTCGAGTTGTGAGGGGTTCTCGGTATTCCTCTGCAGTTGCTACTGGGGCCGAGGTCCTTATCTGGAGTTAAGGCTAGAACCTCAGGGTTCCTCTCCTTTGCCAACAAGGATCTCGGTGTTCCTCTGGAGATTCCACAGGGGAGTCAGGCCTCGTCTCGTGTGGAGACATGCAAATCCACTGACCTTTCAAGCTGAAAAAGCAGTGTCATACTTCTTGTCAGGTTTACATAGTGATCGATAAATATCTCGTATTGCCACAGGGCTGTCGCACCTGCCATAGTGTTTTGAGTCGATCGTGGGGTCACTGTCGAGTCAGTGCATGGGAGTCAGGTGTATCTGGAGTGCATTGGAAAATCGGGGTCTTTTGAAATGGAGACACGATCCCTGTAGTTCCTCTCGAGTGTCAAGTTGAGACCGTCTCCTCTTGAGGTGCAGCGGGAATGCCAGGATTCCTTTCCCAAAGAAGCAGGGAAATGGACCCTCTTCTCAGGATGAGGAGGGAAAAACGGGGATCTTGAGTTGTGGCGGGACCATCGGTGTTCCTCTAGAGTGGAGACGGGTATCTCTGGGAACTTCTTGAGTTGCCTCAAGGGTGTCAAGGACCCTTTCTAGGCTCAAGAGGGAAGGTGGGATTGCTCCCGAGACGTCACAGAAGAAAACGACCTCATCTCACATTGAGGGGAGAATCTCCTGGTTTTCCTCATGTTTCAACAGGATAATTCGGGTCCGCTCGAGTTACGACGGTGAACTCAGGTACCTGCTCGTGGGGCCTCAGGTAAGTCCAGTCTCCATGCGAGTTGCCAGGGGACACCCAGGATTTCTCTGCAGTCACTGGCAGGGCCGAGGTCCTCTCCTGGAGTTGAGGCCAGAATCTCAGGTTTCCTCTCCAGTGTCAACATGGATCTCGGGGTTCCTCTGGAGTTTCCACAAGAGAGTCAGGCCTCGTCTTCTGTGGAGACTTGCAAGTCCGCTCTCCTCTCGAGGTGGAAAAGCAGTGTCAGGCTTCCTGTTCGGTTGACATAGGGATCGGTGACTTTATATCGAGGTGCCACAGGGCTGTCACAGGTGCAAATGTGTTCTGAGTTGATCCTCGGATTGAGCGTCGAGAAGTGCATGGAAGTCAGGGTATCTGGAGTGCATTGGAACATCGGGGTCTTTTGAAATGGTGGCACGACCCTTGGAGTTCCTCTCGAGTGTCAAGTTGAGACCGCCTCCTCTTTGGTGCAACGGGAATGCTGCGTTTGCTTTCCCAACGAAGCAGGGAAATGGACCTATGTCTGCGGATGAGGAGGGAAAACGGGGGCTCTTCTTGAGTTGTGGCAGGACACTCGGTGTCCCTCTTGGATGGAGACGGCTATGTCTTGGAAATTCTTGAGTTGCTTCAATGGTGTCAAGGACACTTTCGAGGCTCAAGAGGGAAGGTGGGATTTCGCTCGAGACACTGCAGAGGAAAAGGGCCTCATCTCGCTTTGAGGGGAGAATCTCCTGGTTTTCCTCGAGTTTTGGCAACAATCTTGGGCTTCCTCTCGAGTTACGACGGGGACCTCAAGGATCCCCTAGTGGGGACTCAGAAAAGTCTAGTCTCCAAGCAAGTTGCCAGGGGTCTCTCAGCATTCCTCTGCAGTTGAGGCCAGGGCCGTGTTCCTCATCTGGAGCTGAGGCTGGAACCTCAGGTTTCCTCTCCAGTGCCGACATGGATCGCGGGGTTCCTCTGGAGTTTCTACAAGGGAGTTAGGTCTCATCTTGTGTGAAGAAATGCAAGTCCGCTCTCCTCTCAAGCTGGAAAAGCAATGTCAGTCTTCCTGTCGGGTTAACATAGTGATCGGTGGCCTTCTCTCACTGTGCCACAGGGCTGTCACACGTGCAATTGTGTTTTGAGTTGATCCTCGGGGTGACCTTCGAGTCAGGACACGGGAGTCAGGTTTATCTTGGGTGCATTGAAACATCGGGGTCTTTTGAAATGGTGTCATGACCCCTGGAGTTCCTCTCGAGTGTCAAGTTGAGACCACCTCCTCTTGAGGTGAGACGGGAACACTGGGTTTATTTCCCAAGAAAGCAGGGAAATGGAACCCACTCTCAGGATGAGGAGGGAAAACCGGGGCTCTTCTTGAGTTGTGGTGAGACCCTTGGTGTTCCTCTTGATTGGAGATGGGTATGTCGGTGAACTTCTTGAGTTACTGCAAGGGTTTCAAGGACCCTTATGAGCCTCAAGAGGGAAGGTGGGATCTCTCTTGAGACATCACAATGGAAAAGGGCCTCATCTCGTGTTGAGGGGAGAATCTCCTTGTTTTTCTCAAGTTGCGGCTGCAAACACGGGGTTCCTCTGGTGTTACAACGGGGAATTCAGGGACTCAATCGTGGGGGCCTCACGAAAGTCCAGTTTCCATGCGAACTGCAAGGGACCTCTAGGGATTCCTCTGCAATCACTGCCGGGGCCAAGTTACTCATCTGTAGTTGAGGCCGGAACCTCAGGGATCCTCTCCAGTGCCGACATGGATCGCGGGGTTCCTCTGGAGTTTCCACAGGGGAGTCAGACCTCATCTAGTGTGGAGACATGCAAGTGCACTCTCCTCTCGAGCTGGAGCAGTGTCACACTCCCTGTCGTGTTGACATAGGGATCAGTGGCTTTCTCTCCAGGTGTCACTGGGCTGTCATACCTGCCATCGTGTTGTGAGTTGATCCTCAGGGTGACGGTAGAATCAGTCCAGGGGATCATGTGTATCTGGAGTGCATTGGAACATTGAGGTCTTTTGACATGGTGGCACGGCCCCTGGAGTTCCTCTCGAGTGTCAAGTTGAGACCGCCACCTCTTGACGTGCGATGGGAACACCGAGTTTCCTTTCCCGACGAAGCTGGGAAATGGACCCTCATCTCAGGAAGAGAAGGGAAAACCAGGGCTCTTCTTGAGTTGTGGCGAGACCCTCGGTGTTCCTCTTGAATGGAGACTGGTTTGTCGGGGAACTTCTTGAGTTGCCTCCACGGTGTCAAGGACCCTTTCAAGGCTCAAAGGGGAAGGTGGGATTTCTCTCGAGTCGCCGCAGTGGAAAAGGGCCTCATCGTGCGTTGAGGGGAGAATCTCCTCATTTTACTCGAGTTGCGGCTGAAAACTCGGGTTTCCTCTCGAGTTACGACTGGGACCTCAGCGACCCGCTTGTGGGGCCTCAGGAAAGTTCAGTCTTCATGCAAGTTGCCAGGGGCCCCTACGGATTCCTCTGCAGTCGCTGCCAGGGCCAAGGTCCTCATCTGAAGTTGAGGCCGGAATCTCAGGGTACCTCTCAAGTGCCGACATTGATTTCGGGGTTCCTATGGAGTTTCCACAGGGGAGTTAGGCCTCGTCTCGTGTGAAGACATACACATGTGCTCTCCTCTTGAGCTGGAAAAGCAGTGTCAGGCTTCCTGTTGGGTTGACATAGGGATCGGTTGCTTTCTTTCGAGGTGCCACAGGGTTGTCACACCTGCCATCGTGTTGTGAGTTGATCCTCGGGGTGACCGTTGAGTCAGTGCAGGGGAGTCAGGTGTATCTGGAGTCATTGGGGCATTGGGGTCATTTGAAATGGTGGCACGACTCCTGGAGTCCTCGAGTGTCAAGTTGAGCCCGCTTCCTCTTGAGGTGCGATGGGAATTCAGGGATTCCTTTCCCGACGAAGCAGGGAAATGGACCCTCCTCTCAGGATGAGAAGGGAAAACCGGAGCTCTTCTTGAGTTGTGGCGGGACCCACGGTGTTCCTTTCGAGTGGAGACGGGTATGTCGGGGAACTTCTTGGGTTGCCTCAAAGGTGTCAAGGACCCATTCGAGGCCCAAGAGGGAAGGTGGGATTTCTCTCGATACACAAGAGCGGAAAAGGTCCTCATCTCGGGTTGAGGGGATATTCTCCTGGTTTTTCTCGAGTTATGGCAGGAAACTTAGCGTTCCTTTTGAGTATAATGGGGACCTCAGTGAACCGCTGTTGTGGCCTCAGAATAGTTCAGTCTCCATGCGAGTTGCGAGGGGCTTCTCAGGATACCTCTCCAGTCGCTGCTGGGGCCGAGGTCCTCATGTGGAATTTAGGCCAGAACCTCAGGATTCCTCTCCAGTGCTGACATGGATCTCGGGGTTCCTCTGGAGTTTCCACAGCAGACTGAGACCTCATCTCTTGTGGAGACATGCAAGTCGGCTTTTCTCTCGAGCTGCAAAAAACAGTGTCAGGATTCCTGTCGAGTTGACATAGGGATCTGTGGCTTGCTCTCTGTGTGCCACAGGGTTGTCATACCTGCCATCGTGTTTTGAGTCTATCCTCGAGGTGACCATCGAGACAGTGCAAGGGAGTCAGGTATATCTGGAGTGGATTGGGACATCGGGGTATTTTAGAAAGGTGGCAACACCCCTGAATTCCCCTGGTTTCTCTGCACTGATTCGACTGTCAACCCGATGATTGACTCAAAACAGGATGGCACGTGTGACAGCCCTGTGGCACATAAAGAGAAAGCCACAGATCCCTATGTCAACTCGACAGGAAGCCTGGCACTACTGTTACAGCTCGAGGAGGAAGCGTACTTGCATGTCTCCACACGAGACAAGGCCTGACTCCTCTGTTGAAACTCCATAGGAACCCGAGATACATGTTAGCACTGGAGAGGATACCTGAGGTTCTGGCCTCAGCTCCAGATGAGGTCCTAGGACCCAGCACAGACTGGAGTGGAATTGCAAGAGGCCCTTTGCTACTCGCATGGAGACTGCACTTTCCTCAGGCAACATGAGCAGGTCCCTGATGTGCCCATCCTAACTCGAAGTGAACCCCAATTTTCCTGCCGCAACTGGAGAAAAACAAGGAGATTTTACCCTCAATGCAATATGAGGCCCTTTTCTGCTGTGGTGTCTCGAGTGAAATCCCACCTTCTCTCTTGAGCCTCGAAAGGGTCCTTGACACCCTTAAGGCAACTCAAGAAGTTCCCTGACATACACATCTCCACTCGATAGGAACACCATAGGTCCTGCCACAACTCAAGAAGAGCCCTGGTTTTCCCTCCTTGTCTCGAGATGAGGGTCCATTTCCCTGCTTAGTCGGGAAAGGTATCCCAGTTGTTCCTGTCACACCTCAAAGGAGGCGGTCTCCACTCGAACGTCCAGAGGAACTCCAGGGGTCGTGTCACCATTCCAAAAGATCCCAATGTCCCAATACACTCTAGGTACACCTAACTCCCCTGCACTGAGTAGGGGTCACCCCGAGGATCTACTCAAAACACGATGGCAGGTGTGACAACCCTGTGGCACCTCAAGAAAGCCACCGATCCCTATGTCAACTCTACTGGAAACCTGACACTGCATATCCAGCTCAAGAGGAAAGCGGACTTGCATGTCTCCTTACGAGACGAGGCCTGATTCCCCTGTGAAAACTCCAGAGGAAACCTGAGATCCATGTCAGCACTGGAGAGGAAATCTGAGGTTCTGGCGTCAACTCCGGATGAGTAGAGCAGCCCCAGCAGTGACTGGAGAGGAATCACGAGAAGCCCCTCACAACTTGCATGGACACTGGACTTTCCAGAGGCAATTCGAGCGGTTCCCTGTGGTACTGGTCTTAACTCAAGAGGTACCCCAAGTTTCCTGCTGCAACTCCAGAAAAAACAGGAGGTTCTCCCCTCAATGAGAGATAAGGCCCTTTTCCACTCTGGCGTCTCTAGAAAAATCCCACCTTCTCTTTTGAGCCTCGAATTGGTCCTTGACACTCTTGAGGCAACTCAAGAAGTTCCCCGACATACCCGTCTCCACTACAGAGGAACGCCGAGGTTCCCAGCACAACTCTAGAAGGGCCTCGGTTTTCCCTCCTCAACTCGAGATGAGAGTCCATTTCCCTGCTTCGTTGGGAAAGGAATTCCAGCGTTCCCATCACACCTCAAGAGGAGGCGGTCTCAACTTGACACTCCAGAGGAACTCCAGTGGTCGTGCCACAATTCAAAAGACCCTGATGTCCCAATCCATTCCAGATACACCTGACTCCCCTGCACTGACTCAATGGTCACCCCAAGGATCGACTCAAAACACAATGGCAGGTGTGAGAACCCTCTGGAACCTCGAGAGGAAGCCACGGATCCCTTTGTCAACTCGACAGGAAGCCTGACATTGCTTTTCCTGCTGTAGAGGGGAGCGGACTTGCATGTTTCTACATGAGACAAGGCTTGATTTCCCTATGGAAACTACAGAGGAACCCTGTGATCCAAGTCGGCACTAGAGAGGAACCCTGAGGTTCAAGCCTCAGCTCCAGATGAGGACTGCAGCCCCGGCAGTGACTAGGAGAGGATCCCGAGACCCCTCACAACTCGTATGCAGGCTGGACTTTCCTGAGGCAACAAGAGCGCGTCCCTGAGGTCCCTGTCGTAAGTCAAGAGGAACCACAAGTTTCCTGCCGCAACTCGAGAAAAACCCAAAGAAACCCTCCTCAACGCAAGATAAGGCCCTTTTCCGCTGCGGCATCTCGAGAGAAATTTCACCTTCCCTCTTGAGCCTCGAAAGGTTCCTTGACACCCTTGAGGCAACTCAAGAAGTTCCCCCACATACGTGTCTCCACATGAGAGGAAAACCAGGGGTCCCTCCAAAACTCGAGATGAGCTCCGATTTTCCCTCCTCATGTCAACATGAGGGTTCATTTCCCTGCTTCATCGGGAAAGGATTCCCAGCGTTCCCGTCGCACCTCAAGAGGAGGCGGTCTCAACTTGATCCTGGAGAGGAACTCCAGTGGCTGTACAATTCCAAAAGACCCCGATATCCTGCTCCACTCCAGACACACCTGACTCCCCTGCACTGACTCGACAGTCACCCCAAGGATCGACTCAAAACACGATGGCAGGTATGACAACCCTGTGGCACCTTGAGAGAAAGCCTCCAATCCCTATGTCAACACGACAGGAAGCCTGACACTGCTTTTCCAGCTCGAGAGGAGAGTGGACTTGCATGTCTCCTTATGAGACGAGGCCTGACGCCCCTGTGGAATCTCCAGAGGAACCCCGAGATCCATGTCAGCACTGGAGAGGAACCCTGAGGTTCCGACCTCAACTCCAGATGAGTACTTCAGCCCCGGCAGCGATTGCAGAGGAATCCCGAGAGACCCCTTCCAACTCGCATGGAGACTGGACATTCCTGAGGCCCCATGAGCGGGTCCCTGAGGTCCCCGTTGTAACTCAAAAGGAACCCCAAGTTTGCTGCCACCACTCGAGAAAAAGGAGGAGATTCTCCCCTGAACGTGAGATGAGGCATTTTTCCGCTGCTGTGTCTCCATAGAAATCCCACCTTCACTCTTGAGCCTCTAACGGGTGTTTGAAACCCTCGAGGCAACTCAAGAAGGTTCCCGACATACCCGTCTCCACTCGAGAGGAACACCGAGGGTCCCGCCACAACCCAAGCAGAGTCCCGGTTTTCCCTCCTCATCTCGAGATAAGGGTCCATTTCCCTGTTTCGTCTGGAAAGGAATCCCAGCATTCCCGTCACAAGAGAGGTGATCTCAACTCAACCCTCGAGAGGAACTCCAAGGGCCTTTCCACAATTCCAAAAGACCCTGATGTTCCAATTCACTCCAGATTCACCTGACTCCCCTGTACTGCCTTGACGGTCATCCCAAGGATTGAATGAAAGACGATGGTAGTAGTGACAGACCTGTGGCACCTTGAGAGAAATCCACTGATCCCTATCTCAACTCGAAAGGAAGCCTGACACTGCTTTTCCAGCTCGTGAGGAATGTGGACTTGCATGTCCACACCATTTAATGACTGACTCCCCTGTGGAATCTCCAGAGAAACCCCGAGATCCATATCAGCACTGCAGAGCATTACTGAAGTGCTGGTGTGCAGCCTCGGTGGATCCAGGGTAATTTGAAGGGGAGACAGAGTCAGTGTCCTAGGAAAAAGCTATTTCATTAGAAATATAAAGAGAGATTTGAAAAGAATAGTGTAGTAGGAAAATTAGTGGAAAAAAGATTCTGAATAACTTGGTTTACGTTGAAAACCAATAAACCTCCAAGACAAGGAATTGCACTATCTACGTAGGCCACTGGCGCCCACTTGAATAGCGGAGGGTGCCTCGCCTTGGACTCCCTCTCGCGTGGGTCTTAGAAGCCAGGGCAAGTAAGTAGATATGGCGAGCCTCCACACTCCAGAAGGGAATTCTTCCAGAAATGAAGAGAACGAGAAAAGGCCACAAGGGGGAAGCCAGTCGTCCCAGGAACTGGTTGCTGGCGATGGAATGAAACACCAAAACTGCAGAGTGGTTTGAATCTTTGTGTTTTAACACTTGCTTCTTACAGCTGCTTTATTTTATATCCCTTGCACAACAATCTACAGGGCAAGTTGCCAAGCACTATGATTCAGAGACGATACAGTGAGCAGGCGCAGGGCGAGATAACCTTTACCTTGACTTACTTACTGCAGCTAAGACTTTGTTTTGGGGAACTTCCTTATCAACTTAGAATCCGTTTTGTCCCTGGGTCTGTTCCTTTTGAGGAATCAGAGAAACATCCTTGTGTGCAAGAAATGTTATTTTCCCACAGGAACAAACATAGGATTCTTAGCTGAACATCTCGTTTGCAAGAATGTTCAGCCCTGGTTGAGAGTCTCATTTGCAACCACTTCTCAACCTTCCTTATACCTTGTTCCCTACAACTGGTCCATTTTATTTATTTTTCAGGTTTGCTTACATACTTTCTGTTATACATAGAGATAGAATACAAAGTCACGTGGAGTTAGCAGACCTGACCTTTATCAAAATCAAGTGCTTCATATAAATGTATACAAAAGGTCTTAGGTGGCTTTACATCATCTTTTGACCATGAGGCCTGTTTACATTTTATGAGCCTTTCTTTCTGATAACAGTCAGTCAATCATAAAACCTATTTTCCAGGGGTGAATTTTCTTAACCCAGGTGGCACCCTCTGAAGGTACCAGATAAAGTTCCATTCCTATAGGGTGAAGGTACAGTGGGTTACAATTGAGAAAGGAATTTACTTAGCCTAAGGTTTACCATGATTAATACCAAAAGTTAATACTTATTTCTCATATATGCTTGTTACATTCATTAATGTATATAAGGGCAAGGAATATGGAGACTGAGCAGCAAATATTGGCCCAACAAATGAAAACCCTTCACCAGTATAATGTCTAACCAACCCACTATACTAATAATTTCTAACTTCTCAAAAGAATCTGTATTTAGAAAGTTTAAAGCATCTCATGCCTCTCACGGTTGGGAGGCTGTAAACAATCACATGTGGCCGGACGAACCTGCTCAGGCAGGCTAGAGAAACTTCAGAGGAGTTTGTAAGTTGAAACACTCTTGTCACGCTCAGGAATTTTTATTGACTGTAGCTGCAAGTTAACTCCTTCTCTGAGAGAGGTGGTGCAGGACAGCCCTCTGTAAAGTCAGAGGTGTAGGTGAGAGCAAAAAGCAGTAAAGTAGGCAGACTGTGGCTTTGGGGGTGGATGCTCGGGAATAGGGGGTCTCCTGAGGCTCGATCCTGCCTTTGTCTATGCCGAAGCCTCCTTCATCATGACCTTTGCCATGGGTGGAGTTCCTCATGCTGGCTGCCAGCACTGAGGTTCCGGCCTCACTTCCAGATGAGGACCAAGGACCTGGCACCGACTGGAGAGCAATCCCGAGAGGGCCCTCGCAACTCGCATGGAGACTGGACTTTCCTGAGGCAACACAAGATAGTCCCTGAGGTCCCTGTTGTAACTCGAGAGGAAGCCCAAGGTTCCTGCTGCAACTCAAGAAAAACCAGGAGATTCTCCCCTCAAAGTGAGATGAGGCCCTTTTCCATTGTGGCGAGAAATGTCACCTTCCCTCTTGAGCCTCGAAAGGGTCCTTGACACCCTTGAGGCAACTTAAGAAGTTCCCCGACGTATGCATCTCCACTCAAGAGGAACACCGAGGGTCCCACCTCAACCCAAGAAGAGCCCCGGTTTTCCCTCCTCATCTCGAGGAAGCAAGAAACACTTTCTCAGGGCAGGTTGAAGATCCCTGCAAAGAAGCCATCCCCCGTGCCTGGTCACAGAGTGCCTTAATCTGTCCCCAGGTGGGTTGCCTGAGCTGGGCGTCCTGGTGGTCTCCTACAAGGCCAAGGATTGAGGGGAACAATATCTTTTATACAAAGTTGTGACATTTGTCTGGTGGGTGGGTCCATTTGCTGTTCATCTGGGGTCTCCGATGTCAGTCATACCGAGGTCTGCAGCACTTCCCATACTGGTGGATGGAGTGGAGGTATGGGAGGCTTCTTCCTTTTCAGGGGTCACGGCAGTGGAGGAATCCAGTATCGGGGGAGCTGAGACATGGCGAATCAGCCTGTCTGGGACCCAAATCAGAGAGTCTGCGTCCTGTGGAAAAATAGAAGCATATCTTAGACAGCTGGTTAACAATGGGTCGGGACCTTTCCATTGTCCAGAGAGTAGGTCCCTCCATTTTACTAGTGGTTTTGCATTTGATTGCTCCGGGCACCAATGGCGAAGCATTGCAGTGTTTCTGGATGAATCAGCATTTAAGTTATTTATTACAAAGAGAGCATGTTGCAAAACCTGATGGGGGAAACTATATTTAAATTCTCCTTCTTTTAGTTTCTGAATATGGATTTTTAATGTTTGATGTGCTCTTTCCACAATGGCATTTCCCTGTGGATTATAAGGGATACCGGTATTATGTTTAATTTTAAACTTTGTACAAAATTGCTGAAAAGATTTATAAGTGTAAGCAGGAGCATTATCAGTTTTTAAAGCTTTTGGCAAGTCCAGATATGAAAAACAAGTAAAAAGAGGTTGTATTACATCTTTAACAGCTTCTGCTGTACGAACAGTTGCAATAATAACATGAGAAAAAGGTATCCACGGTTACATGAACAAAAGACAATTTTCCAAATGAAGAGACATGAGTTACATCCATTTGCCAGAGTGCATTAGGTTTGAGACCGCGAGGGTTAACTCCCGTAGGTAGGCTATTCATGGTAGCAGGGCAATGTAAACAAGAAAGAACAATCTCGGGCAGATTCTCGAGGAATTTGAAACTGGTATCTTAAGGCAGTGGCATTCTGATGATGAAGTGAGTGAGAAGTTTGGGCTTCTTCGAAAACAGAAGACACTGTAGTCCTGGTTAGTGAATCTTCCAGGTCATTGAAAGAATTTAAAGGGCCAGGCAGACCGGAATGAGCCCGAATGTGGCCAATAAAGAATGCTTGATTTCTTTTCCAAATTTGCTGCTGTAATCTAATTAACAAATGAAAGATAGCAGTTTTGTTTTGGGGCAGAACTGCAGTCTCAATGTGTGGAAACAGCCTGACCACATACTGAGAGTCAGAGTAAAGGTTAAATTCCTCCTCTGCAAACATAACAAAAGCCTCTATAACAGCTGTGATTTCAGCTCTTTGAGCTGAAGTTTCTTGTGTTTCCAAAACTTTCTGATGATTTCTTGTAACTATGGAAGCTTTACCGTTTGCTGACCCATCATTAAAGTCTATCTGAGCATCTGGAATAGGAGATTGTTTGCGTCTAACAGGAAAAATAACTGGATGCTTAGACATAAAATTTAACAAAATATGGGAGGGCAAATGATGCAAGATTTCTCCAAAATAATTTCCTATAGCAATCTGCCAATCATCATCAAATATTAGAAGAGCATCAAGCTGCTCCTTATTATATGGAATTACAATCTCTGATGGCTCTTTACCGAACAATTCAATGCTCCGTTTCCTTCCATTTAGTATTAATGTGGCGGTTAAACTGGGATAAGAAGCCACAACTTTTTTAGCTTGGGCGGGAAGATGTATCCACTCTAGAGGACCACTTTGCCACAGGACTCCCATGGTGCTGTTGGAGTAGCTAGAGAAAGGAACTGCCTAGTTACCGTGAAATCAATTCTTTTTACATAACTATTCGGTAAGACTGTTTCTACATTGCCTAGGGCTTCCCGAGCTTCAGCAGTTAATTGTCTTTTAGAAGCTGGATCTGGATCCCCACACAAAATGTTAAAAAGAGGTTTCAATTCGGCAGTGGTTAATTTTAAATAGGGTTTAATCCAATTAATATCACCTAAGAGTTTTTGATAATCATTTAAAGAAATAAGATGGTCTTTTCTCAATTGCAGTGGGGCATGAGTCACTGTTTCTGAATTTATGACTCTTCCTAAGTAGGTTATGGGCGGATTGATTGAATTTTTTCTGGGGCAATTTTTAGGCCTCTATCTGTCAATGCCTTTGTCAAGTCTTGGAAGACAGTTTGTAAATGAACTCTGTCAGGATGAGCTATTAAAATATCACCCATATAGTGAATCATATATACCTGTTCATATTTAATCCTAGTATCTTCTAGAGTGGCATTAACAAATTTCTAGCATAGGGTGGGGCTATTTTTCATTTTGGTTTCAGGATAGATGCTCAGGCAAAGTATCCCTTGAGACCTAACTCGACATGCTCATCAGGTCTCTCCACATGAACTATTAATGGGTGGGATCTCCCACATTGGATCCCGGAATCCCAACAAAACTCTCCACTTGAGAGGAACACCGAGGGTTCCGCCACAACTCAAAAAGAGCCCACTTTTTCCCTCCTCATCTCGAGATGAGGGTCCATTTACCTGCTTCATCGGTAAAGGAATCCTGGGCTTCCCGTCGCACCTCAAGAGGAGGCGGTCTCAACTTAAAATCGAGAGGAACTCCAGGGGTCATGCCACAATAACGAAAGAACCCCATGTCTCAATCCACTCTAGAGAAACGTGATTCCCCTGCAATGACTCGACTGTCATGCCGAGTATCAACTCCAAACATGATGGCAGGTGTGACAGCCCTGTGGCACCTCGAGAGAAAGCCATCGATCCCTATGTCAATTCGACAGGAAGCCTGGCACTGCTTTTACAGCTCGAGAGGAAAGCAGACTTGCATGTCTCAATCCAAGACGAGGCCTGATTCCCCTGTGGAACTCCATAGGAACCCCGAGATTCATGTCAGCACTGGAGAGGAGCCCTGAGGTTCCAGTCTCAACTCCAGATGAGGACCTCGGCCCCAGCACCGAATGGACAGGAAGCCAAGAGGCCCCTGGCAACTCGCAAGGAGACTTGACTTTCCTGAGGCAACATGAGCGGGTCCTTGAACTCCCCATTGTAACTCTAGGGGAACTCTAGGGGAACCCCAAGTTTCCTGAAGCAACTAGAGAAAAACCAGGAAATTCTCCCATCAACGCTAGATGGGGTCCTTTTATGCTGTGGCGTGTTGAGAAAAATCCCACCTTCCCTCTTGAGACACAGAAAGGTCCTTGAAACCCTGGATGCAACTCAAGAAGTTACTGGACATACCCGTCTCCACTCAAGAAGAACACCGAGGGTCCCGCCACAACACAGAAAGAGCCACGGTTTTCCCTCCTCATCTCAAGATGAGGGTCCATTTCCCTGCTTCATCGGTAAAGGAATCCCTGCGTTCCCGTGGCACCTCAAGAGAAGGCGGTCCCAACATGAAAATCGAGAGGAACTCCAGGGGTCGTGCCACAATTCCATAAAAACCCCGATGTGCCAATCCACTACACATAAATCTGATTCCCCTGCACTGACACGACTGTCACCCCAAGTATCGACACCAAACCCGATGGCAGGTGTGACAGCCCTGTGGCACCTCGAGGGAAAGCCACCGATCCATATGCCAACTCGACAGGAAGCCTGACACTACATTTACAGCTCGAGAGGAAAGTGGACTTACGTGTCTCCACCCGAGAACAGGCCTGATTCCCTAGTCAAACTACATAGGAACCCCGAGATCCATGTCAGCACTGGAGAGGAAACCTGAGATTCTGGCCTCAACTCCAGATAAGGACCTTGGCCACAGCAGCAACTGGAGAGGAATCCCGAAAGGCCCCTCCCAACTCGCATGGAGACTGGACTTTGCTGAGGCAACATGAGCAGGTCACTGAGGTCCCCATCATAACTCGAGAGGAACCCCAGTTTTCCTGCCGCAACTTAAGAAAAACCAGGATAATCTACTCTCAATGCAAGATGGGGCCCTTTTCCACTGAGGCATCTTGAAAGAAATCCCAACTTCACTCTTGAGCATTGGAAGGGTCCTTGACACTCTTGATTCAACTCAAGAAGTAACCCAACATACCCGTCTCCACTCGAGAGGAACAGCGAGGGTCCCACCAAAACTCAAGAAGAGCCCCAGTTTTTCCTCCTCATCTCAAGATGAAGATACATTTCCCTGCTTCATCGTGAAAGGAATCCTTGCCTTCCCATCACACCTCAAGATGAGGCGGTCTCAACTTGAAACTTGAGAGGAACTCCAGGGGTCGTGCCACAATTCCAAAAGACCTCGAAGTCCAAATCACTCCAGAGAAACCTGACTCCCATGCACTGACTCGACAGTCACCCAGAGGATCAACTCCAAACATGATGGTAGGTGTGACAGGCCTGTGGCACCTCGAGGGAAAGCCACCGATTCCTATGTCAATTCACCAGGAAGCCTGACAAGCTTTGACACCCCAAAAGGAAAGTGGACTTGCATGTCTCCACTTGAGATGAGGCCAGACTCCCCTGTGGAATCTCCATAGGAATCCAAGATTCTTATCAGCACAGGAGAGGAAACTAGAGGTTCCGGCCTCAACTCCAGGTGAGGACCTCGGCCCAGGCACTAACTGGAGAAGAATCCAAGAGGCCTCTTGCAACTCGCATGGAGACTGGACTTTCCTGAGGCAACACGAGCAGGTACCTGAGATGCCCGTCGTAACTCGAGATGAACCCCAAGTTTGCTGCCACAATTCTAGAAAAACCAGGAGATTCTCCCCTCAACGAGTGATGAGGTCCTTTTCTGCTGCCGTGTCATGAGAGAAATCCTACCTTTCCTCTTGAGCCTCAGAAGTGTCCTTGGAACCCCTTATGCAACTCAAGAAGTTCCCCGACATAACTGTGTCCATTTGAGTGGAACACCAAGGGTCCTGCCACAACTCAAGAAGAGCTCTGGTATTCCCTCCTCTTCTCGAGATGAGGATCCATTTCCCTGCTTTGTTGAGAAAGGAATCCTGGCATTCCTGTGGCATCTCAGGAGGAGGCGGTCTCAAATAGAAACTTGAGAGGAATTCCAGGGTCGTGCCACCATTCCAAAAGACCCCAATTATCCAATCAAACCACAGAAACCTGACTCCCCTACACTGACTCGACTGTCACCCTGAGGATCGACTCCAAACATTATGGCAGGTATGACAGCCCTGTGGCAGCTCAAGAGAAAGCCATCGATCTCTATGTAATCTCGACAGGAAGCCTGATACTGCTTTGACAGCTTGAGAGGAAAGCGGATTTGCATGTCTCCACACTAGTCGAGGCCCTGAATCCCCTGTCGAAAGTGCATAGGAACCTCGAGATGCATGTCAGCACTGGAGAGGAAACTGGAGGTTCCAGCCTCAGCTCTAGATGAGGACCTAGGACTTGGCACCGGACTGGAGAGGAAACCCTAGAGGCCCCTCGCAGCTCTCATGGAGACTGGAATTTCTTGAGTCAACATGAGCCCGGTCCCTGAGATCCCCATCGTAATACGAGAGGAACCCCTAGTTTCCTGCCGCTACTCGAGGAAAAAACAGGAAAATCTCCCCTCAATGTGAGATGGGGTCCTTTTCCACTGCGGGGTCTCAAGAGAAATCCCACCTTCCCTCTTGAGCCTTGAAAGTGTCCTTTACACCCTTGACACAATTCAAGAAATTCCCCCGACATACCCATCTCCACTCGAAAGGAACACCGAGGGTCCCGCCACAACTCAAGAAGAGCTCCGGTTTTCTCTCATCATCTCGAGATGAGGGTCTATTTCCCTGCTTCGTCAGGAAAGGAATCCCGGCGTTCCCGTCGCATCTCAAGAGGAGGGGGTCTCAACTTGAAACTCGAGAGGAACTCCAGGGGTCTTGTCACAATTCCAAAAGGCCCCTGATGTCCCAATCCACTCCAGAGAAACCTGATTCCCTGCACTGACTCTACTGTCACCCTGAGGATCGACACCAACACGATGGCAGTTGAGACAGCCCTGCGGCACCTCAAGAAAAGCCACCGATCCCTATGTCAAACTCGACAGGAAGCCTGACACTTCGACAGCTCGAGAGGAAAGTGGACTTGCATGTCTCACATGAGATGAGGCCTGACTCCCCTGTCAAACTACATAGGAACTCCTAGATCCTTGTCAGTACTGGAGAGGAACCCTGAGGTTCTGGCCTCAGCTCCAGATGAGGACTTCAGCCCCAGCACTGACTGGAGAGGAATCCCAAGAGGCCCCTCGCAACTAATATGGACACTGGACATTCCTTAGGCTATACGAGCGGGGTCCCTGAGTTCCCCGTCTTATCTCGACAGGAACCCCAACTTTCTTGCCACACTCGAGAAAAAACCAGGAAATTCTCCTCTCACCACTGATGGGTCCCTTTTCTGCTGAGACATCTTGAGAGAAATCCCACCATCACTCTTGAGCCTCAAAAGGGTCCTTTACAACCTGGATGTAACTCAAGTAGTTCCCCATCTCCACTCGAGAGGAACACCAAGGGTCCCACCACAATTCAAGAAGAGCCCCGTTTTTCCCTCTCACCTCAAGATGAGGGTCTATTTCCCTGCTTCATCGGGAAAGGAGTCCCCAGTGTTCCGAGTCGCACCTCAAGAGGAGGTGGTCTCAACTAGAAACCACAAGAGGAACTCCAGGCATTGTGTCACCATTCCAAAAGACCCCGATGCCCCAATGTACTTCAGATACACCTGATTCGCCTGCACTGACTCGACTGTCACCCCGAGTATCGACTCATAACACGATGGCACGTGTTACAGACCTGTGGCACCTCGAGACAAAGCCACAGATCCCTAGTCAACATGACAGGAAGCCTGACACTACTGTTTCAGCTCGAGAGGTAAGTGGAGTTTCATGTCTCCACACGATACGAGGCCTGACTCCCCTGTGGAAACTGCATAGGAGCCCCAAGATCCCATGTCAGCACTGGAGAGGAACCCTGAGGTGCTGGGGTTCAGCCCTGGTGGATCCAGGGTAATTCGAAGTGGAGACGGAGTCAACATCCTAGGAATAAGCTGTTTAATTGGAAATATATAGGAGGAGATTAGAAAAGAATATTGTAGTTAGGAAAATTAGTGGAGAAAAGTGTCTGAATAACTTGGTTTACGTGGAAAACCAATGAAATTCCAAGACAAGGAATTTGCACCATCTACATAGGCCACCAGAGCCCACTTGAATAGCGGAGAGTGCCCTGCCTTGGGCTCCCTCTCACGTGGGGTCTTACAACCCATGGCAAGTAAGTATACATGGCGAGCCTCCACACTCCAGATGGGAATTCAGCCAGAAAAGAAGAGAACGAGAAAAGACCACACGTGGGAAACCAGTCTTTCCAGGAACTGGTCCGTTTTATTTATTTTTCAGGTTTGCTTATATACTTTTTGTTATACATAGAGACAGAATACAAAGTCACGTGGGGTCAGCAGACCTGACCTTTGTCAAAATCAAGTGCTTCATATAAATGTATAGAAAAGGTCTTAGGTGGCTTTACATCATCTTCTGGCCATGAGGCCTGCTGACATTTTACGACCCTTTCTTTCTGATAATGGTCAATCAACCAGAAAACATATTTTCCAGGGCGTGAATTTTTCTTAAACCAGGCACCACCCTCCGAAGGTACCAGATAAAGTTGCATTCCTATAGGTGAAGGTGCAGTGGGTTACAATCATGAAAGGAATTTACTTAGCCTAAGCCTTCAGCAATACGTGAACCGTGAACTTCCTGATGTTCAAGCTGCTTTTAGGAAGGCAGAAGAACCAGAGATCAAATTGCCAACATTCACTGGATCATGGGAAAAGCAAGAGAGTTCCAGAAAAACATCTATTTCTGCTTTTTTGACTATGCCAAAGCCTTTGACTGTGTGGATCACAATAAACTGTGGAAAATTCTGAAAGAGATGGCATACCAGACCACCTGACCTGCCTCTTGAAAAATCTGTGTACAGGTCAGGAAGCAACAGTTAGAACTGGACATGGAACAACAGACTGGTTCCAAATAGGAAAAGGAGTACGTCAAGGCTGTATATTGTCACCCTCCTTATTTAACTTATATTGCAGAGTACATCATGAGAAACGCTGGACTGGAAGAAACACAAGCTGGAATCAAGATTGCTGGGAGAAATATCAATAACCTCAGATTATGCAGATGACAACACCCTTATGGCAGAAAGTGAAGAGGAACTAAAAAGCCTCTTGATGAAAGTGAAAGTGGAGAGTGAAAAGTTGGCCTAAAGCTCAACATTCAGAAACGANTAAAAAAAAAAAAAGGCATTTCTGGATAGTTTTCATTAGGGTTGTGAGTGTGTTTCCTTCTACTCATCTTCTCTTGGTAGGTATATCATAACATGAGGGCATTGTGTGCACTGAAGGTAGTTTTTCTAATCCTTCAAATTTACAAAAGTTGAATTTCTAAGCTGTACGTGACTCCCTTTGGACTCCAACTTGCATTATCTCGCTGCTCGCATTATATTGCTTTTCAATCAACTGTATTCTTTAACTTTTACACATTCATGAATTGTGTTGGAGAGTGGGATATAAGATATTTGTTGGTCAGAGTGGAAAAATGCTCACAACATACACATATTTTGTAGAAGGTGCTGGGCTGGGTAATAAGAGTTTAGTGTTGTTTAGTCACTAAGTCGTGTCTAACTTTGCAACCCCATGAACTGCAGCACACCAGGTTTCCCTGTATTTCACTGTCTCCTGCAGTTTTGCTCAAACTTGTGTCCTTTGAGTTGGTGATACCATCCAATTATCTCATCCTCTGTAACCTCCTTGTTCTTCTGCCCTCAATCTTTCCCAGATCAGGATCACTTCCAATGAGTTGGCCCTTTGCATAAGGTGGACAAAGTTTTGGAGCTTCAACTTCAACAACAGTCCTTCCAGTGAATATTTAGGACTGATTTCCTTTAAGATGGACTGGTTTGATCTCCTTGCTGTCCAAGGGACTCTCAAGAGTCTTCTCCAACACCACAGTTCCAAAGTATCAATTCTATAGCGCTCACCCTTCTTTATGTTCCAACTCTCACTTCTGTACATGACCTACTAGAAAGACCATAGTTTTGACTATATGGACCTTTGTTGGCCAAGTGATGTCTGCTTTTATATATGCTGTCTATGTTTGTCATAGCTTTTCTTCCAAGGATCAAGCATCTTTTGATTTCATGGCTGCAGTCACTAGCCACATTGATACAAGAATAAATCAGATTATCTGTTAACATTCAATTAATTAAAAATATATATCACTCTAGGTCCCCAGAAATATGACTTCCATTGTCATGGGTTCAAGAAATTCTTGCACTTAGCAACAAAATTCCTTCCAATAACCCCTTCCAAGGGCTGTCTGTAACCCTGAAAATGTGAGGAAGAAAGAATAGTTTTCAGCCAAACAGAAAGAAAAATATACATTGTTCTCTAGTTGTTTGCCAGCTACCTTTTCAAATTCTTTCTTTTCCTTGAATAGGTAAAGAAAATAACCTTAATATATTATATGCATAAGTTCCTGCAAGTTTCTTTCTTTAAAAAAAATAATTTTATTTATTTATTTAGGCTGTGCTGGATCTTCGTTGCTGTGTGAGCTTTTTCTAGTTGAGGGGGGGCAGGAACAACTCTTTAGTTGCGGTGTGTGGGCTTCCTGATGATGTGGCTTCTCTTGCGGCTGAACGCAGGCTCTAGAGTGAGGGAGCTTTAGCAGTTGGCATCTCCTGGGGGATAGAGCACAGGCTCAGTAGTTGAGGTTCACATACTTAGTTGCTCTGTGGCATATTGCATCTTCCTGGCTCAGGAATAGAACCCATGTCTCCTGAATTGGCAGGCGAATTCTTTACCACTGAGCCACCAAGGAAACTGCCAAGTTTCAAATAATTGTTACTTTATGGGAATACAAAAAACTTTCAGTAATGTAACCCATTAAATTTCAGACCCATTACATTTGACAATATGCTAGCAAAAATTTCAACTTCCTAAAAATCAATGGTGAGCATTGAGACCTACCATGAAACACAAAATTATTTTTCTTTCATAATGAAGCCACAAGAGAGACAGGATTTAAATTAATTAAAATGGCTGCATAATCCATGCTTATGTGAAACGTTAGACTACCAATTGTCCAGAGGCAAAAGAGAAAACTATTCTTAATGTACTCCCATATAATTAAGGTCATGAATATATTTATACTCTTTGTCAGGATTCATAATAATATAATTTTCTGTGTTGTCAGGAAGAATTTTAATGTCACACACTCTAACTTCTTAGTGGGAAAAGACTTAGATATGAGTAGGAATTTATCCTCAGGGATAAGTGGCAGATTTTATAATTCTGACCAAGTAAATGTTATGTTCTCCAGCTCATATTTACTGAAGCTATTAAGAAGGGTCTATGAATCATATGCTTGGATTATAACTTAGTTATCATGCTGTGTTGGGTAGTAGGCTCAGAGGATAAAATGTAGAGTCAATAAACAAACAAACAAACAAAAACCAAGAAACATAAAGGAAGTTCTGGTTTGTTAGAATAGTAACTAAAATAGGTTTTAAGAACTTCAGAGAAACAGATTGACTTTCACTTTCAAATATCTTAGACTCATTATCCATAGCTTTGACTAGATGGACTTTTGTCTGCAAAGCGATGCCTGTGCTTTTTAATATACTGTCCAGGTTGGTCATAGCTTTTCTTCCAAGGAGCAAGTGTCTTCTAATTTCATGGCTGCAGTCACCATCTGCAGTGATTTTGGAGCCCAGGAAAATAAAACTTCTCACTGTTTCCACTGTTTCCCCATCTATTTGCCGTGAAGTGATAGAACTGGCTACTATGATCTTAGTTTTTTAAATGTTGAATTTTAAGCCAGATTTTTAACTCACCTCTTTGAATTTCATCAGGCTCTTTAGTAGAGGATTCTTTTAAAGCAAGGTCAGCACACGTTTTCTAAAAATAGCATATATTTTAGGTTTGTGGGTCATATGCTTTTTGTCACAGCTGTTCTCTTTTCCATTGTAGCACAAAAGGAGCCATAAAGACCACTTATATGTAATCTTATCCCTACTCCTATCAAATTGAATTACTGTCTGAAGACGTTTAAATTCCATGTAATTTTGATATTCCAGAGCATCCACAAAGAGGTGAAATCCCTATCTAGCTTTGGCGGGATGGAGATTGTTCACTTGAGAGTCCCTTGAACTGCAAGGAGATCAAACCAGTCAATCCTAAAGGAAGTTAGTCTTGAATATTCATTGGAAGGACTGATGTTGAAATTGGAGCTCCTATACTTTGGCCATGTGGAAAGAAAGACCAACTCATTGGAAAAGACCCTGATGCTGGGAAAGCCTGAGGCAAAAGAAGAAAGGGGTGGCAGAGGATGAGATAGACTGACTCAAAGGATATGAATTAGAGTAAACTCCAAGAGATAATGAAAGACGGGGGAGCCTGGCATGCTGTAGTCCATGGTGTTACAAAGATTTGGATATAATTTGGTTACTGAACAATACAACAACGAGAGAGAGAGACAATCTTTATGAGCCCCTTCCTGCTCCTTGTACTGAGATGGAGTGCATATATTTGCATTTACATAATGTAAGCTCTTTGGAGGAGTCAAAGTCAAAACTTCCCATAATCCTTAAAATCACCACAGTTAACACGATTTAAAATTGGGAAAGGTGTACATCAAGGCTTTATACTGTTACCCATCTTATTAAACATATAGGCAGAGTACATCCTGTGAAATATTGGGCTGGATGACACATAAGCTGGTATCAAGATTGCCAGGAGAAATACCAACACCCTCAGATATACCACTTTAATGGCAAATGATTCCACTTTAATGGCAAATGATTCCACTTTAATGGCAGAAAGTGAAGAACTAAAGAGCCTTTTGATGAAAGAGGAGAGAGAAAACTCAACATTCAAAAAACTAAGACCATGGCATCTAGTCCCACCACTTCATGGCAAATAGATAGGGGAAAAAGTGAAAATAGTTGCAGATTTTATTTTCTTGGGCTCCAAAATCACTGTGGACAGTGAGTACAGCCATGAAATTAGAAGATGCTTGCTCCTTGAAAGAAAAGCCATGAGAAACCTAGACAGAGTATTAAAAAGCAGAAACAACACGTTGCCAACAAAGGTCTGTACAGTCAAAGCTATGTTTTTTCCAGTCATCATGTACAGATGTGAGAGTTGAACCATAAAGAAGGTTGAACACCAAAGAAATGATGTTTTCGGACTGGGGTGCTGGAGAAGACTCTTGAGAGCTCCTTGGACTGCAAGGAGATCAAACTAGTCAATCCTAAAGGAAATCAACCCTGACTGTTCACTGGAAGGACTGATGACGAAGCTGAAGTTCCATAGTTTAGCCACCTAATAAAAAGAGCAAACTCTTTGGAAAAGACTCTCAGGCTAAGAAAGTTTGAGGGCAAGAGGAGAAGAAAGTGACTGATGGCAAGATGGTTGTATGGTATCACTAACTCATGGACATGAATTTGAGCAAGTTCTGGGAGATAGTGAAGGACAGGGAAGCCTAGCACGCTATAGTTCAAGGGCTTGCCAACAGTCGGATGAAAGTTAACAACTGAATAACAATAGCAATGAGTTTCATTATAGTTAATATTGTGCTATGGCTTCTTATCTCTGAATCTTTTCCTCCACTCCATACCACAAGAGAGAGGATCATGTTCATGTTGTGGATTATCTGTGACCAGTGTCTCTTCTATACATGATAATGAGAGTATCCAAGTCTTGTTCATCAAATATATGACAAATTTAATCCAAAAATCCATTTTAAGATACCATTTCTGAAACCTGATGTTAATCATTCTATTAGAGCTTCACAAGGAAAATATGACATATTCATAACAGGTCATAGTATATAAATTAATGAAAGAATTATCTGTAGAAGCATGGGCATACCAAAGTGAATCAGGTGTTGGTCCCTCAGTCAGATCTGACTCTTTGCAATTCCACGGATTGTAAGAGCCCTGCCAGGCTCTTCTGATTATGGAATTCTCCAGGCAAGAATACTGTAGTAGGTTGCCATTCCTTTCTCCAGGGGATTTTTCTGACCAGAGATCAAAGCCAGGTCTCTTCCATTGCAGGCAGATTCTTCACCATCTGAGCCACAAGGGAGGCCTGATGGAATAGTGAGTAGCCATAGGACTAACAGCTTCTTTGAACTGTGGTGTTGGAGAAGACTCTAGAGAGACTCTTGGACTGCAAGGAGACCAAACCAGTCCATCCTAAAGGAAATTGTTCTTGAATATTCATTCGAAGGACTGATGCTGAAGCTGAAACTCCAATACTTTGGCCATCTGATGCGAAGAACAGACTCATTAGAAAAGACCCTGATGCTTGGAAAGGTTGAAGGCAGGAGCAGAAGGGGATGACAGAGGATGAGGTGGTTGGATGGCATCACCAACTCAATGGACATGAGTGTGAATAAACTCTAGGAGTTGTTGATGGACAGGGAAGTTGGTGTGCTGCAGTCCATGGGGCCGCAAAGAGTTGGACAAGACTGGGCAACTGAACTGAACTGAACAGCTTCTCTGGGTCTGGATGGGGGAAGTAGGTTCATCAGAACCTGGTAAGAACTGTAGCTACTGGAAAAGTAAAGGAAGCCCACAAAAAGGAGTTCTGCTTATAGAAGAATTTAACACTGTTTAGAATCATTGCCTCTTAGGGAGAAAGCAGGAGTGGAATATCCTACCCTGTCTCTGTTCCCACCCTTCAAAATACTGCCGATTATTTCCATTGGATGCAGAAAGCAAAGGGAACCAGGTAATGGGAGTTGCTAGAAATCACTCTTGCAGGACCCAGTAACAGAGAAAGAGTTAGAGAAAGGACACTGAGGCTAATCAGAAAGTATCTCAAGATATGACTCTGGCTACATTACAAGTTATGGGTTAGTTTGGTGATAAGCCTGATGAGATACTCCTATCAGTGATTCCCTTTGATTATCTGCCAAAGTTCTCTTCAAGGACCAAAGTAAGGAGGTATACAAGGATGGTTACCTTCCCTGTTTAGAAAACTATAATTCTTTCAGTTCAGTTCAGTTCAGTTACACATCCTGTGCCACTCTTTGGGGCCCCATGGACTGCAGCATGCCAGGCCTCCCTGTCCATCAACAACTCCCAGACCTTACTCAAACTCATGTCCATTGAGTCGATGATGCCATCCAGACATCTCATTCTCTGTTGTCCCCTTTTCCTCCTGCCTTAAATCTTTCCCAGCATCAGAGTCTTTTTCAGTGAGTCAGTTCTTTGCATCAGGGGGCCAAAGTTTGGGAGTTTCAGCTTCAGGATCAGTCCTTCCAATGAATATTTAGGACTGATTCCTTTACGATGGACTGGTTGGATCTTCTTGAAGTCCAAGAGTCTCTCAGTACTCTTCTCCAACACCATAGTTCAAAAACATCAATTCTTCGGTGCTCAGCTATCTTTATAGTCCATCTCTCACATCCATACATGACTACTGGGAAAACCATAGCTTTGACTAGATGGACCTTTGTTGGTAAAGTGATGTCTCTGCTTTTGAATATGCTGTCTAGGTTGGTCATAGCTGTTCTTCCAAGGAGCAAGTGTCTTTTAATTTCATTGACTAAAGTCACCATCACTGTTTCCATTTTTTCCCCATCTATATGCCATGAAATGATGGGACCAGATGCCATTGGATCTTAGTTTTCTGAATGTTGAGTTTTAAGCCAACTTTTTCACTCTCCCCTTTCACTTTCATTAAGAGGCACTTTAATGCCTCTTCACTTTCTGCTGTAAGAGTGGTGTTATCTGGATACCTGAGGTTATTGATATTTCTTCCAGCAATCTTGACTCTAGTCTGTGCTTCATCCAGCCCAGCATTTTGCATGATATACTCTGAATATAAGTTAAATAAGCATGGCAATATACAGTGTTGATGTAACCCTTTCTCAGTTTGAAACCAGTTTGTTGTTCCATGTCCAATTCTAACTTTTGATTCTTGACCTGCATACAGATTTTTCAGAAGGCAGGTCAGATGGTCTTGTATTCTTACCTTTTGAGGAATTTTCTAGTTTGTTATGATCCACACAGTCAAAGGCTTTGGCATAGTCAATAAAGGAGAAGTAGATGTTTCTCTGGAACTCTCTTGATTTTTCAATGATCCAACAGGTGTTGGCAATTTGAACTCTAGTTCCTCTGCCTTCTCTAAATCCAGCTTGAACATCTGGAAATTCACTGTTCACATACTGTTGAAGCCTGGTTTAGAGAATTTTGAGCACTACTTTGCTAGCATGTGAGATGAGTGCAATTGTGCAGTAATTTGAGCCTTCTTTGGCATTGCCTTTCTTTGGGATTGGAATGAAAACTGACCTTTTCCAGTCCTGTGACCACTGCTGAGTTTTCCAAATTTGCTGGCCCATTGAGTAGAGCAGTTTCACAGCATCATCTTTTAGGATTTGAAATGGCTCAACTGGAATTCCATCACCTCCACTAGTTTTGTGTGTGGTGATGCTTTCTAAGGCCCACTTGACTTCACTTTCCAGGATGTCTGGCTCTAAGTGAGTGATCACACAATCATGATTATCTGGGTCATGAAGATCTTTTTTTAATAGGTCTTATGTGTATTCCTGCCACCTCTTAAGATCTTCTGTTTCTGTTAGGTCCATACCATTTCCGTCCTTTTAGAAAGCTGTAGTTCTTTATTAAATGGAATCTGCATTGGATAGTGACAAATTAAGAAGAGAAATAAAAAAGAATGAGAGAATATGAGAAGAAACAGGAAAGAAGAAGTGGAAAGGCAGTAGAGGAGACAGGAAGGAGGGATGGTGAAAGCAGAGTGAGTTGGAAAAGAAATGGCTAAAAGTATAGATTTGCAAATATAAAAAGTTTAAGTCTTAACATAATCTCTCCTTTCAGTGGACTCTGGACAGCGTAACATTTAAACATTTATATCATTTATTTGATTCTTTTTCCATGATATAATTGATCTTTATTTACTTACTTTGATACAAATCCTCATTCAAAATAGTTTCATTAGAGTAATACTCATTTCTGGCATTAAATCAGTGTGTAAATAAGGACAATTCTGCATTAAAAAACAAAGCTTAAGGCTAAGGTAAACCTTCACTATCCAACACCAGAACCTCATTGTTAACCAAGAAAAAGAACACAAAGTCAACTTTTACTTATTCAACACTTAAATAACATCTTGTGTTAAGTTGCTAAGTTGTGTCCAACTCTTTGTAATCCCAAGGACTGCAGAACGCTAGGTTTTCCTATCCTTCACTGTCTCCTGGAATTTGCTCAGATTCATGTCCTTTAAGTTGGTGATGCTACCTAAACATCTCTCCCTCCGTCGCCCTCTTCTTTTGCTTCAGTCTTTCCCAGCATCAGGGTCTTTTCCAGTGTGCCAGCTCTTTGCATCAGGTAGCCAAAGTATTGGAGCTTCAGCTTCAGCCTCAATCCTTCCAATGAATATTCAGGGTTAATTTCCTTTAGGATTGACTTATTTGATCTCCTTGCTGTCCCAGAGAGTCTCAAAAGTGTTCTCCAACACCACAGTTCAAAAGCATCTGTTATTCAACGTCTGATTTCCTCACCTGTCTTATTGGAGGCTCTGTACTTCTTTGTCCTCTTGGCTGCATTTTGCTCAGATTTACTTTCCTGATTCACCTCTCCCTTCTACCTTTTGCCGGGGTAGAAGGGCCTGGCTTTGAGCATTTTATAAATAGAATGAAAAGTGTGTAGTGTTACTTTCTGAGTCCTTCTCTAAGGATTTATAATGCTCATGGAAGAGCATGGATTGTCATCCATGTTGGAAAAGAAGTTGCCTCAGTTGCAAATATTTTTCAAGCTTTTTTGGTTGGAGATGTTTCACATTCTTCCATAACTACATCTCCCTTTTGGCTGACATATTGATTTACATCTCTGTTTCTCATGACCTATTTTTTTAATGGATGCAAAATATAGGAGGCTTTTTCCTTTTTTTGCTGGCCTCTTAAATATATTTTATTGAAGTATAGTTGATTTACAATGCTGTTAATTTCTGCTATACAGAAATTAACTTATACATATGCATGTATTTTATTTTTCAATTTTTTTCTATTTCAGTTATTACAGATCATTGGCAGAGTTCTCTATGCTATACAGTAGGTATCTTATTTCCGTATTCTTTTCCAATATGCTTTATCACAGGATATTGAATAGGTGCTATATGGTACGACTTTGTTGTTTATCCATCCTATATATCATGTCAATGTATGGCAAAACCAATACAGTATTGTAAAGTAAAATAAAGTAAAAATAAAAATTAAAAATAAATAAATAAATAAAATTTAAAAAATAAAATTTTGTCATCCAATATGGAGAGTTTAAAATAAAAAAATAATTAGTACTTAGTTATTACATATAATATTTCCACTCCAAAATCCAACACTATTGAGTATTTCTTTAATGTTTTATTGATGGCTTTTCCAAATTTATTTAGAAGTAAATTTTTACTTTTTAAACTGAATTTTCTCCCTCAGATGATTCATCACAATACTTTATAATTTATGAAGTGAAGTGAAGTGAAGTGAAAGTCGCTCAGTAGTGTCTGACTCTTTGCGACCCCATGAACTATACAGTCCATAGTATGCTCTAGGCCAGAATGCTGGAGTAGGTAGCCTTTCCCCTCTCCAGGGAATCTTCCCAACCCAGGGATTGAACCCAGAATTCTCACATTGCTGGCAGATTCTTTACCAGCTGAGCCACAAGGGAAACCCTTGCAATTTATAGTGACTAAAAATAACCCTGTATTTTTTAATTACATAATTTCACTTATAAGTTTCAATTAAGATATTTTTGTTGGTGTAAGAATAATGAATGTAACTGAAAGATATATAAGAAATTTTGTATGACTTCACACCAATCTATAATATCTTACTACATGAATCTCTGTGATTAAAATTCAAATAATTTCTTGATGATCATAAATTAACTGCTAATAAAGTGGAAATTCATTTAAATAATCTTTTGCCTTAAACAGTGGGCCAAGAATAAAGTAATTTCTCTTCTTTTGAGAGATATCTATTTTGAGTGATGTTATTTTTAATTATGTTGGTGTTTTATATTTATTCCAGGTCAATGGGCATCTGATGATTTATGGACAGCTAATAAGAAACTTAACTGCCTTTTTGAATAATCAGAATAATAATTTTTTCAGGCATTCAATCCTTAAGAAATTATTTTCTTTTATTTATTTTGCAGTAATTTTTTCTGGTTCATTTTTTTATTACCTCCATTTTTAGCATCTTCTTTATAATTTCTCAGTTACTAAATTTTAAGTGGTTGAAATACTTTTTTCTCACAGACTTTCTAGCAGTAAACAGTTTAATAGTATAGCCAGTAGCTTTACATAGTGATATAATTTACATTTAAAATTAATGAATTAACATAAAATGTGCATATGTTCAGTTTGATTCTTTGTGACTCCATGGGCTATAGTCTGCCAGGCTCATCAGTCCATGGAATTCTCCAAGCAAGAATACTTGGAATGGGTTACCATTTCCTACTCCAGGGATCTTCCCCACCCAGGGGTTGAAGCCGTGTCTCCTTCATTGGCAAGCAGATTCTTTACTATAAGCCACCTGGAAAGCCCAAAATAAAATACATTTCCAAATTAATTTCTTAGTTGGCCAAGTTAGAACATTTTGATATAATTGTTTATGGAACCTCTTATTCCCACTGAAAATTATTTGGAATTTTTATTAGAAAATGAAAAATTCTTGTATAATATACATTTGCCCTAATTAAAGCTGACTCATACCAAATCATATGCAATTCAATTAATTATTTTATCAAAAATATTTAGTAATGTACAAGTGCCAGGCTCAGAGAATACCAAGATAAAAAAGCACAGGTTTCATCTTTAAGGAGCTTCCCTGGTGGCTCAGATGGAAAAGAATCTGCCTTCAATGCAGTACATCTGAGTTCAGTCCCTGGGTCAGGAAGATTCTCTGGAGGAGGGAATAGCTACCTACTTCAATATTCTTGCCTGGAGAATTCCATGGATAGAGGAGCCTGGCAGCCTACAGTCCATAGGGTCTCAGAGAATCAGACACAACCTAAAGATTAATACTTTCATCATAAAGTGGGATATTTGGAGGCTTTATGAAATAGTGTAGATGTAATACAAGTTTGTAATAATCTGACATGGAGGAGAGGGAATGGCTATAAGCGAACTGAATCCACTATCCTGGATGCATGAGCTTAGCTTCATGTGGTGGGCAGAAGGGGACCTGACAGAGCTCTATAAATAACTTTCACATACTTATTTATTTTCAAATGCATTTCAAATGTGTATTTAAATGACAAGTCCTAGTGCCAGAATGGAGAAGGCAATGGCACCCCAATCCAGTACTCTTGCCTGGAAAATCCCATGGACCGAGGAGCCTGGTAGGCTGCAGTCCATGGGGTTGCAAAGAGTCGGGCACGACTGAGCGACTTCTTTCACTTTTCACTTTCATGCATTGGGAAAGGACATGGCAGCCCACTCCAGTGTTCTTGCCTGGAGAATCCCAGGAACGGTAGAACCTGGTGGGCTGCCATCTCTGGGGTTGCACAGGGTCGGACACGACTGAAGCAACTTAGCAGCAGCAGCAGCAGCGCCAGAAACCTATCTCTGAATAGTAAACTTAAAACTCTGATAACCTCCCATGATCTTGAAAAATAAAATACTAATTGAATAGCATGGCTTTTGTTCACTGTAGTGGATGGATATCAGGCATTTTACATACTTCTGACTGCAGAAAATTTTGATGTCATATTTTCAAGACAGTCTCCATTGCCAAAAGCTATCAGGTCTTATGTTCCACTTTAAGGTTGAATGAACTGCTGTCCTTAAGCATACAGTTTTGTTGACCTTGAATAACATCTGTGACTGACTAGTAATGGCTCTTTAAAGAAAAAGTGCAGGTAACAGTAAAGTGTTCCACAGTGTGCACTACAGAAATAGATATTCCAAGAGGAAGAGAGAATACAATATCAGTTGAGAAATTTAGAATAAAACAGCAGTAATGCATGCCTATCAGTGTATTTTGAGTCTAAAGACAGTCCTTCTGAACATTTTGTGTTGTTTCCATTTTATGTTTCTGCTATAGGCACACTGGAAAATTTATTTCCTCCAGTTAATTGAACATTAGTCTGACAAGCACATCTGTCCACACTCACCACAATGATAGAAATAAATGTTTCATTCCAAAAACTTTTAAATAATGATCTGGCTAGTGTTTGATAGCCCTTCATTTGCATGGTTGCTGGTTGAAGCCATGCTGAATTCATACTCTCTAGCAGAAGCTGAGACTAATATGACTTTTCCCTAAATAGAATATACAAATTAAGTAGAAGAATGTTAGAGAAATATTGGATCATAGCACGGCACTATGAGTACATAGCATCACAGAATATCTCTACGGTAAAGAGCAATGGCCTGGATATGAAAATACCCATTTGAAAGCTCAAATAATTTGTATGTTACTGGTGCAATAATATAAAGTTCTTTATTGGAGTAAATATATTTACTAAATCACTGTATATATTTATTAAATAATATTTCACACTTAAATATAGTCATTCTCTCAATGGCTAATGATGGCCGTTTTATTTCTTAGATTACTTTGGTTAACTATTTCCAAATCTTTATGACAAAGAAAGTCTGTAGATATTGTTAAAACTAGAATTTTAATACATTACCAAATATATATATTTACATATTAATTTATGATACTAACACTCTTTAACACATGATTAAATTAGCTAACAACTCATTGTGCATTTTTAAAAGAAAAAGGAGTACAGTTCTGATGGTAAGAAACAGTCAATTATAAAAGTGCTTTTCATATTCATAAAAGTGGAGACTGTAAATCTTGAAAACGCCTTTTTGGCATGACTCTCAACAGAGAAGTGAATCCAAATTCTTGATATTTTTAGAGCAATGCTATGCCCTAGGATACCCTTAAATTTTATCACTTCAGACTTCAATATTCACCAATGGATTAAAATAAGATTCTTTCTGAAATAAGGTTGTGACTCAAGATTCTGAGATCTAACTGCATAGACCCTGAAGAAGCCATGAATATAAATGAGAAAGAAGTTCTGAGTTAAGCAAGACATCGAAAACAGCCTTTTACTTTGGAGAAGTTTAACACAAGTGGGGCTAAAAGTAATAAACATTTTCCGCAAAATGAAGATATTTATTTCATTGATATTAGTTATTTTTATAACATTTCAAATATTAGTTGCAGGCAGCCTTGATAATATGAATTAATAAATTCAAATGTTTAGTGACAAATTCATATGATAATGCTTATATCATTCTTGTATTAACAAACTAGATTCCATACATCAAGAAATTTAAAAAATATTTATTGGCACCTTATATAATGCAAATTGAATAATATCTTACAAACACTTATCATTTCAGCCATAATTTTTCACATAACATTACATACAGACAGACAAAGGATGCTGAAATTATATATAAAACTTATGGTACCATTTTGAAAACTCTGAACTATCAAACAAGTGTGTGCTGTCTCACATAAAATCAATCCAAATTTGACAATATTTTTTAGCAAGATTGGTGATCTCAGTGAGAAGGTACAAAGCTTCTACAGGTACAAAAATAACATGAAGATGATGTGTCAATATTCTTTGGGAGATTGAATCCCTCAAGAAGCAGACTTTAAAACAATCTACTGTGCAAACCATTTAATAGAGACCGAGGTCAGGATTAGTAGTTGAGGATGGGGGCACCATTAGGCAGAGGGAGATGTTGGTCTCAATGCAGTCTCTGCAAAGACCTCAGCCAACCATAGTGAACTTGAAGAGGAAGTAACCTTTCAAATTTTTCCATGATAGAGCTAAGATAATCGGGATTTGTTTCAGAGATGACTGGTAACTGGTTGCAGATGCACTGGGAGAACACATGGCTTTGGGTGAGGAACTCTCTTCAGACAATTATTGAAGAGCCTGAGAACTAGTGTTGTCATTTTACAGTAAGTTTGATTAACAGGAGTTACAGCACAACTTCCACTATTAGCTCTAGGAAATTAAATGTATATCTTTTTATAGTCCAAGGAAGGCAATGGCATCCCACTCCAGTACTCTTGCCTGGAAAATCCCATGGGTGGAGGAGCCTGGTGGGCTGCAGTCCATGGGGTCGCTGAGGGTCGGACACGACTTCACTTTCACTTTCACTTTTCACTTTCATGCATTGGAGAAGAAAATGGCAACCCACTCCAGTGTTCTTGCCTGGAGAATCCCAGGGACAGGGGAGCCTGGTGGGCTGACATCTATGAGGTCGCACACAGTTGGACACGACTGAGGCGACTTAGCAGCAGCAGCAGCAATCAAATTTCTAGCATATGATTTGGAACAAGAAGCTTCATCTTCAATAAAGTTAAAGGTAATAATGGTTGGCTTATATGTTAATTGAAAGCAAAAATTAAAAAAATAAAACTAATTTTAAAAAGATTGCTTTATCACATAAATATTCTTAAGCTTTACCTATACAATAGTCAACTTTAGTTATCATTCATAATATATGGTATGAGTTTTTAAAACTTTAGTTTTGCATTATCAAATAAAGTAAATATTGTATGGAGTGACATACAAATCATTTCAATATCTATAAGTGCTGTGGCAAATAGAAAAATGATGTGAATCTTAGAATTCCAGTGTCTTTGCTGTTTCATCTAGAGTTATCAAAATTTAACATCACTTTATGGATTGATACGGATATCACAATAAGAGTACAATTATATAGTTGTTTATATAGCCTAATGATCCTTTGATATTCATGGCAAAAATCTAAAAGAACTTGAGACAAATCAATAATTGAAAGGCAGTTCATGAATAAATTTCAATATACACAATGTTTTATGAAATTCTTCTAAATTACACAACTGTATGCATAAATATATGATTTAAATAAATTATAATCTAACTGGAAATATGAGACACAAACAGAAATTAACATTCAGTTCAGTTCAGTAGCTCAGTCGTGTCCGACTCTTTGCGACCCCATGAATTGCAGCACGCTAGGCCTCCCTGTCCATCACCAACTCCCGGAGTTCACTCAGACTCACGTCCCTCAAGCTGGTGATGCCATCCAGCCATCTCATCCTCTGTCGTCCCCTTCTCCTCCTGCCCCCAATCCCTCCCAGCATCAGAGTCTTTTCCAATGAGTCAACTCTTCGCATGAGGTGGCCAAAGTACTGGAGTTTCAGCTTTAGCATCATTCCTTCCAAAGAAATCCCAGGGCTGATCTTTAGGATGGACTGGTTGGGTCTCCTTGCAGTCCAAGGGACTCTCAAGAGTCTTCTCCAACACCACAGTTCAAAAGCATCAATTCTCACATCCATACATGACCACTGGAAAAACCATAGCTTTGACTAGACGGACCTTAGTCAGCAAAGTTATGTCTCTGCTTTTGAATATGCTATCTAGGTAGGAATCTCTGAATATTTGTGTTGAAGGGAAAATACTTGATTAAATTACCTGGAGCTTCACTTGGAGCACCTGAGTTGTAAGACTATTAAATCAAAAAGTTGGCCTAGTTCTCCGAAAGAGAAATAATAATTTAAGTGCAGTTATAGCCACTAATTTTCTAGTTGGATCAGAAATGGCAACCCAGTCCAGTATTCTTGCCTGGGAAATCCCATGAACTCAGAGGCTTGGCAGGCTGCAGTCCATGGGGTCACAAAGAGTTGGACACGACTGAGTAATTAAAGAAGAAAAAAATTATGTGCCTCTAAATAATCCTAACCACTACTCTTACACTTTGTTCCTCTTTTACTTGGGGGCTAGAGTGTGTTTTGATTCAACTTGGTTGAATCTGGAAAATACATTTCTCAGAATCCTTTTCCTTGTGCAGTTTAATTGCACATTGGCAAAAGGAAAACGTGTGTGCTATTTAGAAAGAGAGAACAGTTTACTCTCAGAAGTATGCTGCAGTCAGTCATGCTGGTGAAGAAATGCAATGTGTTTGATGAGCTCTGAGCTCCCTTTTATGCACTTCTTGTCCAGCTCAACTTTTCTACTATTGATATTGGAGACAAAAGCAGCTTGAGGTTGACTATTAGGAGCCTCACTGTTGTTGTTCAGTTGCTCCGTCGTATCTGACTCTCTGTGGTGACCACAGACTGCAACACGGCAGGCTTCCCTGTCCACCATCTCCTGAGTTTGCTCAAACTTATGTCCATTGAGTTGGTGACTCTATCCCATCATCTCATTCTCTGTTGTCCCCTTCTCCTCCTGTCCTCAATCTTTCCCAGTAACAGCATCTTTTCCAGTGAGTCAGCTCTTTGTATCAGGTGGTCACTGACACTCATTGTAGTCCCATACATACACCCAGACCCCAACATCCCCAAAGGAGAGGGTTCCCACAGACCTGTTCACAGGGAATCTCTCCGTGGTTCCTCTTTGATGACCAGATGTGCTTAGCCAAAGTTATGTGATAGGGCTTGTAGTATATGAGACAATGAAGGGAAGAGAAGGGCAAAAGTCTCCACGGACTCACTTCTGTCGTCACTTACAATGGAAAGCTAAAAGTGCTGCATTTTTCGTAATGATCTGCTTAAAAACACTAAAGTTCATTTGTGTTAAAGTTCATAGGGCCTACTTGCTTATGCCTAATTATTACAACATATTACAAGAAAAAGTGAAGTCCCTGAGTCATGTCTCACTCCTTGTGACCCCATTAACCAGTCTTCCAGGCTTCCCCTGTCCATGGGATTTTTCTGGCAAGAATACTGGAGTGGGTTGTCATTTCCTTCTCCAGGGGAAATATTACAAGAAGGGGCAGACAATTCTGCATACAGTTAAAAGTTCAGAAACCTTTAGTCTAAGGACAATTGTGAAAGATTTTCTCAGTGCAGGGAGATGAGTCCAGATGGAACATTGGAGCAATGGCTTATTATAATGAATCACTCCTAGAAATTTCAGGGAATATTGAATGTTTCTAAGGCTTCCCTGGTGGCTCAGACAATAAAGAATCTGTCTGCAATGCAAAAGACCAGGGCTTGAATCCTGGGTTGGGATGATCCCCTGGAGAAGGGCATAGCAATCCACTCCATTATTCTTGTCTGAAGAATTTAGAGGACACAGGAGCCTGGTAGGCTATAGTCCATGGGGTTGCAAAGAGTCAGACATGACTAAGTGACCAACACAAACACACAGGAGTCATACTTATTCAGAATTCTTAATAATAGCATTTTCTAAATTGTGGGTCTCAGAAATACAGAAGTGGGAAAGAAGACTGACAGAATATGCAGACCAGAAAAACAGCTTTCCTCCTCAGTCAAAATTAAGTCTCCAGGTCTGTAACCTTAAGCCAAGGACACTGAGTATCCACTATTCATCCAAGAACTGTAGACCTTCTCGGAAATCTACCCAACCTACTGTCCCTGGTATCTCTTCATGATTGCTCCAGCAAAGCGCAGCCACTGTTCCTTACCTTGGGCGAGGGGTATCTCCTCACCACCGCCCCTCCTGACCTTGAACATGGAGTAGCTCCTCTAAGCCCTCCTGCACCCATGCAGCCACTGCTCCTTGGACATGGGGTAGCTCCTCCCAGCCGTCACCCCTGGCCTCGGGTGTGGGGTGACTCCTCCAGGACGCCGCTCCTGACCTTGGACATGGAGTAGCTCCTCTGGGCTGTTCCTGCACCATGGCAACCTGGCTTTCTCTACCACTGCCCCTGACCTCAGACGTTAGATAGTTCCTCTCAGCTGCCACCCCTCGGGCATGGGGTCCTCCCGGCTTCTGCCCCTGACTTTGGACAGGGAGTAGCTCCAATAAGATGGTAGGTGTTGCAAGAGGGCATCAGAGGGCAGACACACTGAAACCATACTCACAGAAAGCTAGTCAATCTAATCACACTAGGACCACAGCCTTGTCTAACTCAGTGAAACAAAGCCATGCCTGCGGGGCAACCCAAGATGGGGGGGTCATGGTGAAGAGGTCTGACAGAAAGTGGTCCACTGGAGAAGGGAATGGCAAACCACTTCAGTATTCTTGCCTTGAGAACCTCATGAACAGTATGAAAAGGCAAAATAATAGGATACCAAAAGAGGAACTCCCCAGGTTGGTAGGTGCCCAATATGCTACTGGAGATCAGTGGAGAAATAACTCCAGAAAGAATGAAGGGATCAAGCCAAAGCAAAAACAATACGCAGCTGTGGATGTGACTGGTGATTGAAGCAAGGTCCGATGCTGTAAAGAGCAATATTGCATAGGAACCTGGAATGTCACGTCCATGAATCAAGGCAAACTGGAAGTGGTCAAACAGGAGATGGCAAGAGTGAACGTCGACATTCTAGGAATCAGAGATCTAAAATGGACTGGAATGGGTGAATTTAACTCAGATGACCATTATATCTACTACTGCAGGCAAGAATCCCTTAGAAGAAATGGGGTAGCCATCATTGTCAACAAAAGAGTCTGAAATTCAGTACTTGGATGCAATGTCCAAAATGACAGAATGATCTCTGTTTGTTTCCAAGGCAAACCATTCAATATCACAGTAATCCAAGTCTATGCCCCAACCAGTAACGCTGAAGAAGCTGAAGTTGAGTGGTTCTATGAAGACTTCCAAGACCTTTTAGAACTAATACCCTCAGAAAATGTCCTTTTCATTATAGGGGACTGGAATGCAAAAGTAGGAAGTCAAGAAACACCTGGAATAACAGGCAAATTTGACCTTGGAATATGGAATGAAGCTGGGAAAAGGCTAATAGAGTTTTGCCAAGAGAACATGCTGGTCATAGCAAACACCCTCTTCCAACAACACAAGAGAAGACTCTACACATGGACATCACCAGATGATCAACACCAAAATCACATTGATTATATTCTTTGCCACCAAAGATGGAGAAGCTCTATACAGTCAGCAAAAACAAGACCAGGAGCTGACTGTGGATCAGATCATGAACTCCTTATTGCCAAATTCAGACTTAAATTGAAGAAGTAGGGAAAATCACTTGACCATTCAGGTATGACTTAAATCAAATCCCTTATGATTATATAATGGAAGTGAGAAATAGATTTAAGGGCCTAGATCTGACAGGTAGAGTGCCTGATGAACTATGGATGGATGTTCGTGACATTGTACAGGAGACAGGGATCAAGACCATCCCCATGGAAAAGAAATGCAAAAAAGCAAAATGGCTGTCTGGGGAGGCCTTAAAAATAGCTGTGAAAAGAAGAGAAGTGAAAAGCAAAGGATAAAAGGAAAGACATAAGCATGTGAATGCAGAGTTCCAAAGAATAGCAACAGATAAGAAAGCCTTCCTCAGTGATCAATGCAAAGAAATAGAGGAAAACAACAGAATGGGAAAGACTAGAGATCTCTTCAAGAAAATTAGAGATACCAAGGGAACATTTCATGCAAACATGGGCTTGATAAAGGACAGAAATGGTACAGACCAAACAGAAGCAGAAGATATTAAGAAGAGGTGTCAAGAATACACAGAAGAATTGTACAAAAAATATCTTCACGACAAAGATAATCACGAAGGTATGATCACTCAACTATAGCCAGAGGTCCTGGAATGTGAAGTCAGTGGGCCTTAGAAAGCATCACTATGAACAAAGTTACTGGAGGTGATGGAATACCAGTTGAGCTATTTCAAATCCTGAAAGATGATGCTGTGAAAGTGCTTTACTCAATATGTCATTAAATTTGGAAAACAGCAGTGGCCACAGGACTGGAGAAGGTCAGTTTTCATTCCAATCCCAAAGAAAGGCAATGCCAAAGACTGTTCAAACTATCACACATTTGCACTCATCTCACATGCTAGTGAAGCCATGCTCAAAATTCTCCAAGCCAGGCTTCAGCAATACGTGAACCATGAAGTTCCTGATGTTCAAGCTGGTTTTAGAAAAGGCAGAGGAATCAGAGATCAAATTGCCAACATCTGCTGGATCATGGAGAAAGAAAGTAAGTTCCAGAGAAACATCTATTTCTGCTTTATTGACTATGCCAAAGCCTTTGTGTGGATCACAATAAACTGTGGAAAATTCTGAAAGAGATGGGAATACCAGACCACCTGACCTGCCTTCTTGAGAAACTTATATGCAAGGCAGGAAGCAACAGTTAGAACTGAACATGGAACAACAGACTGGTTCCAAATAGGAAAAGGAGTACCTCAAGGCTTTATATTGTCACCCTACTTATTTAACTTCTATGCAGAGTACATCATGAGAAATGCTGGCCTGGAAAAGCACAAGCTGGAATCAAGATTGCCAGGAGAAATATAAATAACCTCAGATATGCAGATGACACCACCCTTATGGCAGAAAGTGAAGAGGAACTAAAAAGTCTCTTGATGAAAGTGAAAGAAGATAGTGAAAAAGTTGGCTTAAAGCTGAACATTTAGGAAATGAAGATCATGACATCTGGTCCCATGACTTCATGAGAAATAGATGGGGAAACAGTGGAAACAGTGTCAGACTTTATTTTGGGGGGCTCCAAAATCACTGCAGATGGTGATTGCAGCCATGAAATTAAAAGACGCCTACTCCTTGGAAAAAAGTTATGATCAACCTAGACAGCATATTCAAAAGCAGAGACATTACTTTGCCAACAAAAGTTCATCTAGTCAAGGCTATGTTTTTTCCAGTGGTCATTCATGGATGTGAGAGTTGGACTGTGAAGAAAGCTGAAGAATTGATGCTTTTGAACTGTGGTGTTGGAGAAGACTCTTGAGAGTCTCTTGCACTGCAAGGAGATCCAATCAGTCCATTCTAAAGGAAATCAGCCCTGGGTGTTCTTTGGAAGGACTGATGCTAAAGCTGAAACTCCAATACTTTGGCCACCTCGTGCGAGGAGTTGACTCATTGGAAAAGATTCTAATGCTGGGAGGGATTGGGGGCAGGAGGAGAAGGGGCCACCTGAGAATGAGATGGCTGGATGGCATCACTGACTCGATGGACATGAGTTTGAATGAACTCCAGGAGTTGGTGATGGACAGGGAGCCTGCCAGGAGAAGGCAATGGCAACCCACTCCAGTCCTCTTGCCTGGCAAATCCTATGGACTGAGGAGCCTAGTAGGCTTCAGTCCATGGGGTCGCTAGGAGTCAGACATTACTGAGCGACTTCACTTTCACTTTCACTTTTCACTTTCATGCATTGGAGAAGGAAATGGCAACTCACTCCAGTGTTCTTGCCTGGAGAATTCCAGAGTCGGCGGAGCCTGGTTGGCTGCGGTCTCTGGGGTCGCACAGAGTCGGACACAACTGAAGTGACTTAGTAGCTTAGCAGGGAGCCTGGCGTGCTGAGATTCATGGGGTCGCAGAGTCGGATACCACTGAGCAACTGAACTGAACTGAAATGAACTGTCCCTAGATATTAGAGGAAATTCAGCTGTGATTAAAGAGGTTTGGTGTGGAGCATCAGTTTCCCTTGGAGAAGGAAATGGCAACACACTCCAGTATTGTTGCCTGGAGAATCTCATGGACGGAGGAGCCCTGGTGGGCTACAGTCCACAGGGTCACAAAGAGTCGGACATGACTGAGCGACTTCACTATCAGCTTCCCTGATGGGAGCATTAAAAAACATAAACAAACCCTCTGTGTATTTCCAGGGCAAAGGGCACAATCAGAACACAAGTGGAATTTTTTGAGTACTGCATGTATCTCCCAGCAGCAGAAATAAAGATATGCATAGACTTGGAAAAAGTAAGTACAATGAACAAACTGAACTGTCACATTCAGCTAAAGAATATAGAAAAAGAGTGTGTATATGCATATAACTGAGTCACTTTACCCTACAGCAGAAATTAGCACAACACAGTACATCAACGAGACTTAAGCTAAAAATACAAAAAAAAATAAAAAATAAAAATAAAAAACCAGCTTCATTAATCCATGTTTCTTTTCAACCAAAACACACAGAAGAGAATACGGAGTACTAGAGACCAAACTCCTAGAAAAAATTAGGTTTAGTAATGCGGACGACTCCATCTCTAAGTGGTACTTAGAGCAACAATTCTCGAGGAAGAGAAGAAGCAATTCTTTACACACTGGGTTTATTTATATTGCATTTGAGATGGGAGATAAGAAAGCTGCCAACATAATTAAGAACTAGCATGTGGTGCTATTACCCTCTGAGGACAGCTTGGAGAACATACCTGATGTTTAAACACAGTCTTCACATTTTGCCCTACTCCATGAAGCACATGGAGGGAGAATTCAGGAGGCAGATGTGATTGTTGGGAATTGCAAATACTTCCCTAGAGAGAGAGAAATGGGTGGGAAATTAATTATAACAACATCTGGCCCATAAGTCTTAAGACTGGAGAGTCTCTATTTAGCAAACTATTCTGAAAGTCCTTTAGTGAGGTGATTGATTAACTTTTTTCTGTAACAGGTCACACAGTGTATACTTCAGCCTTGCCATCCATATCATCTCTGTTGCAACTACCTAATTGCATTTTCCCAACAAAATTAGCAATGGGCTATATGTAAATGAACGGACATGGCTATTTTCCAAGAAACTTTTAAAAAGAGTACAAATGAACTTATTTACAAAGCAGTAGAGTCATGGATGTAGAAAACAAATTTATGGTTACCAGGGGATAAGGGAGGACAGTGATAAATTGAGAGCTTGAAATTGACATATACTCACTATTATATATAAAAATAGATAGCTAATAAGAATCTGCTGTATAGTACAGTATAGTATAGATGGTGTATAGTATAGATGGGAAAAGAACCTTAAAAACAGTGACTATATGTATATATGAAGTTTGTGGCATTCTTCACTAGAAATTATGCTATTGCACATGGCATTTTGAAATCAATGTTTTCTCAATCTGGTGTAGAAATTGGTTGAAATAGAGTTTATTGGTGGTGTGTTTTATCTTATTACAACATTAATAGGCACCAATATTGAGATTTTTATACTAGTAGATCTAGATGGGTATTTGGAATTTATTTGTAAAATCATCTCAGAGCATTCTCATACACTACCAAGTCTGGAAATCACTAGATGAGTTTGTACATAATTTGAATAACAAAGAAACACCCTCTTATCACCAAGGGAAATATTTTTGACCTTTCAGAGTCTTATTCACAGGAAACAGGAATCTATTCATTGGTTGGGCTCCACTTAGGAAGTGATCTGTTTTATGTCAAGGGAATTTTGAAAGTCATTTAGCACACATAGACCATTAATTGGGACAGAGAGAATGCAGTTTTCAAAAAGAATATCAACCCATACTAGAAAGATAGAAAAGAAAAGAGAATTGCATTGATTAAAAGCTCAAATTTTTCTAACATTCTGGAATAACTTAATTGAGTAATTTTATACTGCTTCAGCTGTACACACAGATCATAGCAACAGACCACTGAGAGAAATGTACATGTGCTATTACCATAGTCCCTCAAATGACTAAGAAGCTGCTTACCAATGCAGGAGATGCAGGCTCAACCCCTGGGTCAGGAAGATCCCTTGGAGAAGAAAATGGCAATCCACTCCAGTATTCTGGCCTGGAAAATTTCTTGGACAGAGGAGTCTAGTAGGATACAGTCCATGGTGTCGCAAAGAGTCAGACACAGCTTAGTGACAAAGCATGCATGCACGCAAAAAATTACAGGTATGCAGACAAAATAATACACTTTATTTTTATTACTGGAGAAAGTGCTTGTAGGGTAATTCGCTCCGTCCCCCTTGAATGATAATTATATCACTTTATAGAGTAAAAATGAAATTTTAGAGTCGAATTTATGTAATCTCATGTGTGTCACTTTCTGAAGTTGAAAGATGTTTTACTAAGGGCTTCTTCATAGTCAGCAGTCATCTGACATGACAATAAAAGTATGGATGAAGGATATTATAAAAGAAAACATTAAAATATATGTTGTTGTTGTTCAGTCACCTGGTCGTGTCCGACTCTTTGCCACCCCATGGACTGCAGCATGCCAGGCCTCTCTGTCCCTAATACATGGTGTATGTGCTCAATCATGTCTGACTTTTTGCAGCCCCTTGGACTATAGCCCAGTAGGCTTCTCTGTTCATGGAATTTTCCAGGCAAGAATACTGGAGTAGGTTACCATTTCCTCCTCCAGGAGGTCTTCCCAATACAGGGCTCAAACAGGCATCCGTTACATCTCCTGCATTGGCAGGCAGGTTCTTCACCACTAGTGCCACCCTCACTAAGGTAAGTGATTCAAATTGGGGGCAAGGAAGATGCAATCAAAATTTTGTGAATGACTAAGTTATGACACAATGGTATTGAGGGTGGCAGAAAATGAAATTAATATCATATAACTCTGAGGTTCATGGCATCCAGTCCCATCACTTCATGGCAAATAGAAGGGGAAACAGTGGCTGACTTTATTTTTCTGGAAAATCACTGTGGATGGTGATTACAGCCACGAAATTAAAAGATGCTTACTCCTTGGAAGGAAAGTTATGACCAACCTAGACAGCATATTTAAAAGCAGAGACATTACTTTGTCAACAAAGGTCCATCTAGTCAAGGTGATGGTTTTTTCCAGTGGTCATGTATAGATGTGAGAGTTGGACTGTGAAGAAAGCTGAGCGCTGAAGAACTGATGCTTTTGAACTGTGGTGTTGGAGAAGACTCTTGAGAGTCCCTTGGACTGCAAGGAGGTCCAACCAGTCCATCCTAGAGGATATCAGTCCTGGGTGTTCATTGGTAGGATACCAATGATATTGAAGCTGAAACTCCAATACTTTGGCCACCTGATGTGAAGAACTGACTCGTTTGAAAAGACCCCGATGCTGGGCAAGATTGAGGGCAGGAGGAGACGGGGATGACAGAGGATGAGATGGTTGGATGGCAATGACCCAATGGACATGGGTTTGGGTGGACTCTGGAAGTTGTTAATGGACAGGGAGGTCTGGCATGCTGTGGTTCATGGAGTCGCAAAGAGCTGGACACGATTGAGCGACTGAACTAACTGAACTCAGAGGTTCACAGCCTTTTTGGTACCAAGGACCAGTTTCATGGAAGATGATTTTTCCATGGGCCGGTGGGGAGAGATGATTTGGGGATGATTCAAGCACATTACATTTATTGTGCACTTTATTTCTATTATTATGACATCAACGCCACCTTAGATCATCAGACATTAGATCCAGAGATTAAGGGCCCTGATATAACTGGTTTAAGGATTAGGCTGCTTTTGAGATCATAGCTTGCACATTTAAACGCACAGTGTATTATTGTTTACTTATAATTCCAGCACTTAGGACTTCAAAACTTTTAGAACATCATATCTTTGGGTCTGTTTGTTGTAATCATGAAAGTAGTGGGCTCCAATATTAAAATACCAGAATTTCAGAATGTAAAAGATTATATACTCCAGAAATTCCAACTTTAGGAAATAGGTGAGTGAAAGACACAAACATTAATTTTAAATAGGAGATTCTTTGAAATAAAGTAAATTATTTACATAAATTTAATATATGCAAAGATATTCATATTACACATGGAATAGTCTCTAAAGCTCTTCTAACTTAACTGTATTTGAATTTTTGTCATCATATCATGGAGGATTCTTAAATTACAAGTAAAGTATTTAAAATTAAAAATAGCTTCTTGTTTTTGTGTATTATTTCTTAAAATATACTTGTTTCTTAATTTTATATTTAACATTTGATGTATACAAAGCATGTTATAACATGTTAATAAAAAGATGAATAATGCAACATTATATTTAAACTTTTCTATCTAAATATAATTTTATCAATAAAAATTTGATCATAATATAACTAACATCATAATGCTTATGCCTATCACTTTTGGGGACAGGTTATTTATATTATTTAAATTTCACTCTATTAAATATGCAGTATTACTTTGCAATAATTTGCAAATAAGGAAGATTGTAACTTGCTCAAGGTGACAGAACTAGCAATAGGCAGAGTTAAGCACAGATTTCTGTTCTGTAATGTTAACAATTTTTATGATTACAGTAGATAAAAAGATGGTGAGGATCCCATGCATATTCAATAATATGATACAATTCTATGTGAGGAATACATCTTATCTGATGAAGGAGCCTGATGAAATAGATTTCTGGAAATATATATCTTGGGATGGATTTCACAGTACTGTAGAGGTAGAGAAACTTAGCTTTTGAGTTGTTGACATCATTCAAGTGCAAGGCAATTAGCTTTTGGATGAAGTAAATTTCACTTGTTTCACTGTGAGAAGCCAGTGTCTTTTGACTTTTACATAATTTTATATAATGCTCTTCAAAATAATGGTGCATTTTATTCTGAAATAAAATGAAATTATTATATCACAAACATATATTTTCCTGAGGCTTTTTATCAATAAAATACATATGATAATAAAAAATACATCATAATCAACAATAAAACTGTACTCTATATTCAAAAACTTCATAGGAGACATTCAATATGCTTAAATGTCTATTGTTTTTCAGTTGTTAAGTCATGTCCAACTCCTTGCAACCCTATGGGTTGCAGCATGCCAGCCTTCCCTATCCTCCTCTATCTCCCACAGTTCACACAAGCTCATGTCCATTGAGTTGGTGATGCTATCTAACTGTCTCACTCTCTGTCACCCTCTTCTCTTTCTTGCCTCCAATCTTCCCCTGAATCAGGGTCTTTTCCAACGAGTTGGCTCTTTGCATCAGGTGGCCAAAGTATTGGAGCTTTAAGCTCCAATTTTAGCAGAAGTCCTCCAGTGAATGTCAATTTTATCATCAGTCCTTCCAGTGAATATTCAGGGTTGATTCCCTTTAGGACTGGCTGGGTTGATCTCATTACAGAAATCCTTGAATGTCTATCTATAACACAGCTACAAGATTTTTCCTTCTTGGTTAATTAGGATGACTGAACACCCTAGGTGTTATGTATACAAATAGAGTTATAACTGCATAGTCTTCTTTATCTAAAGAAGAAACTGTTAAATTAAGGGTTAGAATTCATAGTATTTCATATTCCAGCCACCTTAATATCAGACAACAATATCTTAATTGAAAATACCTTTTTAAAACATGAAACTAAAGTTCTGTAATCCAACCCCTGATAGCATTAACGGAAGATACATGAAATAATGTCTCTTGAGAATCTGGAAAATTTATAGCTGATGTTATAAAGTGTCTCTCTGAATTATAGGCACTAAAACAATTTCTTCACTTATAGAATAATAGGTTTAATTTGCATGACTACCACTCAAGTATCGTTATTTCACTTTAATTAAAAAGTACCCTGTATAGAACATCTATATAAATAAACATATCAGGATACATTATTTAAACCTCTTTTAACAGCCACAGATAAAAGCCCTCTTGTAAATGGTTTATAGTTTACAAAAGATTAAAAAGCGTTACTTTGAAAAAAAAGGAAGAACTATTCCAAACACTATAATTTGAGAAATATGCAAGGAAATAGGTGGTTTGCCATGATAGTAATTCAAGCTTGATAGTTTAGTAGTAATTTCATTCTAGTTAATTTAACATTATTCTTCTTTTTAGAAACATTGCATATTTTACCATAACTTTCTTAAAATTGTACATGATTCTTTTTGTATTTGTGAATGCATAATTTAGACAAAAGTAGCATGAAAATATGTAGGAAAATCTGGACTCTATACATGACACATATTTAATCTAAAAGCAGATTTAAATTCTGCTATAGTTTTTAAGTTCTCTTTCAGTAGTTTTTCACATTTTCATTACCTTTTCCAGCTATACACATTTCCTTATATTCAGCTTTTAAATTTCCTTGTGACTTGCTTTCTTTTTGCATCTCAAATATAAATATACTCTTTCCCAATATCTATTTCCATTGCTACAGCCCATGATTTTAGACCAATGAGTTTTTATTGCTCCATCGGTCATCTCACACACTAGTAAAGTAATGCTCAAAATTCTCCAAGCCAGGCTTCAACAGTACACGAACCATGAACTTCCAGATAATAATATTACCTCCAGTAATATTCACTTGATTTCAGCATTGGAAAGTGCCTCAAAATAAAGAAAATACTCATAAAATGTAAATTAAGCAAAATGCTACAAGAAGAATGACTATAAACAGTGTCATAGACGTTAAATAAACATTTAAAAGGTAATAATCCTTCCAAATTCTCCAAGCCAGGATTCAATACTACGTGAACCATGAAATTCCAGATGTTCAAGCTGGATTTAGAAAAGACAGAGGAACCAGAGATCAAATTGCCAACATCCGCTGGATCATTGAAAAAGCAAGAGATTTCCAGAAAAATATCTACTTCTGCTTTATTGACTATGCCAAAGCCTTTGACTGTGTGAACCATAGCGAACTGTGGAAAATTCTTAGAGATGAGACTATTACACCACTTGACCTGCTTCCTGAGAAATCTGTATGCAGGTTAAGAAGCAACAGTTAGAACTTGACATGGAACAAGAGACTGGTTCCAAATCGGGGAAGAAGTACATTAAGGCTGTATATTGTCACCCTGCTTATTTAACTTCTATGCAGAGTACATCATGAGAAATTCTGGACTGGAAGAAACACAAGCTGGAATCAAGATTGCCGGGAGAAATATCAATAACCTCAGATAGCAGATGACACCACCCTTAAGGCAGAAAGTGAAGAGGAACTAGAGCCTCTTGATGAAAATGAAACAGGAGAGCGAAAAAGTTGGCTTAAAGCTCAACATTCAGAAAATGAAGATCATGGCATCCGGTCCCATCACTTCATGAGAAATAGATGGGGAAACAGTGGAAACAGTGTCAGACTTTATTTTTTTGGGCTCCAAAATCACTGCAGATGGTGATTGCAGCCATGAAATTAAAAGACAATTACTCCTTGGAAAAAGAGTTATGACCAACCTAGATAGCATATTCAAAAGCAGAGACATTACTTTCGCAACAAAGGTCTGTCTAGGCAAAGCTATTGTTTTTCCATTAGTCATGTATGGATGTGAGAGTTGGACTGTGAAGACGGCTGAGCACAGAATTGATGCTTTTGAACTGTGGTGTTGGAGAAGACTCTTGAGAATCCCTTGGACTGCAAGGAGATCCAACTAGTCCATTGTAAAGGAGATCAGTCCTGCATGTTCTTTGGAAGGACTGATGCTAAAGCTGAAACTCCAGTACTTTGGCCACCTCATACAAAGAGTTGACTCATTGGAAAAGACTCTGATGCTGGGAGGGATTGGGGGCAGGAGGAGAAGGGGGCGACCGAGGATGAGATGGCTGGATGGCATCACCAACTCAATGGGCATGAGTTTGAGTGTACTCCGGGAATTGGTGATGGACAGAGAGGCCTGGCGTGCTGCAATTCATGGGGTTGCAAAGAGTAGGACGCAACTGAACAGCGGAAATGATTGACTGACTGAGGTCTTAAGAAAATGCTTGAATTATCTTTGGTCTCCATTTTTTGCTTCATAATTTCCATATTTTTTGTTTCACTACCTACTCCCATGATTTCAGATTGGATAATTTCCAGCAGATTGTTTAAGTAAGAGAGATTCATTCACTTGCTCTTCTGTTTGTGCTATAGCCACATCATACTCTCAGATCTGTATTTGAAAGGCAAATTGAATTATGAAACTCTTAAGAAATATCTTCCTCATTTGTTTTGATTTTCATTATTGTTTAGTCACTAAGTCATGTGTGACTTATTGCAACCCCATGAACTGCAGCACACCAGGCTTCCTTGCCCTTCTGTCTTCCAGAGTTGGCTCAAACTCATGTCCATTGAGTCAGCAAGTCTATGAACCTGAGAACAGTTTATCCTCTTCCTTGGACATCTGTCTCTGATAGGTTGTCTTTGTCTGGACTCAGAGACTCAGTACAAATAATCTGATCGGCCTGCCTGAGCAATGAAGGTATGATCCAACATGCAGGCAAAATTATGGAGCAAAGAATGACCAATGTCAAGCATTCAAGAACATCTCTGTCTAATCATTGCTGACCACAACGTACATGTGAATATGTGTGTAAATCTGTGTGTATATATATATATATATATATATGACAAATGATGTGATAATGAGAGCCAGTTTTCTAATGTTGGATTGGGAAGTGATAAACAACAAGAAAATGCTGGGATAACCACATAGTAAATGATTACAGTTGGATACATAAGTGTAAACTATTGTTTAACTTAATATAGATGCATATGGATACAGATAGAAGTATTTGTAACTAGATGCATATACACAGATTGACATTCAAATATGTGTCTTTGTTCTATTGGCTGACAGGACTTACAAGCAACAATTTCGCAGAAGCAACAAGCTTATTTTGTTTCCAAATCTTACTTCTAATACTATTTTCCCATAAGATGTACCAAGAATCCTTAACTATTCGTCCATATCCATCTCTTTCCCTCTCTATCTCTCTGTCACACACACACACACACACAGACACACACACACACGACAATATGACAAAGGGAGCCAGTGGAAAGTATCTCTAATGGTCCCGCTAGAACAATTTGAGTAACAAATGAAGATGCATAGGATTTAAACCTTAGGTATAAAATATCTGGGTGCATCCAGATATAAATATATGATTAACTGTATAAATGAGATGGGGGAGAATGAACAAATTTCAAGTGCCTGGGGATGGTAAAACTGGCCAAAAATTTCCCTCTAGTCTTTCTAGGACATCTTGGAGAAAAACTTGAATGAAATTTTTGGCCAACCCAATACTTTGCAGACAAAGTGAAGACTTTAAAATTCCACCCAGCTCTTTATCTGTGGACTGGTTAGTGTCTTCTAATCAGTATCTTCTTTTTAAACAGTGAAGTGTAGGAAAGGGAAAAGAGAATAACTTTGCAGTCCAGAAATCTGGCAAAAAGCTATCACACTACCAGAAACAGTTGATCAAAGTTAAAGTCAACAGTGATGATAGCTTGCACTCTTGACATGATGTAATAAGAATGACATTTTATCTCTTTCTTCTCAAAACCCCATAACACTATCAGATCATGAAAAAAAATCAGACGAATCTCACTACTGGGATAGTACACAAAATACCCAACAAGTACACCACAAAACTGTCAAGGTCACAAAAAATTCTGGGAGATTGTTATAACCAAGAGAATGCTGAGATATGACAACTGAAAGCAATGTGCTATCCTTCATGGACTGTTAGACCAGAAGGAAAAAAAAAAAAAAGGCATTTAGAAAAAAAAACAAAACGTGAATTAAGTATAAATTTTACTTAAAAATAATGCTTCAGTATTTGTTCAATGTTAGAAATGCACCATAATAACATAAGATTTAATAAGGCATGTGGCATAGAGGAACTCTTGGTATTATCTTTACAAGTTTTCTGCAAATTTAGAACTACTTTTCAAAAAAATTATTTAAAATTTTCTTTTGTAGCCTGGAAATTTCCTTCACTTAAAGAAGAAATATATTCATATTTTGGTAGTAAGTCCACTGTCTAAAATAAATGAGTTTTTCCCTTGGATGAGTTACTGATGAATATCTTGGTAGGATATAACAATATTCAGCCTGTTAAAACAAATAATCTACAAATTTTTATTGATATCTCAAAGTAAAAACAATCTTTAGGAATATAAAACAGCTTTCAACTTTTTATTTTGCCTTTGTTGGACCTTATTTGAAATATTGAAATATTTCATTTGTCCTATTACTACTTCCTAGTCTAAATGATAATGCTCATTCATTTGTTGTTTTCCAGTTGCTCAGATATGTCCAACTCTTTGCCACCCCGCAAATTGCAGCAGGTTAGGCTTCCCTGTCCTTCACCATCTACTGGAGCTTGCTCAGACTCATGTCCATTGAGTCAGTGATGCCATCCAACGATCTCATCTTCTGTCTTCCCTTCTCCTCCTGCCTTCAATCTTTCCCAGCATCAGGGTCTTTTCAAATGAGTCAGTTCTTTGCATCAAGTGGCCAAAGTATTCGAGCTTCAGCTTCAGCATCAGTCTATCCAATGAACTGAATCAATTCAGGATTGATTTCCTTTAGGATTTATTAGTTTGATATCTTTGCTGTCCAGGGGACTCTCAAGAGTCTTCTCCAACACCATGGTTCAAAACCATCAATTCTTCGGCGCTCAGCTTTCTTCACAGTCCAACTCTCGCATCCATACATGACCACTGGAAAAACCATAGCCTTGATTAGATGGACCTTTGTTGGCAAAGTAATGTCTCTGCTTTTCAATATGCTATCTAGGTTGGTCATAACTTTTTTTCCAAGGAGTAAGTATCATTTAATTTCATGGCTGCAGTCACCATCTGCAGTGATTTTGGAGACCAAAAAAATAAAGTCTGACACAGTTTCCACTATTTCCCCATTTATTTGCCATGAAGTGATGGGACCAGATGCCATGATCTTAGTTTTCTGAATGTTGAGCTTTAAGCCAACTTTTTCACTCTCCTCTTTCACTTTCATCAAGAGGCTTTTTAGTTCCTCTTCACTTTCTGCCATAAGGGTGATCTCATCTGCATATCTGAGGTTATTGATGTTTCTTCCAGCAATCTTGATTCCAGCTTGTGCTTCCTCCAGCCCAGCATTTCTCGTGATATAGTCTGTATACAAGTTAAATAAGCAAGGTGACAATATACAGCCTTGACGTACTCCTTTTCCTATTTGGAACAAGTCTATTGTTCCATGTCCAGTTCTAAGTGTTGCTTCCTGACCTGCATACAGGTTTCTCAAGAGGCAGGTCAGGTGGTCTGGTATTCCCATCTCTTTCAGAATTTTCCACAGTTTATTGTGATCCACACAGTCAAAGGCTTTGGCATAGTCAATAAATCAGAAATAGATGTTTTTCTGGAACTCTCTTGCTTTCTCGAGGATCCAGCAGATGTTGGCAGTTTGATCTCTGGTTCCTCTGCCTTTTCTAAAACCAGCTTGAACATCTGGACGTTCACGGTTCACGTATTGCTGAAGCCTGGCTTGAAAAGGGGTATAGAATAGATTAAAACTGAGGAGACTTCAGAAGCATTTAGGGTCCTTCAACAGAGACAAATGAAGAGACTATCCTAGATAATTAATCATGTGTCCAGGTGTTTAAAAGCAGTGTCCCCAACTGTAAAGCTCCCACAACTCCTTGTAACTCAGAATACTGTTGAGATGGGGAGGGGCTTGGTGGATGAGACTGTGAATCATTGATACTCTGGGTGACTTTTTTGTTGTTTTGTTTTAAATTTTCATGAAGGGGGAAATAGAGCAGCCCTGGGATCAACCATTCAGAAGTGGGGAAAAAAAAATGTACAGAAAAGAGGGACCTGGAGAAAGTATGGACACCTCTGAGTTTAGTGGGAAAAAAGTAGTGGTGCCAAGATGATTCGGATGCGGGAGTTCCCTGGCAGTCCAGTGGTGAAGACTTCCCCTTCCAGTGCAGGAGTATGGGTTCGATCCCTGGTTGTAGAGCTGAGACTTTGCATGCTGTTGGGCCAAAAATCCTAGACATTAAAACAAAAAAAGTGATGTTGTACAAATTCAATAAAGACTTTAAAAATGGTCCATATAAAAAAGATAAAAAATAAAAAAGATACTCAGAGTGACCTTTCCCCTAACTTGTTCTGAGAGAACTGCAGAAATCGTCCAGCCCTGAAAACAAGAATGAGGCAAAGACCTAGGGACTGAGGATTTTGGCAATAGATGCTTTCTCCTGTTCTTTACTCAAAAGGGCTTTTTTGCGAAAAACCTGGTTAGTCTTGTTATAGTCTTATTACCCACTTGCCCCTGGCATTATGAATACACTTTATCTCCTTCTTCTGCCATTCATTTTTCTGAGGAGTTTTTCAGTAAAAGAAATGAATAGAAATTTCTAGATTTTCTAAACCATGACAGAGTTTAGTCTTAAAAGTTCTGACCTGACAGGAGGGGAGTTTGGGGGAAAATGAATTCGTGTATATGAATTGATGTATTCCTTTGTCGTTCACCTGAAAATATGACATCATAGTTAATCGGCTATATTGTTCTGTTTGTTGCTAAGTCGCCAAGTCATGTCTGACTCTTTTGTGACCTCATGGACTGCCAAGCTCCTTTGTCCATGGAATTCTCTAGGCAAGAATACTAGAGTGGATTGTAATTTCCTTTTCCAAGGGATCTTCACCACCCAGGTATCCAACCCAGGTCTCCTGCATACCCCAACACAGAAGTAAGCCAGAAAGAAAAACACCAATACAGTATACTAATGCATATATATGGAATTTAGAAAGATGGTAACAATAACCCTGTATGTGAGACAGCAAAAGAGACACAGATGTACAGAACAGTCTTTTGGACTCTGTGGGAGAGGGAGAGGGAGGGATGATTTAGGAGAATGACATTGAAACATGTATAATATCATATAAGAAATGAATCGCCAGTCCAGGTTCAATGCAGGCTACAGGATGCTTGGGGCTGGTGCACTGGGATGACCCAGAGGGATGGTATGGGGAGGGAGGTGGGAGGGGGGTTCAGGATGGGGAACACGTGTACGCACGTTGCAGATTCATGTTGATGTATGGCAAAACCAATACAATATTGTAAAGTAATTAACCTCCACTTTAAATAAATTTAAATGAAAAAAAAATTTTAATTGGCCTGAATCCTAAGAGCATTAATCTCTTAGCCATAGGTATTATACAGCAGTTTGAAAGGAAATACTCCACTAATACAAAATGTTTGACAAACTACTTTATCATTGCATGATCTCGATGGACAAGATGGATTGATGATGTATGTTTAAGTTAAACCGCTGTTAGTTTCTCTTAGAGCATATCGATGCCCTAGAGAGTGAAATATACTTGTTTGTGTTATTTTAAAGTATTTGAACAAATCACAATTTTTAGGTCTCAAGAACATTGCATGTTAGTTTTATTTTAAAATCAGCAAAGAGCCAATTCTGTATCATGATTTGTTTGTGTATTTTCCTTTTCAAGTCTATTAATCCTAATTTACAACTGCTGATAGTGCATTACCTTTTGGAAATGAATGCAAATGACTTCCTGAAATGGATCATTAAATATTTGCCTTTTATCAGAATGCACTTAATTTACCTGCTGAATAGTACAGCATTCAGCTACAGAAAATTATAGAAGTAAAAAATCAGTTGTGAGAAAAATAGCTAGGAACCTCTTCCCAATTTGCACACTAAATAGCATTTGGTAGTATGCGAAAACTGTTACTTAAGGCAAAGAAATATGATTGTCCTTTCTCTACTTCTGCTGCATTTAATGGACACGGCAAGAATGAGTAACTCTTTCCTATTGTTGTTGTTGTTGTTTATTTGCTAAGCCGTGTCCAACTATTTGTGACCCCATGGATTTTAGCCCCCTATGGCCCTCTGCCCATGGGATTTTCCAGGCAAATATACTGGAATGGGTTTCCATTTTCTTCTTCAAGGGAGCTTCCCAAACCAAGGATCGAACTTGTGTCTCCTGCTTGGCAGATGGAATCTTTATCACAGAGCCAACTGGGAAGCCCAGCTCTTTCCTACCACAGACCTATTTTTAAATTTCATCTCTTCATCCCTCAAATTTGCTACATCAAATGTTTTATTAGCTCTATAATTAATTATTACATATATACAAAAGGTGTACAACTTGAAAAGCACATCTTGATGAATTCTCAGCAAGTAAAAAAGTTATGACCAATCTAGATCACATATTCAAAAGCAGAGACATTACTTTGCCAACTAAGGTCCGTCTAGTCAAGGCTATGGTTTTTCCAATAGTCATGTATGGATGTGAGAGTTAGACTGTGAAGAAGGCTGAGCACCGAAGAATTGATGCTTTTGAACTGTGGTGTTGGAGAAGACTCTTGAGAGTCCCTTGGACTGCAAGGAGATCCAACCAGTCCATTCTAAAGGAGATCAGCCCTGGGATTTCTTTGGAAGGAATGATGCTAAAGCTGAAACTCCAGTACTTTGGCCACCTCATGTGAAGAGTTGACTCATTGGAAAGACTCTGATGCTGGGAGGGATTGGGGGCAGGAGGAGAAGCGGACGACAGGAGATGAGATGGCTGGATGGCATCACTGACTCAATGGACGTGAGTCTGAGTGCACCCCGGGAGTTGGTGATGGACAAGGAGGCCTGGTGTTCTGAGATTCATGGGGTTGCAAAGAGTAGGACATGACTGAATGACTGAACTGAACTGAACTGAACTGAACTGAACAATGTGTGAAAGTGAAGTCGCTCAGTCGTGTCCGACTCTTTGCGACCTGTGGACTCTAGCCCACAAAGTTCCTCCGTCCATGGGATTCTCCAGGCAAGAATACTGGAGTGGGTTGCCATTTCCTTCTCCAGGGGATCTTCCCAACCCAGGGATCAAACCCAGGTCTCCCACATTGCAGGCAGACGCTTTAACCTCTGCACCACCAGGGAAACCCTGAACAATGTGTGAGTTGGACCATAAAGAAGGCTGAGCACCAAAGAATTGATGCTTTCAAGCTGCGGTGCTGGAGAAGACTCTTGAGAGTCCCTTGGACTGCAAGGAGATCAAGCCAATCAATCCTAAAAGAAATCAACTCTGAATACTCAATGGAAGGACTGATGCTGAATCTGAAGCTCCAGTACTTTGGTCACCTGATGCCCAGAGCCTGCTCATTAAAAGAGACCCTGATGTAGGGAAAGATTGAAGGCAGGAGGAGAAGGGGAAAAGAGAGGATCAGATGGTTGGATGGCATCACTGACTCAATGGACATGAGTTTGATCAAATTCAGGGAGATGGTGAAGGACAGGGAACCCTGGCATGCTGCAGTCCCTGGGGTTGCAAAGAGTCAGATACAACTAAGCGACTGAACAACAACAACAACAATGTGTGTCCAGCAGCAGTAAACCATCCCTGGTCCCTGCAGAGCTCCCAGGTCCCTTCTCATCATCACTGTATGTTACAAACTGCACATTGAGTTCCAGTTACATAGATACAAGGAATTATTTTTTCCTGTTAATGAGTTGTATGTATATTACATTCTCAGTTCATTTTCTTTTCTGAAAAAAATAGTTTGTGAAATTCATCCATATGCCTTTGGTTATTATAGCTCATGCAGTTTGATTGCTGTTTTCAGATTCATTGCGTGAACACCCCAAAATTTCTTTACCCATTTCACTGCTGAAAGACTTTTAACTATTTGGATCTGGGGATAATTTTGTATGAAACTGCTATGAGCACCCTTGTATGTGATTCTTTTGAACATGTGTTGCACTTCTCTTGAGAATTGCAGAAGAGGATAGTGAGGTCTTTGATTATGAATAATTCACCTTTAGTAGATATGGCTGAACAGTTTCAAAAAGATTGTAGCAATTTATATCCTCACTAGTTGAGCATTCTGGTACCTTCTCTTTTACAGCTAACACTTGTTATTATATTCCTTTTTATTTTAGTCATTTTGATGTTTTGTGTTTTTAGTGTGCATTTCCATGATGATTTACAAAGTTGAGTAACTTTTCACATGGTTATTGTGATTTGAATATATTTTCTGAATTGCCTGAAGATTTTGCTCATTTTTCTACAGGATTTTCTGACTTTTTCTCGTTGATTTGGAGTTGCATTTTTATTATTTGGATGTAAATCTTTAGTTAGATATTTGTTCTGCAGTATCCTCTTCCACTTTGAGGTTTTTTCCCTCAATGATATCTTTTGACAAAAAGTGAATCTTCTTAGCATAACCCCAAAAACAAGATTAAACCTTTTCTCTTCCTGTTTTAGAATTTGTGCTCCCCTCTCCCACACTAAAGAAATGGAAATGTTCTCCTGTATATTATTTTGGAATTTTTATTGTTTTACTTTTATATTTAGATGTGCAATTGATCTGCATATGTGCATGCTAAGTCACTTCATTCATGTCTAGTTCTTTGTGACCCTATAGCCCACCAGACTTTTCTGTCCATGGAATTCTCCAGGCAAGATACTGGCGTAGGTTGCCATGCTGTTCTCCAGGGGATCTCCCCCACCTAGGGATCGAACTCTCATCTCTTATTTCTACTACATTGGCAGATGGGTTCTTTACCACTAGTGCCACCTGGGAAGTCCCTAAGATTGATTATTTTGTATAGCATGCAGTAAGAATTGATAAATATTGGACATCTAAATGATGGGTCAAAAGTCAGTAAGTTCTTGTATATGTGAAATTTGCTAAAAGGATTGATCTTAGGTGTTCTCACCACACACAAAATAATCATAACGATGGGAAGTAATGGGTATGTTAATTAGTTTAATTATAATAATAAATTCATGATGTATACACATGTAAAATCAATGCACTGTACCTTAACATACAATTTTTGTCAGTTATATTAATACTTCAATATAACTGGCATGAGGGAAGGAAAGACAATCTGTTACCATTTCAAATTTCATTGTATCTTAGTCAGTTTGGGTTGCTATGACTAGTGATCAAAGACAGGATAGCTTATAAACAGTGAAGTGTATCTCTCACAGTTCTGGAGGCTAGAAGTTTTAGCTAAAACTGCCAACGTTATGGGAATCCGGTAGAGTTCTTTCTGGTTCAATCATAAGGCTGGTTGCTCCTTGTGTCCTCAAGTGGCAGAAAGAGAGTAAGGAAGCTCTCTGGGGTCTCATTTATAAGGGCAATAATCCCATTCATGAGAGCTTTATCCTTATGGCTTAAATGATCTCTGAAATTCCTCATCTCCAAACCCTCATTTTGTAAGTTAGCTCCTCACCATTGAAATTTCTGAGACACACAAGCATTCAGCCCACTATACACTAATTTTTTTAAATATGGAGTTCTCTCTCTGTTTTCTATTTATTTATTTATTTAATACATAATTCACCATTTTTTGAAGTGGATTCCCACCATGCCTAAAACAAGGACTCATGCAAAATGGAGAAATTTGAATAGTTATTTAATTAATAAGAAAAACAGTGATATTCACTTGATTTCAGCATTGGAAAATGCCTCAAAATAAAGGAAATATTCATAAAATGTAAATTAAGCAAAATGCTACAAGACGAGTGACTATAAACACTGTCATAGAGATAAAATAAACATTTAAAAGGTAATAATCCTTCCACATTCTCCAACCCAGGCTTCAACACTATGTGAACCATGAAATTCCAGATGTTCAACCTGGATTTAGAAAAGACAGGGGAACCAGAGATCAAATTGCCAACATCTGCTGGATCATTGAAAAAGCAAGAGATTTCCAGGAAAATATCTACTTCTGCTTTATTGACTATGCCAAAGCCTTTGACTGTGTGAATCACAACAAACTGTGGAAAATTCTTAGAGATGAGAATACTACGCCACCTGACGTGCCTCCTGAGTAATCTGTAAGCAGGTTAAGAAGCAACAGCTAGAACTGGACATGGAACAACAAACTGGTTCCAAATAAGAAAAGGAGAACGTCAAGGCTGTGTATTGTCACCCTGTTTATTTAACTTATATGCAGAGTACATCATGAGAAATGCTGGACTGGATGAAGCGTAATTGGAATCAAGATTGCCGGGAGAAATATCAATAACCTCAGATATGCAGATGACACCACCCTTATGGCAGAAAGAGAAGAGGAACTAAAAAGCCTGTTGATGAAAGTGAAAGAGGAGAGTGAAAAAGATGGCTTAAAACTCAACTTTCAAAAAAACTAAGATCATGGCATCTGGTCTCATCACTTCATGGCAAATAGATGGGGAAACAATGAAAATAATGACAGACTTTATTTTGTGGGACTCCAAAATCACTCCAGATGGTGACTGTAGATATGCAATTAAAAGATGCTTACTCCTTGAAAGAAAAGTTATGACCACCCTAGACAGCATACTAAAAAGCAGAGACATTACTTTGCCATCCAAGTTCCATCTAGTCAAAGCTATGTTGTTTCCAGTAGTCATGTATGGATTTGAGAGTTGGATTGTAAGGAAAGCTAAGTGCCGAAGAATTGATGTTTTTGAACTCTATTGTTGGAGAAGAGTCTTGAGAGTCCCTTGGACTGCAAGGAGATCCAACCAGTTTATCCTAAAGGAATAAGTCCTGAATATTCATTGGAAGGACTGATGCTGAAGCTGAAGCTTCAATCCTTTGGCCACCTGATGTGAAGAACTAACTCATTGGAAAAGACCATGGTGCTGAGAAATATTGAAGGCAGGAGGAGAAGGGGATGGCAGAGGATGAGCTGGTTGGATGGCATCACCGACATAAGGGACATAAGTTTGAGCAAGCCCCAGGAGTTTGTGATGGACAGGGAAGGCTGGTGTGCTTCAGTCCATGGAGTTGCAAAGATTTGGACATGACTGAGCCACTGAACTGAACTTAACTGAATAATATAATTATGCAAGCCCTGTTTTAGACATTTTATTGGGTAAAATTCTAATATTAATAAGAGCTGTATATATTTTGTGTTCTACTCTCATAGCTCCCATGATAACTTTGTCTTAGAAAAAAGAACACTGATGATCGTAACAGTTTAAATAATATAATTCAAAACTGACAGAAGCTCTACCCTAGATCATTGCGCTCCTATGTAGACCATTGTATTTGAGAAAGGAAGAAGGTGAAAATTTTAAGGAAGTCTTAACCAAGACACTGACTGAATCAATATTTTATGAACCACAATTTATTGTCAATTTATTGTACTCAGTTTATTAGCCAGAAAATGGCAGTTAAAACTGATTTTATCTTTTATCAAATCTGGTGTCATATTGTTAACCAACCACACTCTTCCTAAAGATAGTGAAACTAAATAGCTGTAAATTTCAGAGAGTTGAGAAGGTGAGAATAATGTAGGCAGAAAGAGATCCACTTAGTCCTAATCTTATTATTCTCATAATTCTTGCATTTATGGCTAAGGTCAAAATCAGGGAGAGAGAAACATACATTTATAAGACTAAGCCTGAAATCTCTCTAAAACATGGAACTAAAAACAGAATGAATGAGTCTATGCCTCACTTTCTTTCCATAAAATAAGTTGCATGATGTGGAAAAATATGACAATGAGTAAGAGAATCTTTTAGTTTATGGAGAGGAGTCTTGGCAAAAGAACTGAAAGGAAGAATGACAAATTATATGCAGTGCAAAAATCTTTTTCAAAAAAAATAAATACCTGTTCTTTCAATATGGAGTCCAGTGTAATTAATCTGGCACCAGGAGTCTGGTTATTCTCTAAGGCATGGCTCCCTGTTCAGGTGTCATTCTCTAAAACTGGACCAATCAGTATTGCTGACACCATGCATTACCTACACACCTGTCCTCACTGACACATACCTCCTACTTGTGTCTTCAGGCAAAAACAGGAATGGTTTGAAAAGAGGCAACCTAATATCCATACAATAAGTCATTTTGAATTCCTAATAATGGTGAACATTCACTCAAATGTGTCATAACGAGATTCCCACAAGATGAAAAGACCCTCTCACCCTCACTCATTCTCAGAGATTCATCCACAAATTTTATTTCTAGCCTTCCAAGGTTTTGCTGATTTTCCTATCTTATCCTTTCTGGATCCCTGGTTGTTCAGCTACATGTCTAATGACTGCTGGAAATAACTGCTGCCGTCTCCCCTTGAGGCAAAGTGAATAATCATAACTCATAACTCACCACTCATAACTACACCTTGTGAGGTTATATCCCTTCCTCACTGTCCTGCAGGGAAGAGCCTGTATGAAACTGTAACGCTACAATCTTCCCATTTTGGGTGATATTTGCATCCATGTGGAATTGCCAGTAAACAAATCATGTTTTTCTTCTAATATTTCCTTAATGCACTCACAGCAAAAACACTCAACAAGGCATAAATGAGGACAAAAGGAGAAGGGTCAGTCTAGCAGTTCTTATTGTCATGGATCTAACTCACTTGCCCTTCCTACTTACGTTTGCCTTCAGAATTTCCTCAAGCTCTACATCATACAGGACAATTTCACTTCAGGCTGAGTTTTTTCTGGGATCCCCCAACTTGATGACTTGGTCAGTCAAATACTCTCCAAATAATAATGAAGAGCTCAGATCTCTTAGTTTCTTGTGGCAATGCCTCAGATATACGCGCTCAGTTGTTCAGTCATGCCTGACTCTTTGTGACCCCATGGCCTGCCAGGCTTCTCTACTCAAGAAATTTTCCAGGCAAGAATCCTGAAGTGGATTCCCATTTTCTTCTCCATGCATATAACAAGATAGAAAATGTCTTTGGTTTTGTTCCTACAAAATAAAGGAAGTATAAAATCAGTCAATTCCTTATTCAAGATCTAAAGCATCTTAGTGCAGATTTCCAGAGCTTCATGCCCTCATGGTACCTAAATCCATTGAAGAACATTTTCTTCCACTTGACACCTACTAAAAAAGCAACTGTTGCATAATGTGGAAAACAACATGAAACAAATAAATAAAGCTTTTGGAAGATTTCCAATGTGATAAACTCCTTCAGAATTCAAAGAGATCTATTAGAATTTATACATTTTTGGTGGTAGGACTGAATTTATCCTTCATCTTAAAGTCCGCCTATAATGCAGGAGACCCCAGTTTGATTCCTGGGTCAGGAAGTTCTCCTGGAGGAGGAACAGGCTACCCAATTCAGTATTCTTGGGCTTCCCTGGTGGCTCAGATGGTAAAGAATCCACCTGCAATGTGGGAGACCTGGGCTTGATCCCTGGATTGGGAAGATCCCCTAGAGGAGGGCATGGCAACCCACTCCAGTCTACTTGCTTGGAGAATTCCCATGGACAGAGGAACCTGGTAGGCTACAGCTCATGGGGTCACAAAGAGTTGGACATGAGTGAATGACTAAGCACACACTTAAAGTCTCAAGACATTTGAAATCTCATAAACTCTAAAATGACAAGAGTACAACAGGGCTGTCTGCTGTCACCCTGTTTGTTTAACCTATATGCTGAGTACATCATGAGAAATGCCGGGCTGGATGAGTTACAAGCTGGAATAAAGATAGATAGGAGAAACATCAACAGCCTCAGATATGTGGATGATACAATTCTTATGGCAGATATCGAAAAGTAAAGAGCCTCTTGAGGGTTACGGAGGAGAATGAAAAAGCTGGCTTAAAACTAATTGTCAAAAAAAAAAAAAAAAAAAAAAACAACTAAGATCATGGCATCCAGGCTCATTACTTCATGCCAAATAGAAGGGGAAAATGTGGGCATAGTGACAGATTTCCTCTCCTTGGGCTCTAAAATCACTGTGGATGGTGACTGCAGCCATGAAATCAGAAGACGATTGCTTCTTGATAGGAAAGCTATGACAAATTTAGACAGCATTTTGGAAAGTAGAGACATTACTCTGCTGACGAAGCTCTGTATAGTTAAGGCTATGGTCTTCCCAGTGGTCACGTACAACTGAGAGAGCTATAAAAAGAGAGAACCATAAAGAAGGCAGAGCACCAAAGAATGTGTGCATTCAAACTGTGGTGCTAGAGAAGACTCCTGAGGGGCCCTTGGACAGAAAGGATACCAAACCAGTCAATCCTAAAGGAAATCAGTCCTGAATATTAATTGGAAGTACTGAAGCTGAAGCTCCGAAATTTTGGCCACCTGATGTGAAGTGTTGATTTATTGGAAAAGACCCTGATGTTGGGAAAGATTGAAGGCAGGAGGAGAAGGAGACAACAGAGGATGAGATGGTTGGATGGCATCTTCGACTCAATGGACTTGAGTCTGAGCAAACTCCAAGTGTTGGGGATGGACAGTCAAGCCTGTCCTATTGCAGTCCATGGGGTCACAAAGAGTTGGGCAGGACTAAGTGAAAGAACTGAGCTGAACTGAGAGTCAATCTACAAGTCCAGGAATTTCCAAATTTCTACTTTCTCATTCCATGATGCATGTTGTGGTAATCCATGGATTCTCAAAATACGTAAAATACAAAATTACTAACTATCCAATTCAGCTATTATCAAGTCTATACCCAGTATTGTTTTATATATATATATATATATGTATGTATGTATGTATGTATATATCTATATATGTAATCTTTATCCAAGATTACTTTGGTTGGTAGTTGAATCACTAAGTTGTGTCTGATCCTTGTGACCCCATAGGCTGTAAACTCCCACGCTGCTCTGTCAATAAGATTTCCCTGGTAAGAATATTACCATGGGTTTCCTTCTTCAGGGGATCTTCCTGATCCAGGAATCAAAGCTGCATCTCCCGCATTGCAGGTGATTTCCTGCATTGCAGGTGATTTCCTGCATTGCAGGCAGATTCTTTACCAACTGTGCCACCAGGGAAGCATATATATATGAAACTTTTGTTACTCAATCATGAAGTGGTGTCTGACTCTTTGTGACCCCATGAACTGCAGCACACCAGGCTTCCCAGTCTTTCAGTATCTCACCGAATTTGCTCAAACTCATGTCCATTGAATCAGTGATGTGGTATTTATGTATATACATACATGCACATGTATGTGCATATATTTTAATATATGTAAGTAATCTCCATACAAGATTATATACAAATTAAATCAAACTATTCTCAGATGCATATTTCTTTGTTTATCCTTTAGAGCTATCTACAGGTATAATTCAAATTCAGAGTATAACCTTCCTATTTTATTTTTCTCAAAGCTTTTTCACAAATTCTCTACTCCCCCTACTTCCATTTTTTTGTCTACTTTTAAATTTTATCCTATTATCACTTTTTCTATATATTCCCAAGAGCACCATGAGAATTGAATCTAATGTGCCTTGTTACCTCATATCTATGATAAAATAAATAGAAATAAACTTACAAAAAATATGTGAAAAGGAAGCTCCCTGTTTACCAAGGATTATTGTATAACATTTTTGCATGGAATTATTTTTTAGCTAATTAGGATAACATTTTAAATATTTAATTATGCAATGCAAACATAGAATGCAAACAAGCCTGAATGATGGAATAATTGAGCATGTGAGTATACTATTCAACAGGGAGATTTTTAAGATTGAATTTAGATGGGGAAAATAGCTAAATTTGGGTTAGTTGAGGTATAGCTTGAGGACTGTTTTAATTTTTTCAAAGTCATTTACTCTACAATGAGATTTAGCTACTAAATCAAGAAAAAGGAAAGCATAGCACTAATTTCTTAAAGTAGTTGGGAATAGACCTAGGTAGAGGCTACATGCTCTGTGAAAGTATTATCAGGTTTAGTTGCAATGGGCAACAGGGAATTCCAGCTGGTTACTTTCTTTTAATTGATGTGATCCTCATTTAAAATTTCCTAGTTCTAAGACTGAGGATTATTAAGTAAATTGGAATAATGCTCTTTGAGACTAGACTTTATAATAATGGATCTTGCCATCAATATCAGCACAACAAAATGATACTGTGTCGGTCAAAAAGTTCATTTGGGTTTTTCCATAGCTTTTAGGGAAAAGTCTGAGTGAGTTTTTGGCTAACTCAATATTTTTAAATCATGTAGTAAGATAATTAGCTACAGTTGTCATAGACCAAACCATCACTTCATCTAAAGAGTTGCCTCAAACAATTTTTTAAGGGAAAACTCACTTACAAAATACCACAAAGCACGTTTATTTCCCTTTAGGTTTAGTACCAGAAGGTTAATAGGATTATAGTGTATTAGATGTGTCATGAAAACATTGTTTTTCAGTGATACATTCTACATCTTAATTTATACTTCGTTATCTTGTCTGCAGCAAAGTAATCCTAGAGTATGTAAAATGCATTAGAATGATTGCTCAAGGGGAATAAATGTATTTTAACATTTTCTTGTCCCTGAGATATCTATTTTAATGTGCTTGCTCTAAAACTACAAGGTAGTATTTTTAAACTTTAACATAATTTTCTTCAGAGCAATAAACATAATCAGATTCCTCATTTCTGATTCTCCTACTAACAAGGTATTTTAAACTCAAAAATCTGGACTGGTAATCATGTTATTCTTCTGTATCTAAACTGGAATTCTTCAGGCCAGAATAGTGGAGTGGGTAGCCTTTTCCTTCCTCAGGGGTTCTTCCCAACCCAGGGATTGAAGCCAGGTCTCCCACATTGCAGGCAGATTTTTACCATCTGAGCCACCAAGAAAGCCACGTATTTAAATGAGAAAATTAAAATATGATATTTCAAGTTTAAAAAGTACTAAAATCTGCAAAACATTTATTTTCAAATTGTTTTTGTGTAAATACTGCTATGTAAGTCTAAATGATTTGTTAGAATGTAAAATTAAACTGTTTTCTTTATTTTTTATGGTATAATCAGAGTTGGGCGCTTCCTAGGTGGCGCTAGAGGTAAAGAACCCGCCTGCCAATGCAGGAGACAAGACACAGGTTTGATCCCTGGGTTAGGAAGATCCCCTGGAGGAGGGCATGGCAACCCACTCCAGAATTCTTGCCTGGAGACTCCCATGAACAGAGAAGCATGGCAAACTACAGTCCCTAGGGTTGGGAAGAGTCAGACACGGCTGAAGTGATTTAGCATGCATAAATAGAGTCAGTTGCAAAGTATACATGAAATTTAAAAATGATTTTATAATCTATTTTTCCCCTGTAAGAGGCTCCCTCTTTATTTTGTGTTATTACTTATTATTTATGATGCAGCATAAGATCAGTAACCAACTGTCATAGTGTGGCCATGATATTCAGAGCTTATTTTCCCATTTATTAACTTATTTTAACAAATATCAGAAACAAAAATAATGGAGAATATCTATGGATCAAAATAATTACCTAAATCTGAAGTGGACTTAATATCTAAACAAAATAACCTATAACCACTTCTTTCTTAATTTTTCTCAATTCTAATTCTAATATTCAACAAGTTATAAACAGCAAGTCTTTCAAAAACAGACAAAAATATAAGACCTTCCCTCATGGCTCAGCAGTAAAGAATCCACTTGCAGTGCAGGAGACTGTCTGCTATGCAAGAGATGCTGGTTCAGTCCCTGGGCTGGGAAAATCCCCTGGAGAAGGAAATGGCCACCCACTCCAGTATTCTTGCCTGGAAAATCCCACGGACAGTGGAGTCTAGCAGGCTACAGTCCATGTGGTTCTAAAAGAGTCACACATGACTTAACCACTAAACAAGTAAATAGCTTAGACAGACCTTAGCTACTCTATTAGTAATAAACCGAGCTTCTCATAAAGACACATCCCATCATACAGGTTTAGATCATACTCACCTTATCAACTCATTTCTCAGCACTAAAATCTTAGGTAACCTCTTATGAGGCTTCTTCAGGTAGCCCACTTTCCCAAGTTGTCCATATACATTTTTTTTTAAATTATCACAGCAACTTTGCATTAAGTATTATAATACTTTCCATTACAAAGGAAAAGCAATTTCAGTTCAGAACTTGAACAACGTGTCTCATGTCTAAAAGGTCGTGCTATTTACATTTTATGGTGAACAGCGTTGGATTTGTGATCTCCAAAGGAGACAATTTTGCTTCGGGACCACAGATGCAGCTTCAGTCACTCAAAGTTTCATGTGGCAAAGTTTTCTTAAAATGAAAGAGGATAGAGAAATTTTCTGACACAGACATCAGAAGGGGGCAGAAAGTGTGCCCCCTCACTAGTCTAGCAAGGCATTCATATACTTTTTCAATTGGTTACTAACAGTAGATCAAAAAATGTCTCAAGGTTTTAAGTCTTACCAAATTCACTCCAACAAATGCATCTTAAGAGAACAAGAATAAGGAGAAGGAAAGGCTTCCTGTTAAGAAAGAGAAACATGTCCTCCAGCAAGATTCATCCTTGAGCACAGAGCTCAAGGAAAAACATACGCTTGAGCACTGTGTATTATTTTGTTGTGTAATCATTAGCTCACATATTGCTGAAGTCTGGCTTGGAGAATATTGAGCATTACTTTACTAGCATGTGAGATGAAAGCAAATGTGCAGTAGTTTGAGCATTTTTCGGCATTGCCTATCTTTGGGATTGGAATGAAAACTGACCTTCTCCAGTCCTGTGGCCACTGCTGAGTTTTCCAAATTTGCTGGTATATTGAGTGCATCACTTTCACAGCATCATCTTTCAGGATTTGAAATAGCTCAACTGGAATTCCATCACCTCCACTAGCTTTGTTCGTAGTGATGCTTCCTAAGGCCCACTTGACTTCACTTTCCAGGATGTCTGGCTCTAGGTGAATTATCACACCATCGTGATTATCTTGGTCATGAAGATCTTTTTCATTCAGTTCTTCTGTGTATTCTTGCCACCTCTTCTTAATATCTTCCGCTTCTGTTAGGTCCATACCATTTCTGTCCTTTATCGAGCCCATCTTTGCATGAAATGTTCCCTTGGTATCTCTAATTTTCTTGAAAAGATCTCTAGTCTTTCCCATTCTGTTGTTTTCCTCTATTTCTTTGCATTGATCCCTGAGGAAGGCTTTCTTATCTCTACTTGCTATTCTTTGGAACTCTGCATTCAGATGTTTATATCTTTCCTTTACTCCTTTGCTTTTCACTTCTCTTCTTTTCACAGCTATTTGTAAGGCCTCCCCAGACAGCCATCTTGCTTTTTTGCATTTCTTTTCCATGGGGATGGTCTTGATCCCTGTCTCCTCTACAATGTCATGAACCTCTGTCCATAGTTCATCAGGCTTTCTATCAGATCTAGTCCCTTAAATCTATTTCTCACTTCCACTGTATAATCAGGAGGGATTTGATTTAGGTCATATCTGAATGGTCTAGTGGTTTTCCCTACTTTCTTCAATTTAAGTCTGAATTTGGTAATAAGGTGTTCATGATCTGAGCCACAGTCAGCTGGTCTTGTTTTTGCTGACTATATAGAGCTTCTCCATCTTTGGCTGCAAGGAATACAATCAATCTGATTTCAGTGTTGACCATCTGGTGATGTCCATGTGTAGAGTCTTCAGTTGTGTTGTTGGAAGAGGGTGTTTGCTATGACCAGTGTGTTCTCTTGGCAAAACTCTGTTAGCCTTTTCTCTGCTTCATTCGGTATTCCAAGGCCAAATTTGCCTGTTACTCCAGGTGTTTCTTGACTTCTTACTTTTGCATTCCAGTCCTTTATAATGAAAAGAACATCTTTTTTAGGTATTAGTTCTATAATGTCTTGTAGGTCTTCATAGAACCATTCAACTTCAGCTTCTTCAGTGTTACTGGTTGGGACATAGACTTGGATTACTATGATATTGAATGATTTGCCATGGAAACAGAGATCATTCTGTCATTTTTGAGATTGCATCCAAGTACTGCATTTTGGACTCTTTTGTTGACCATGATGGCTACTCCATTTCTTCTGAGGGATTCCTGCCTGCAGTAGTAGATATAAAGGTCATCTGAGTTAAATTCACCCATTCCAGTCCATTTTAGTACCTGATTCCTAGAATGTTGATGTTCACTCTTGCCATCTCCTGTTTGACCACTTCCAATTTGCCTTGATTCATGGACCTAACATTCCAAGTTCCAGTGAAATATTGCTCTTTACAGCATCAGACTTTGCTTCTATGACCAGTCACATCCACAACAGGGTATTGTTTTTGCTTTGGCTCCATCACTTCATTCTTTCTGGAGTTATTTCTCCACTGATCTCCAGTAGCATATTGGGCACCTACTAACCTGGGGAATTCCTCTTTCAGTATCCTATCATGTTGCCTTTTCATACTGTTCATGGGGTTCTCAAGGCAAGAATACCCATGAACTTCCTGATGTTCAAGCTGCTTTTAGAAAAGGCAGAGGAACCAGAGATCAAATTGCCAACATCTGCTGGTTCATTGAAAAAGCAAGAAAGTTCAAGGAAAAAAAAAAAAAAAGCCTATTTCTGCTTTATTGACTATGCCGCCTTTGACTGTGTGGATCACAATGAACTGTGGAAAATTCTGAAAGAGATGGGACTACCAGGGCACCTGATCTGCCTCTTGAGAAACCTATATGCAGGTCAGGAAGCAACAGTTAGAACTAGACATGGAACAACAGACTGGTTCCAAATAGGAAAATAAGTATGTCAAGGCTGTATATTGTCATCCTGCTTATGTAAGTTATACAGAGATTACATCAGGAGAAACGCTGGGCTGGAAGAATCACAAGCTGGAATCAAGATTGCCAGGAGAAATATCAATAACCTCAGATATGCAGATGACACCACTCTTATGGCAGAAAGTGAAAGGACCTAAAAAGCCTATTGATGAAAGTGAAAGAGGAGAGTGAAATAGTTGGCTTAAAGCTCAACATTCAGAAAACGAAGTTGATGGCATCTGGTCCCATTACTTCATGGGAAATATATGGGGAAACAGTGGAAACAGTGTCATATTTTATTTTCTGGGGCTCCAAAATCACTGCAGATGGGGATTGCAGCCATGAAATTAAAAGACACTTACTCTTTGGAAGGAAAGTTACGACCAACCTAGATAGCATATTCATAAGCAGAGACATAACTCTGCCAACAAAGGTCTGTCTAGTCAAGGATATGTTTTTTTCCAGTAGTCATGAATGGATGTGAGAGTAGGATTGTGAAGAAAGCTGACCACTGAAGAATTGATGCTTTTGAACTGTGGTGTTAGAGAAGACTCTTGAGAGTCCCTTGGACTGCAAGGAGATCCAACTAGTCCATCATGAAGGAGATGAGCCCTGTGTGTTCTTTGGAAGGAATGATGCTAAAGCTGAAACTTCAGAACTTTGGCCACCTCATGAAAAGAGTTGACTCACTGGAAAAGACTCTGATGCTGGGAGGGATTGGGGGCAGGAGGAGAAGGGGACGACAGAGGATGAGATGGCTAGATGGCATCACTGACTTGATGTAGATGAGTTTGAGTGAACTCCAGGAGTTGGTGATGGACAGAGAGGCCTGGCGTGCTGCAATTCATGGGGTCGTAAAGAGTCAGACACTACTGATCGACTGAACTGAACTGAATCATTAACTCTGGGCTTAAAGAAATCTGTCTTTGGTGAAATAGATTGTTGCCATAGCAACTTAGAGCTTAGGAAAAACATCCTATGTGATTAAGCCAAAGGAATATAGAAAAAAAAAAATGTTTGTCCCTTCCTCCTCCTCCTGGGCCCTGGACTCCTTATCAATCTACCTAAGAATTAGCTCTCTCACTACTAAGATTATAACAACTGGATTCTAATATTGTTTTTTTTTTTTTTCTTGTGTTCTCTGTTACAGAAGAAGCAGTGCCCATATGTTCTACATATCAACACAAGTCATCTTGGGAAAGGTACCATAACAAATACTCAGTTTCATAATTCAAAGTTACTTGGATATTTTCTTTCCAACATATAACTCAGGGTTTATTGAGCTGAGCCACTGCATACAACTCAGTAAAGCTATGTTCTTTTAGAATAAAATGCCATCCTCAATTTTCTAGATTCTATCTCACTGAGCTCAAATGGTAAACATAACCTTGGGAAAAGGATCATCATTTGATGTGTGCAGTGTAGAAGAGTATTATATTCTGCCTTTATAACATTATTCATATTTTACCTTTTCTACAACTCACATGCCAATTAGTTATCTCTCCCTATATTCCACCATCTCTCCCATTCTCCCTCTCTCCCTCAGTTCCTTCCATCTTTCTTTCTCGTTTCTTCTTTTCTTCCTTCCTTTTTTTCCTCTATTTTCTTTCCTCTCTCTTTCCTTTTATCTCTTTTTCTCTTCTTCCCTCCCTCCCATCATTGCTTTATTTTTCAATTTTTCCATATATATGTATATATGAATCCTTATTACAGCTTAAAAGTTAAATATCCAGTATGCTATTATCTAAAAGCTATTGACTAAGGCTTACCCCAAATTTCCTACAAGTTTAGCTATAATATTTTAACCTCTTCCTGTAGCTTTTAAAAAATATACATTTTTTAAATGAAAATAACTAAGATATATTGACTTGTGGATAGTTCTAGTTGTAAAGTTATATGATTGTAATTGATTTTTAAATAATAGATTTTATGGGTGGTATTTTATCTGTCAATATTCCTACAAAACAATATTTTTAAAAAACACTTATACCTCTAAGTAATTGGATTATTTGATACTGTTGAAAGACTTTTGATTTAAAGAAATTATCTGTCTCCTTGGAACATGTAGTTAGAATGCAGAGAAATAATACTCTTGATTATTCTCAAAGTGTATTCTATCACTCTTTCCATAATATTGGATGTATTTCATTAAAGTTGGGGTAGTAACAAATAACAACCATATTTTCTTTCCAGTGACTGCTTGTTGTTTTACTCCTATAATTTTTAGCATTTGATTTGGGTTTTCTGATATACCTTGATTTAATAGTATAGACTTTTTTTTTTTTTTTTAAGGAGAAACTTCTCTTTTCGTATCCTAGTCTACTATCATGAGCTTATTTCCTTTCTATCCTCCTGTAGAAAATAGTTGTACTTTGCACATGATTAGGTAAAGGTGTGCCTGCTTTCTGATCTTCCTTCGCTCTGACGGCCTGTCTTCTTTTTGTTCCCTTGAGGTAAGGTCACTAAGGCATGAACTGCAGAAGCCAAGTTCAATTCAGGGGGAAATACACAGGAATTTCATCTTAATTTCTTGTCCAAACAACATTTTCTAGTCAACTGTACTGGTAATAAAGATACTATTTTGTTCAATGTCATACTTAAGTTAAACATTCTACTTCTCAAATGGTTCAAAATATTTAAGGAAAGCAGTATGATAAAATCATTTCATCAACTCACAGCAAATCTCAACATAACACCCAAAGCTTTTGCAACCCAAGAGCTTTTGCAAAAGATTTAAAAGAAAAAATTCCATAAAAGAGCACAAGTCCCCAGAATAAGCTATTATTTATTAAAATGTGTTTCTAAGTCCTACATGATTCTTTCAGTGTCTTGTTGATTATAGATATTCAAAGTTTATTGGTGAAATAATTAAGAGAAATAACAGAAAGCCTCTTGATATCAATATCACATATTCTGTAATTTACCTGGCAAAACAAATCCAACAGATGGTGTTTTTGTTTCTGAAGAAAACTTAAATTTCACTGTGATTATTACATAATTTAACTGATATTTCCTGGTTAATATGGCATTTTGGTTTTAGTTTAGAACACCATTATGTTATAATCATCTTTCCATTACCCTACCATATAGGCAGAACATTGAACACAATAGGAACTTAATAAATAATTGCTGAAATACAGATACCTCTATTTAAAAGAGGACTGTGCAAAGTAAACCGTGTATTGGATATACATTAATTTTACTCTCTAGTTCATTAAAAAACCATGGAATATAGACTCCACTTAACCTTTAAGAATTCTTGCTAGAAGCAAACTTTGTGTGTGTCAGTCAACAAAAGTCCACAAAGGGAGCAAGGTTATTCAATATTTAGATACTTTCTTGTACTCCAGTTATACAAACACAGGGCCAACAGCTGTTTATAAATATTTCTCTTTAGCATTAGATTCTGACTTTAATAAAAATCAAATTTCTAGCATAGAGAATGTCACCCACCCCTCAGAGATCACTTAGTTCAATAGGAACTTGACAATAGCAATTAGCCTCAAGATTTAGGCTTCAATATGTGCATATTGATCCCAGAAAATGTTCTAAGAATATGGGTTAAGATACCTCCACTAAATAGGAATTTGGTGACTAATTAGAGCAGAACCCTTACTTGAATCTTGTTATGACTCCCTTCTGATATATGAAATAGGAGGACCACATCTTTTTGAAGTTGTCAGATGGTAGGCTACAGTCCATAGTGTCACAAAGACTCAGACATTATGGAAGCGACTAAACACACACACATGCACGCAGATTTCTATTTTCATAGTTTCCTAAAATATTAGCAAAAGTCATTTACTTCTATAAAAATAATTGTCGTGACTGGTTATCGTCAGGGGTTCTGTAGAATACTTACATCAGCTTACCATACCCATCTCTGTACAGCTCATCATTTATAATTAACCAAGCTCTGCATAACACACAGATCTCTCTACTTTGCAATGTCCCTGTTCAATGAGATTGCTATCATTTAACAGGTAACCATGACTTTATCCAAATCACAAGTGCCAATCATGTCAAAGCCACCAGATTGTAAGCAAAATTAAATGAACATATGGAAATTGATCTCTGAAAAGTTTGCCAGTCCAGCACTCAAAGATTTAATAGTTATTCTTGTTTTGTAGAATATATCTAGGGAAAAAAAAAAGTAACAATATGAAAAACAGTCGGTTTCATGTTTTTGAAATTATACTGCTTTCAGTAATTTTAATAACTCAATAAATTCATTACACACACATTTGCTTTTTCCAAGAAAACATTTACAAGAAGCTTCTCAAGAAAAAACTATATAAAAGGAAACCTGTTTATGGCAAATTGAAGTCACTTATTTACTTGTCTTTTTGTTATGTGAAGAATAGAGAAAAAAGTGTTAAGACAACAAAATAAATAATGTAACATGTTTCTGTGACTACCAGAAAAGACATATCCAACAGGTCCTATTGTTAAGACATTTGACAAAGTAATAGGCAAAGAAGGAAAATTCACATCTTAGGGACAATAAAGTTTGTGTAAACTACATAAACAGTATGGTTCACTTTCTGAATACTTGCTACTCCATTTTGAATGAGGTATTATTCTAAGTACCAGTAGTAGCTACACATAAAGTCTTTTCTGCTTCATTTCATTTTTATACAATGTATAAAAAGGTGTTTAAAGTGAATACTACAGAAAAAGAAATCCTCCTTACAGAGCTCATGTTATAGTGATATCTGTATGATCGCTAAGAGTGTTTTTATTGTTACAACATATTGCCTTAGGACAAAAAGGGATTAAATATATTCTCTCTTATCATGATTATGTAATAAATTAAAATAATTTACCAACTTTGAATTATTTTCTTCTAGAAATGCAAAGACAGGTGTATGATCCAGACCAACCAACGACTTGAATCTATAACTGCTGAGAAAGACTTGATTTGCCCAAACTATTTACCCTTATTTTATATCCTTTGGATTCAATATTAGACTAGAGGCAATGTGGATAGAAATAGTGTAAGAAAGCCTTTTTATTCCTGTGACTATGACAGATACCATAGTCCTCCTAATTTGTTGGGTAAGCCACCCTTTCCATGATTATTTCTAGCAGAAAGCCCATCATACTGTATGACAATTGTACATTTGCTCTTCTGTCTTTCTTTATTATCCTGCAAACATCTTTAAAATAGCATGAAAAACACAAGGGGTATCCTTTCTTCCACTGAATCCCTAGTGCCCCACACAAGGCATGGTGTTTAAAGTTTCTGGAATAAAGTATTGGGTGGAGTAACAGCTCAAGTTCAGGGAAATAATAAAAGTTTAATCAGTCTAATAAATAATGACCTAATATTTGGGTTTGAGTCTGCACTGTTCTACTAAGTATTGATGTCCCATGCACTTTGCTTTATGTCCCATAGTATTGCCTTTAGAAAACTTTCACACATTCATACAAAAGTCAATTTCCTTAAAAGTCATTTTTTTATTATTAAAATAATTTCTTTAGAATGTCTGGAGACTTTCAATACCATGAGAGTTGCTCAGCCAAGAGTAGAGTCAAAAAAACCCCATTTCCATTACAATGCAGCATAGTCAATCAACAGGTCTCCTGTATCAGGTCTTCTTTAAAAAAAGGTGATTCATATTAGCTTATTTTAAATGTAATTTCAGGGCATAGTATCATTATATGTTGTTCTATTCAAGTTGAACAAAGAAGAAACTTTAGATAGAAACAACTCAAGTTTAACACCATGCACATCATTAAATACAAATTATAAATATATACATAAATTCATTGACTGACATTTTATTGAAGTTATTTATTTTTACTGAGTTCTCTTCACAATTTTTTCCCACTGGAAAATAAAAGTATATTGCATATGATAATATTTAAGAACTTCAATAAAATATAATTTAATTATGCAACAGTTGATATTAAATTGATATGCTTTCCCTATGTTGTGGTTTGATAGCCAGAGTAAGTTATACGGGTCTCTCTTATCCTGCTTATTAATTTCTACATAAACTGTTTAAGGTTTGGATATTTTTATTTCAAAGTTATATAATCTCTCTGCACCTGGGCCCAACGAATCCCAGTACATCTGGGCCAAACGAATCCCAGTGTCTCCAAGGTTATTAGACAGTTAGCAAAACACTTGTATCTATAACACCTGGTAGCAGTAAAATGTAAGTGCAGATTGAAATTAGAAATTAGTGAAGTCTTTAGCATCTTGAGGATTTTGGCAACAATAAAAGTAACTACAAAGTAATACAAAGTTGTACAAACAGCTAATTTTGCTTCAGCAGAGCTACTGAAAATGCACATACAAAAATAAGTACAATTTAGACTTACCTCTCTCTGGTCTCCCTGTTGTCTGCTGAATTTTGCTTAAATGAGTTAAAGCAGGGTGAGCAAACCGACATAATCAAATGTAGGAAATATATACCTCCTTTTCAAATTTTAAGATAAGCAAAAAATCTTGATGGCCCAGCTCTGGGAGGTAAAGTAGATATGGAAAGAACATTGTCAAAATTCCCGTAGCCTAACACCAGAAGGGTCTCAAAGCAGACAGAAGCCAATTCAATTTTAACTTAATTGGATGAAATCCAAGAGTAATATATAGCAGACTGTATTGAAATTACGCTGGTGTTCGGCGTTCACAACATATGTACTCAAGTTTCTCAGAAGGCTGTCTGTTGCAATCATTTTGCATGCAAATTCACTATAAATAGAGAAATGTAAGCAATATCAAGTGTATAATGTTGAACTTGATTCTTTGTATGCTCCTGCTCAAGGACAAGTCTTTGAACAACGACCATACCAGATAGTTATACTTACAAAGTATAGAGAGAACACTTAATATTTTAAAGAAACATTCTATTTATCAAATAATATTTCTGTCCTGTATTCTGCTTTCATTAACAGTTAAAGGCCTTTTAGTAGATTCTCCCAATTCTTTTCTTCTTCATTTTTTTCCAAATCCTGATTTTTCCTCTTACTTCCCCAGAAATTGCTCTAACAATTTCAGCAATGACCACTATATTCCTATGCTTTGAAACCATTCATTTCATTTGGAGTTATTTTCTCATTTGTCTTCTGTGACATTCATTACTCTAAGCTTTCTCTGCCTGCCTCAATTTTCCCATTCTATTGTAACTCTCTAAATGCATTTTTTTCTCCCTCTCCTTTTTGGTCACTATATTATTGCCCAATACAGATTGAAATTGAAGAAAGTGGCGAAAACCAGTAGATCATTCAGGTATGACCTAAATCAAATCCCTTATGACTATACAGTGGAAGTGAGAAATACATTTAAGGGACTACATCTGACAGACAGAGTGCCTGATGAACTATGGACCGAGGTTCATGACATTGTACAGGAGACAGGAATCAAGACCATCCCCAAGAAAAAGAAATGCAAACAAGCAAAATGTCTGTCTGAGGAGGCTTTACAAACAGCTGTAAAAAGCAAAGGAGAGAAGGAAAATATACCCATTTGAATGCAGAATTCTAAAGAATAGCCAGGAGAGATAAGAAGGCTTCCTCAGCATTCAATGAAAAGAAATAGAGGAAAACAACAGAATGGGAAAGACTAGAGATCTCTTCAAGAAAATTAGAGATACCAAGGGAACATTTCATGCAAAGATGGGCTCAATAAAGGACAGAAATGGTACGGACCTAACAGAAGCAGAAGATATTAAGAAGAGGTGGCAAGAATACACGGAAGAACTGTACAAAAAAGATCTTCATGACCCAGATAATCACAATGGTGTGATCACTCACCTAGAGTCAGACATCCTGGAATGTGAAGTCAAGTGGTCCTTAGGAAGCATCACTACGAACAAAGCTAGTGGAAGTGATGAAATTCCAGTTGGGCTGCTTCAAATCCTAAAAGATGATGCTGTGAAAGTGCTTTGCTCAATATACCAGCAAATTTGGAAAACTCAGCAGTGGCCACAGGACTGGAGAAGGTCAGTTTTCATTCCAATCCCAAAGAAAGGCATTGCCAAAGAATCCTCAAACTACCGCACAATTACATTCATCTCACATGCTAGTAAAGAAATGCTTAAAATTCTCCAAGCCAGGCTTCAGCAATATGTGAACCATGAACTTCCATATGTTTAAGCTGGTTTTAAAAAAGGTAGAGAAACCAGAGATCAAATTTCCAATATTCGCTGGATCACCAAAAAAGCAAGAGTTCCAGAAAAACATCTATTTCTGCGTTGTTGATTATGCCAAAGCCTTTGACTGTGTGGATCACAATAAGCTGTGAAAAATTCTGAAAGAGATGGGAATACCAGATCACTTGACCTGCCTCTTGAGAAACCTGTATGCAGGTCAGGAAGCAACATTTAGAACTGGACATGGAACAACAGACTGGTTCCAAATGGGGGAAAAAAAAAAAAAAGTACGTCAAGGCTGTATATTGTCATCCTGCTTATTTAAGTTATATGCAGAGTACATCATGAGAAACACTGGGCTGGAGGAAGCACAAGCTGGAATCAAGATTGTCAGGAGAAATATCAATAACCTCAGATATGCAGACGACACCACCCTTATGGCAGACAGTGAAGAGGAGCTAAAAAGCCTCTTGATGAAAGTGAAAGAGGAAAGTGAAAAAGTTGGCTTAAAGCTCAAAATTCAGAAAACAAGATCATGGCATCTGGTCCCATCACTTCATGGCAAATAGATGGGGAAACAGTGGAAACAGTGGCTGACTTTATTTTTCTAGGCTCCAAAATCACTGCAGATGATGATTGCTGCCATGAAATTAAAAGACGCTTATTCCTTGGAAGGAAAGTTATAACCAACCTAGACAGCATATTAAAAAGCAGAAACATAACTTTGCCAACAAAGGTCCATCTAATCAAGGCTATGGTTTTTCCAGTAGTCATGTATGGATGTGAGAGTTGGACTGTGAAGAAAGCTGAGCGCTGAAGAATTGATGCATTTGAACTGTGGTGTTGGAGAAGACTCTTGAGAGTCCCTTGGACTACAAGGAGATCCAACCAGTCCATCCTAAAGTCCTGGGTATTCACTGGAAGGACTGATGTTGAAGCTGAAACTCCAATACTTTGGCCACCTGATGTGAAGAGCTGACTCATTTGAAAAGTCCCTTATGTTGGTAAAGATTGAAGTCAGGAGGAGAAGGGGACGACAGAGGATGAGATGATTGGATGGCATCATAGAGTCAATGGACATGAGTTTGGGTAAACTCCGGGAGTTGGAGATGGACAGGGAGGCCTGGGGTGCTGCATTTAATGGGTTAGTAAAAAGTCGGACATAATTGAGCAACTGAATTGAACTGAAGTGTCATCTCTACTTATCAATCCAAAATAAATAATTCTCTTCCATAATGTCCTTGAGCTTTAAATTTTAATATCCAACTGCCTGAAGGACATGGTTACTGAGAATATTCTTACACATTTCTATATAAATACAGTTATGTTTGAACTGACCACCTTCTGTTTGAAATGTGTCCATTGATTGTATTTTTTTTTCAGAATATGCTACAATATTCTCATGTAAAATAAAGAAGCTTTGAGGTTACCTTAGATTTCTCTCTTATCCTTCTTTCTGATGACCCAGAAATTCTTTTTCTTACATCTTCCTATTCTAATCCTTTCTGCTACCTCCATGTCTATTGATACTACTCACTCTTGTCCCCTTCAAATCCATATTTTATAAAGCTGCTGTTTGAGCCAAATGAATGAAAAACAACTACAACAAATGGCAGCAATGGTTCTCAAAGTAAGTCTACAGACCAGTAGGATCATAGTTAACTGGTAAATTGAAAGGAAAATCTCATGCCTTATTCTAGAACCGTTAAATCAGAAACCCTGGGATTTAGGGTCCAGAATCTTTGCTTTGCTGGTTCTCTATATTCGACTCTACTGTCCCTTCAAGTTTGAGAACTGTTATTCTAACATAAAACCTAGGACACATATGCATACTTTGTAGACTCTTGCTTTGTGCAACTACACTGTTCGTTTGTTTTTTCCTACCTGAAGTAGCCTTGCCATATTTACTCACTGAAATTTCCAAATTGAACCACTTAGACTTTTCAGATATCCTCACTTCTGCAACTTCTTTCCTTTCTCCAAACATCCTCCATCTTCCCGACTCCTTTAGTTTCTAGTGCATAGCCCTAAAACTTTTTTGTCTCATACTTTCCATTAACCACAGTTTCCCCGTCCTCTAAAATGCATCTCTCTGGGCAAATGATGGTGTGCTCTTTATTTTAGTATTGCCAAAGTGTAAGCCCGCTGTTTACAAATGATAGTCAGTGATAAAATTCTACAAAATATCGTAGAAGAAAAAATGAATAAGAAACACCCTACAATCTGATAACTTGCATTTTTACCTAGAAAAAAAATGTATATGTATGTATCTCTAAGATAATTGTATGAACCTCTTTCTCCATTATCTCATAAAATTCAGTATACCAACTGAAAAAAAAATGCAATCTAAAAGTTAAAAGTTATGTTTTATTCAACAAACATTCTAAGGATTTCATGCCCAGGAGACAAGACAGTCAAATCATTGTGAGGGGCTGCTCCAAAGATGCAAGAGGGGAGAACATGTAGGAGATTTTGCAACAAAGACTAGGTAGTTGGAACATCAAAAGATTACTGTTAATTAAAGAAAACCAAACATCTCAAGTTAAGAAATTTAGTGCTTTCCTTTGTATGGGAAGATGCAAGAGTGGGCTCACTGAAATCATCCCTTTGATATGCACCTCAGCTCTCTGGGGCCAGTATCCTGTTTTTTCATTCTGAGCTTCCTCAAGGCTCATCTTTCCAGGGCTTTAATGTGATGGCTTGATGCCTGCAACATTCTTGGTTTACTGTTAGGCAATAACTTTTCATTCACAAATATCTTTACTTTCGTTTCATGCAACAAGATGAGATTTTCAGATTTTATTTTATCACATTTGGGTTTAAACTTGTAACAATAAAATGGTAAAAGCATATATAAATAGGTGAGAAAAAAAGGAATACCAAATACATTAGCTACAATCTGACTTCTAAAGAAAGCAGCAGAAATCACTTCTAATCCAACATTTCCACATGTTCTACTTGGTTCAACAGAGACCAGAGAAGATATTGGTATTGAAACATGTTTGAAAACTGAAGAAATGATTATCAAAAAGGAATAGAGTAATTATGCATAAGAGAATGACTAACTTAAACAAAGACAACTTTATTGTTGGAGAAGGCAATGGCACCCCACTCCAGTACTCTTGCCTGGAAAATCCCATGGACAGAGGAACCTGGTAGGCTGAAGTCCATGGGGTCGCTAAGAGTCGGATATGACTGAGCAACTCCACTTTCAACTTTATAGAGTAGATGAAATAGTGAAGATCCAGAGAGTGAGTGGAGTGACCTGAGATGAGAAAGACTGTTCTTGTATTGGGAGTGGAACTAACAGAGAGATGGTAGGACAAGCCCCAGAACTTAACAAATTTGCACATATATTGCTGACAAGGCAATAATAAACCAATGTAGAGATTTTTACAATTTAATATGAGAAAAACACTTTAAAATGATCAAGAGATTTGAGTAGGCACTGAACAAAGAGAAAAATCTAAGTTGTCTGTGAACTAATGAAATTAGCCCAGTCTCAATAATAATAGGGAAATGTATATTAAAACATCAATGACATATTGCAACACACAGCAGATAAGCAAAGACTAAGAAGTGTATTTTCTAGGGTGGGTTAGTATATAGGCAGCTAAAGCTCTTATTCCTTGCTGGAGAAGTGTAGGAACAGGGGAGGAAGTGGAAATGGTTAAAACAGGTTTGGAAAATATTTGGCACTTTCTAATAGAGCTGAAAATTCGATAATAGTAACTCAGCAATTTTATCTTACACTTTTACCAAAAAATTTGCACATATGTCCACAATAAATATTCACAGCAGCTTTATTTATAGTAGCTCAAAGTGAGAAAACCAAATGCTCATTAATAATAGATCTAAAAGTATATATACCACTGAACTTACACAACAGAAAGAACTCACAGGCATAGAAAACAAACTTATAATTAACAAAGGGGAAATGAAAAGGGAGGGATAAATTAAGATGCTGATATTAAGAGGCTACAAACTACAATATATAAAATAGATAAACAAAAGGGGCCTATTGTACTACATAGGGAGCTACATTCAATATTTTGTAATAAACTATTGCTTTTGACACCAGGCTTGCTCTGCTCCCTGCATGATAGGCCGATGAATCCAAAGGCAAGGTGTTGAGGCAGGGAATATGCTTTTATTCAGAAAGCTGGCTGACCAAGAAGATGGTAGACTAACCATCTTGTCAGGGTCTAGGTTTCAGGTTCTTTTATGGATCAGAGATGCGATAAAGGAGACGAGGAAACAGTGAAAAAGCCCATTAACTTGCAAATATCTCCTAGAATCGTAACTCTTAGGAAAGGGGTATGTTAATTTCTTTCTTCTTGCCATCCATAGGTGGACAGGGTCCTGAAAAAAGGTGCTTTGACATAACAGACAGAGGAGCAGGATTCCCATAGGCAGGATATTATGTATGATTTCAATAACATAAGTGGAAGAAAAAGGGTTAAAGTCAAAGAAACATCTAGTATGGAAGAGTCAATTTTGACTCTTCCCTTTGACACCGTAAATAACCTAAAACACACACACACACACATACCTAGACAATGTATTAAAAAGCAAAGACCACTTTATCTACAAAGGTCCATATAGTCAAAGTTTATAGTTTTCCCAGTAGTTATGTACAGATGTGAGAGTTGGTCCATAAAGAAAGCTAAAAGTGAAAGTGTTAGATGCTCAGTCATGTCTGACTCTTTGCCACCCCATGAACTGTAGCCCCCCAGGCTCCTCTGCCCATGTGATTTTCCAGGCAAGAATACTGGAATGGGTTACCATTCCCTTCTCTAGGGGATATTCCCAACCCAAGTATCAAACCTAGGTCTTCTGCACTGCAGGCGGATTCTTTACCATCTGAGCCACAAGGAGAAAACTGAGTGCTGAAGAACGGATGCCTTCAAATTATGGTGCTAGAGACGACTCTTGAGAGTCCCTTGGACAGCAAGGAGATCAAACCAGTCAATCCTAAAGGAAATCAACCCTGAATATTTATTGGAAGGACTGAGGCTGAAGCTTCAGTACTTTTGCCACCTCATACAAAGAGCCAACTCACTGGAAAAGACTCTGATGCTGGGGAAGATTGAAAGTAGGAGGAGAAGAGGATGGTAGAGGATGAAATGCTTAGATAACATTACCAATTCAATGGATATAAATCTGAGAAAACTCTGGGAGATAGCAAAGGACAGGGAAGGCTGGCATGCTGCAGTCCATAGGGTTGCAAAGAGTTGGACACAATTTAACCACTGAACAACAAAATCAACAACACAGATATATATATATATATATATATATATGCAATAAATATATCATATATATATAACTTAATTGCTATACTGTACACTTGAAACTAACATGACATTATAAATCAACTATACTTCAACATAAATAAATAAATAGAAACTGGATCATCGAAATTAGCCCCCAACCACTTCTTAATTCATAAGAAGCAAGCCCAATTCTTTCAATTAAAAAATTAATTATCCAAAAATCTAAATATATTATCAATTTCAAAACTGGAAAAAATATTATGTGGACCTCCTTGCAAATCATCATCCAATGAATAAATAAATTTAAGCTTGAAAAATGATGAAAAGTACAAATAGGTCTATGATCAATGTACTTATCTCTCCATTCTTGTAATTACTTAAACTATAGGATGAAGCCTCTCCAATAATAAGGAAGATGAATTGCTGACAGGTTATGACATAAGTTAAAAGGACAAATATGATCTGATCAGGATAATCAAGGGAAGTTGATAGTTTTTCTCCTTCTAATACAGCTGAAAGAAAATTGACAGATTTTAGTTTCTGTCTTCCCACCTCCATTGCATGCAATAAGTGAAATGCAAAAGAAAATATATTACTAAAGTTTGATTTTCCCATTTATAATAAATCCATAAGATATTTATGCACTCATTACAAAAGTAAGAAAATGAAAAAGCAAAGTTAAAACCTGAGCAAGAAAAATTCGTCCTGTGGAGGCAGGTAAGAAGAATACTTTCTGATCAAACATTGAGTAGAAATTGTTCTATAACTGATCCTGGATCCTTGTTTTATGTTTGAGATAGTCACATTACATAGTTCTTATATGAGTAAGGAGGAAATCTATATCGACAAAATGCCACCTTTTATAATGCTTAGGATATTTTAGAATCACCCTTCTTCTTGCATGAAATTGTTATTCAAGAGTAGACACAAGGCAAAAAAAAACATGGAAAAAAGAAAAGCAATTTCACCTTAGTTGTTCCTTACAGGAAGAAATTAAAGATTTTTAAATCAATACACATAACAGACACAGAGTAAAACCTCATTAATTGTGCAAAGATGGGGCAGTAATCATTATGAAAGAAGAAAAAGGAGAAAAGCTAGCGTTTCCTTCTAGAAAAAAATAATGGCTCCATCTAACATTTAAAGTTCAATTATCTGAAAATGAGTTTAGTTCTTTAATATACTATAGCAGCAGTTTGGAAGGGAAAAGCTATGTTTTTTAACTACTGCTTTCAGTGGGTTCTAAAAGTTGAGCTCTATCAAAGATTTAACAGCTTGAAATGTTAATAGATGAGAATACAATTGAAGTAAATACAATTTGTTTTTCCATCACAGATTTCATAGGGGAAGGTGCTTCAGAAACAATTATGATTGCAGCTTTCAAATAACAATAATGCAAGGTGGCAGACAGAACACCTGCTAAAGCTGCAAAGTCAAGATAAACTTTGGCACCATGAAAACCATGGCTTGAAAAGATTAGCAATAACATAAAAATGGCAATTACTCTGGCAAGTAATTTACATACGTTTTTTTGAGTGTATATTATGTGCATATGGATGGGAAGACAGTTTCCTCTCAAATATTTATGGGCACACAAACATCCCAGTCAGCTTAAATTATGCATTTCTGCATATCCACTTTAAATAAACAGACATCAAGCAGCAACCCTTTCCTTAGGTATAAAATATTTCATATCCAGAATTAGGGAGCACCAGGCTATACATTAGCCAAGGCTTCCTCAGGCAAACAAGGGTATTTTTATAAGGAGAAATGACTCTAACCCCAAACTACTGAAGTCCTTGGTCCTGAAACACATAAGGCCCAGGATATATCCATTGTTAGAGTTTAGTGTGCACTGTTCCTCCATTTCCCCTGCTTTGGATCAGAAAGAGCAGTTTGACTTGTCAAGCTTCATCATAAGGAAGCTGACTTATCCAGTGATCTCATGTATCATGCTTTCCATAGTTTCCAATAATCTAACTTCATAAAATTTAAGACAAAATACACAAAGTAAGAACTTATGATGATATGTCTGTGTATATATACCATTCTCATGAATTAAGATATTTTCTTTCAAAATAATGAGTTTGAACTAATCATGATGAAATTACAAGGATTAAAATTCATATCTACTAGAGTACAGCTTTCCTTAGTAATAAAAATATGTGTTTCCTTCAGTATAGTACCGTGTCAATATCAAATAGATAACCAAAATGCATTTTTGTATAAGTTACACATATTTTGTGCATGCTAAATCACTTCAGCCATGCCCAGCTCTTTGTGACCCCATGGACCGTAGTCACCTAGGCTCCTCTGTCCATGGAATTCTCCAGGCAAAAATACTGGAGTGAGTTGCCATGCCCTCCAACAGTGGATCTTCCTGACCCAGGGACTGAATCTGTGTCTCTTACGTCTCCTGCATTGGCAGGAGGGTTCTTTACCACTAACTTCACATGGGAAGCCCAACTGATGCATATACAAATATATATATTACACATGTGCTTTCATGTGTTATATTTGAATATCCTTCCATGTGCTGTGTGCTGTGCTGAGTCACTCAGTCGTGCCCTGCACTTTGTGACCCCATGGACTGTAGCCCGCCAGGCTCCTCTGTCCATGGAATTTTCCAGGCAAGAATGCTGGAGTGGGTTGCCATGCCCTTCTCCAGGGGACCCTCCCAACCTAGGGATCGAACCCAGGTCTCCCACATTGCAGGGGGATCCTTTACCATCTGAGCCACCAGGGAAGCCCATATGTTTATCATTTTGACCTTGTTTTGAAGGGATTGCTACAGTTTTTGTCCATTTTACTACTCATTCTACTGCCTTTCTCCTATTGTAGAAATTTCAAAAAGTATATTCAAGCGATTAAAATAAGAAGTTATGCTTGGCTTCTTAGGATACTAGTAATAAGAATGAAATTTAATACTATACAAATGACCTTGTGAAGCAGACTTAGGACGAACAGAAAGCACTACCAGGGGAGAGGTGTATATGATGGAGTGTAGTACTGATTAAATTAAAATGCTTCTGGTGTCCTTTATCCTCCATTTATCAAGTTTCCCCTTCACTGAAGGTGCAGACAATTTATTCAAAGTGTTGCCTAAGTCTTAACACTATCCTTCAACTAGCTACATATCTAATGGTCACACTGTAGAATGAACTACTCACGTACTTGCTCAGTTGCTCAGTCATTTCCAACTTTTTCCTACCCTATGGTAGCTCACCAGGCTTCTCTGTCCATTGAATTATCCAGGCAAGAATACTGGAGTGAGTAGCCATTCCTTTCTCCAGGGGATCTTTCCTACCTGGAGGACTGAACCTGCCTCTCCTGCATTTCAGGTGCATTTTTTTTACCACTGAGCCACCAGGGAAGCTCATAGAATCAATTATACCCCATCAAAAGATTTGTTAAAATTCCTGCCTTTGGTACTTGTGAGTGTAAACTTTTTTTGGAAACAGCGTCTTTGCAGGTGCATTTAAGCTATTAATTAAGATGAGGTCATACTTGTCATATACTGGTCATTCCTTCCTCCAGGGGATCTTGCTGAGCCAGAGATTCAACCTGGGTCTCCTGCATTGTGGGCGGATTCTTTACTATCTGAGCCACCGGGGAAGCCCATACTCGTCATATTGGGCCCTTAATCGGTAATATTATTGTCTTTATGGGAAGAATAGAAGAGGCGTAAAAAGACAGGAGCACAGAGACACAGAGGGAAGACAATGTGAACACATGGGGAGAATGTCAGTGTACAAGAGAGGCAGAGACAGGAATGATGTCTCTACAGACAAATGTTGCCAAAAACAGCAGAAGCTGAGAGAAAGACATGAAATAGACGCTCTTCTGGAAACTTTAAAGAGAGAGCCAGGCTCTGACATTGGATTGGAAACTTCTAGCATTGGTACAGTGCATGAAATGTGAGATAATAAATTTCTTTTGTTTCAAACCATTCAGCTTGTGATAATTTGTCACAACTTCCATAGAGAATGAATGTGATAACAAATTCGAATATGTTAATACAACTCAAGTAATTTTAAAACTACCCTACAATTTTATCTATTGAAACCACAGAGATAATATATATGTCCCACATATTATTAGCCCATTTGTTGAATAGATATTGACTTAAAGCCTGGTGATATTTTGCTTGATAATCAAACACTTTTGAGATCATTAGGATAAAAGCAAGGTCACTCAGAGCACAGAAGGTGTGGAAGCAGGCTACATGGGCAAGTTCAGAGGAAAAGTGATGAGATTATATTGGAAATGGGAGATGAAGAAAACCACCAGGACATCTACATCCTCATAGAAATTGTCACTGTGTATACAGCAGTGCAAGAAACACTTGGATGTATTGATGGAACTAGAGGGCATAAGTCCTTAAATTAAGGAACTCAATGTCCTCTCTGTGATAAACTTACAGAAGATATTTTCAAGAATGTCCATGGCAAATACATGTCAACTACGAACTGACACTTGCCATCTGCCTCTACAAGAATTAACGCATGCGCTGTTTGCAGCTGCTGATTTTCAACTACACCTGAAAGGAGTGTAGGGTGGAGAGCAGAAGTGAGACCCTCTGTGCTCTGAAAACCTGGCAGGACAGTCTTCACATACTTAGATATTTTTAGGAGCTGATTTTACAGGCCAAATTATTTTATCTCCTCATATCTAGAAAAAGCATTGAAATCCTTCATGGATGCATGACTGACTAGCAAAGTTTCACGAGACTGGTAGAAACCTTCTGAGAAAATATGTGCTTGATTGCACTATTCCTCCTTCACCAAAATCACATCCACACTGACCTTTCTTTCCTACCTCTTTGGAATGGTTTCTCAGAGCTATCTGAGGTGCTGTCTCCCAGGCTATAGTCCTCATTTTACCCCAAACAGAAAGAAAAACACCAATACAGTATACTAACACATATATATGGAATTTAGAAAGATGGTAATGATGACCCTGTATGTGAGACAGCAAAAGAGACACAGATGTAAAGAACAGACTTTTGGACTCAGTGGGAGAGGGAGAGGGTGGGATGATTTGGGAGAATGGCATTGAAACATGCATACTATCATGTAAGAAATGAATCGCTAGTCTAGGTTTGATACAGGATACAGGATGCTTGGGGCTGGTGCCCTGGGATGACCCAGAGAGATGATATAGGGAGGGTGGTGGGAGGGGGGTTCAGGGTTGGGAACTCATGTACACCTGTGGTGGATTCATGTCAATGTATGGCAAAACCAATACAGTATTGTAAAGTAAAAAAGATAAAATTTAAATTAAAAAGAAAAAAAACAAAATCTTAGCTTGGGACTCTCACACTGTGCATGTTTTAAGTCAACACACATTGACAATATGTGACTAGCATTTTCTCCTGTCTTAATCTTTATGCTACAGTTCCATGAACCAATCTAAATCTTAAAGTAATACTCTAATTTATCCCTTTTCTCCTTAGTGTTGGAGGCTCTGGTGAATGACCTATTTCTAATTTTCTCAGTGGAAGAAAGTTGTGATAAAAGAAACTCTCCTCTTTACTATTGCTGCATAACAAATCATCTCAAATTCAATCTGTTTACTGATGATTGTAACAAATTACAAAAAGCTAACAGCCTAAAACAGCTAGTTTACATTTCTCATAATTTTGTGGACCAGTATATTCATTTTAATTACTGAGCAATTACCAGAAACATGGGAGCTTAAAACAGCAATCATTTATTATCACAAATTTCTTGTGTGTGTGAAGTCTGATCATGAAATAGCTGGGCTCTGCTCAGGGTCACACAAGATAGCTTCCACCTTCCAAGCCAGTAGAAGAAATCTCTCTGCTATACTACCACCGAATCTTGTGAAATGTAAGATAATCATAAGAGTGACTATCTTATTACCTTCGTCTTCCATCATGTGGCATAATCATGGGAATGAATATCTTGTCATATTCACAGTCCTTGCCTACACTCAGGAGGAGGAGAGGAATTTAAAGGGTGTGAATTCCAGAGTGGATGCACTTGGGAAGCATTTTAGAAAGCTGTCTCTGAATTCTGTAATTCCTATTATGGTCAGGGAAGTACAGACAGGGAAGAACCTGTCTGAGTGATGCAGGCAGATTTCAACTCTGTGTATTCATCTGAAGGTTAGCCTGGAATATGGGTACCCGGGAAGACTTACTCAACACGCAATATCTGAAAGATGTAATGGAAGCACATGGGTTCTCAAGCTGGAGAGTCAGATTCCTCCTGATATAACAACTGGCTTCTTCTGGATCAAATACTCAAATAAACAAGGTTGAAGGAAGCATAGTCTTTTCTAACCTGGCCTTGGGAATCTGATTGTGTTATTTTCCTTATACTCTATCAGTTATGCTCATTAAAACTCCATCCAAATTTGAGGGTAGATCTTCAGTGAGAACAGTGACAAATAATTTGAAGGCATGTTTTAAATTTACCATAGGACGCTAGACTGTAAGGACAGTGAGTCAAGTCACCAATTTCTATTCAGCTCTGTATATATTAAAAAAAAAAAAAACCCTGCAGTGATGCATATTTAACTCTTACAATAAGAAAACGTGGCAAATGCAGATGTAACTAGAAGAAAATAACACCTGTTGTGTTTGTTCTGGTTTTTCCAACATGTGTCATTTTATACTTTACCTGGTATTTCTCTAAGGGGCTTATCTTATTTCTGTAGCAAAAGAGGGCATACCCGATACTTTCTCTGAGGGATGGTTTGTGTATTTTAACAGCCTGTTCTTTGATTAGTCCAAGTTTTCAGGTAATTCATGTGTTTGTAGTTTCACAGTCATTTTGGCATAGTCAAATAGATCAGTCTACATGCAAAAAAATACACTTGAATCCTTTGCAACCTTTAGAGATAAATTTCCTATATTCCTCATTGTTACCTACAGCTGAAGCAGAAGGAGACTCTTCTTCATCTTCTTCACAATTTTAAAGTTTTTTCTTTTCAATATGACCCTATATAAAGCAATTCTTTGGACTTCCCAGGTGGTCCAATGGCCAAGGCTTCACGTTTCCAATGCAGGGGATCTGGGTTTAACATTTGGTCAGGGAACCTGATCACAATTAGATCACACAGATCACAACTAAGACCTGGCATGGCCAAATAAATAAATATTCTTAAAAATCAAGTGTAACACTTCTTAAACATTCATAAAGAAGTCATTAAGTGGAAGATATTTTAGTCTAAATTTCATACAACTCATATATGTAGTTGAAATTATATTCACCTAATTTAGATATTCATGGGGTTCTCAAGGCAAGAATACTGAAGTGGTTTGCCATTCCTTTCTCCAGTGGACCACATTCTGTCACATTGCTCCACCATGACCCATCCATCTTGGGTGGCCCCACACGGCATGGTGTAGTTTTGTTGAGTTAGACAAGGCTGTGGTCCATGTACTCAGATTGACTAGTTTTCTGTGATTGTGATTTCAGTCTGTCTGCCCTCTGATGCCTTCTCTTGGTGCCTACCGTCTTACTTGGGTTTCTCTTACCTTGGAGGTGCGATATCTCTTCACAGCTGCTCCAGCAAAGTGAAGCTGCTGCTCCTTACCTTGGAGGTGGGGTATGTCCTCACAGCTGCTGCTCCTGACCTTGGACGTGGGGTAGCTCCTCTCTGCTGCTCGCCACTTCTGTACTGCGAGCAGCTCGGTTTTGGGCTCCAAAATCACTGCAGATGGTGACTGTAGCCATGAAATTAAAAGACATTTACTCCTTGGAAGGAAAGTTATGACCAACCTAAATAGCATATTCAAAAGCAGAGACATTACTTTGCCAACAAACGTCTGTCTAGTCAAGGCTATGGTTTTTCCAGTGGTCATGTATGGATGTGAGAGTTGGACTAGAAAGAAAGCTGAGTGTCAAAGAATTGATGCTTTTCAACTGATACTGGAGAAGACTCTTGAGAGTCCCTTGGACTGCAAGGGATCCAATCAATCCATCCTAAAGGAGATCAGTCCTGGGTGTTCATTGGAAGGTCTGATGTTGAAGCTGAAACTCCAATCCTTTGGCCACCTGATGTGATGAGCTGACTCATTTGAAAAGACCCCAATGCTGGGAAAGATTGAAGCAGGAGAAGGGGATGACAGAGGATGAGATGGTTGGACGGCATCACTGACTCAATGCACATGAGTTTGGGTAGGCTCTGGGAGCTGGGGTTGGACAGGGAGGCCTGGCGTGCTGTAGCTCATGGGGTTACAAAGAGTCAGACACGACTGAGTGACTGAACTGAACTGAACTGAATTTAAATGTCTTAAGTTAAAGGCTCAGTTCAGTTCAGTTCAGTCACTCAGTCATGTTTGACTCTTTGAGACTCCATGAATTGCAGTATGCCAGGCCTCCCTGTCCATCACCAACTCCCGGAGTTCACTCAAACTCACGTCCATCGAGTCAGTGATGTCATTCAGCCATCTCATCCTCTGTCGTCCCCTTCTCCTTCTGCCCTCAATCCCTCCCAGCATCAGAGTCTTTTCCAATGAGTCAACTCTTCACGTGAGGTGGCCAAAGTATTGCAGTTTCAGCTTTAGCGTCAGTCCTTCCAAAGAACACCCAGGAGTGATCTCCTTTAGAATGGACTAGTTGGATCTCCTTGCAATCCAAGGGACTCTCAAGAGTCTTCTCCAACACCACAGTTCAAAAGCATCAATTCTTCAGCTTTCTTCACAGTCCAACTTCACATCCATACATGACCACTGGAAAAACTATAGCCTTGACTAGATGGAACTTTGTTAGCAAAGTAATGTCTCTGCTTTTGCTATCTAGGTTGGTCATAACTTTCCTTTCAAGACTACTGATCAGCTAATTAAATGACCCTTTAACTTTTTTGATTTAAAGATATATCTTCATTCTAACAAATGAGGAACTTTTTCAATTAAGTATTGATGATAGCACTTATACTCAGAAAAGCAGGAGCAAGTGAAATTAGTAATTAATATTTATGTAACCAAAATGTTAATATAAAATGGTTTTAAAGTTATAGTCCTGAACATTTATGACTAAAGTATATTAATTAAAGATTTCATATATAGTATTATAAAGTTGAGATTTACTATCTTTGGAAGTCTACAACTTGTTATTTCAGTTTGAAATGTACATAAATTAGAATTCTTTACTTTTAAAACAATTGGCCTGTTTTTACTTGGCAAGTGAGCAAACATACAGAATCAATACTTTTTATACATCATGAAGCTTTAAAAAATGTATAATTTCATGCTTCATGCACAACTGATTTTTGTACTGTGAGTAACTTGGACTTCACATTGAGATTTAAAGTGTTCTTTTTCTTCATTTCCTCACAGCTTTCTAGTTTCCCCTTGATGCTTTGCAGGTCCTACAAACTGTGACTGGTGTACTCCTGGGATGGATTCATTTAACCTTCCCACAGTTGTTGGGGTATTTATTTTTAATGTTTTTCCCCATAAGCACTTTATATGTTAGAACAGATCCCCGGGCTCTAATAACTCAGAAAAGCTTACATTTGACTTTCAGCCAAACCCTTTTCTAAGCATATGTTTTCCCCAAATGCCAAGTTTGGAATTGTCGATACACAAATTCATTGTGAAACTTCAATTTATTATTCAGAATGGAAAATGGGAATACTTATTAATCTATCAAAATGGCCAAGAAAGTTTCAGTTATAATATTTTCCTGGTACATATGAGCTTTTTAGTTATTATAAATCTCCCCTTGCTCCCCAAGATTATTTCAACTCTATTTTGAATGCTGATAAAAGAGCATAACAAAATGTACCACTTCCATTTACTTTTAGATAAGTGTTGGGAAGATAAGAAATACTTCTAAAAAATATTTAAAATCAACATGTTGATGTATGGCAAAACCAATACAATATTGTAAAGTAATTAACCTCCAATTAAAATAAATAAATTTATATTTTTAAAAAGGCTTAATGGAAATATATCATAGCAAATTAAAAATAAAACTTTTGTTTCTTATATATACTCATGCATATTTACACTAACAATCAAGTACCAAGGGTGTAAAAGGATCTCTAACTTGGTTTATAATTCACCTAGACCAACTTCACCTATGGCATGTTGGCAGTCTGCAACATAGAGCCGTTGTTTCTTGGGCTAACTGTGCTACCTTTTGATTTCGAAGACAAGAGGCTGCAGAAAAGACATCATCTAAAAAAGATTGTCACTACTCACAGATAAAAGTCGTGTCATTCAGCTTTCTAATCCTGTTCCATATTGCTTCAAACTATACTACATAAAGCTTTCTTTTTTATTTCTTTGAATATCTTTTATTTCACTACACATGAAGTATCAAAACCTCTTAGATTGATTTACCTTTGTATATGGTTTTTCTCTTTGGATCTGTGGATAGCATATGGCTACTCAGCCTAAAAACACCCAGAACTCTAAGCAAATAAATTCTCTAGATCTAGTTGCTCTTTTTCCAATGTTCTTATCATGACTTAAACTTCTTGATCATAGGGATTATCCCTTTTCAAAACCTGCATTTTCTGGGATTGGCAAATAAGTTTAATGGATAGGTAGGTATCTTCTCAACTGGATTGCTAGGGGCCCAAGTTCAGGATCCACTTCTGACTACTCACTCTAGGTCACTGGTGACTAAAAACCAGTCTGCAAGTAGTTTGGCATTTCTGTTTCTATGCAGTTCACAGATTTGAAATAAAAGATTAATTGAGGTTTTATATGGAAATTTCAGAATATTTACACTAAGCCTTATTATCAAGTTTGCAAAAGCTTCAGAAATGTGTTTTTTAGTTAATCACTATACATTTATTTAATGAAACTTTACTTCTTAGTTATTTCAATCATTGGAATTTTTAAAAATGTGTTAAATTTTCATTTGCTGCTATTAATTGTGTTTTCAGAATATGATCAATCTTTTGAATATTAATTACAACTAGATCATAGCTTAAGTTTCATGACCCATGCTTTCATGTTAACTTTTCTTTTCTTTCTTTGTCTTTTTTTTTTTTTTGGCCACAACATGCAGCATGCAGGATCTTAATTCCCCGACTAAGGATTAAACCCATGCTCCCTGCGTTGGGAGCACAGAATCTTAAACCACTGGACCACCAAAGAAGTCCATCATGTTAACATTTCTGACATCAAGTTGTATATATTTTTAATTGGAAGTATTTTTTCAGGTAGTGACAAGTATTAAATGCCATCTTAAAGTCAAAGAAATAGCGTTATGTATCACTAATGTTTACTTAAATAACAATGCACTTTAAAAATAAACAGGCTTAAAATATGGCAGAATGCAAATATGTAATTGTTGACAAGTGAACCTGCTAATAAAGGGATGTTGAAGAACCAGAAAACTATAAAAATGTTATCAATATGTAAAAAAAAGCAAATTTTAATGCAAAAGTGACCCTGGGACCTGTCAGAAGTCTGACATGATGGTAGGTAAATTTTACAAAAACAACTTCAGATTTTATGTAATAATCAAAGAAGATTTCTCTTTCATTAATTTATTGAATTTTCCTAACATAAGAGTCAAATCATGATTTTTATATTAGCATTCAGTTTAGCAGCTAAAGAAGAAAAAGAGAAGAAAATTAGGGTGCTATCATTCAAAGTCATCCTCTCCTCTGTGAAGGTGGGAAAAAGCCACAGTTATGGTGAGAGGCTCATAAAATGAGTTGAAAAGTTTTGACAAATATTATCAGACCAAAAAAAAAAAAGCAAAACCAAGTTTTGGTGAAAATTTTTTGTGTTTAATGACTTGATTGTGGTTCCATGATATTAATGTCCTACTGTACAACAGAAAAAATTAGACTGTATTCATGAAAAAATCTTCCCAGGTGTCTCAGACAATAAAGAATCCTACTGCTATGCAGGAGACCCAGGTTCAATCCCTGGCTGGGGAAGATCGCCTGCACAAGGGAATGGCTACTCCAGTATACTTGCCAGAAAAATTCTATGGAGAGAAGAAGCCTAGTGGGCTACAATCCATGAGGTCGCAAAGAGTCAGACATGATTGAGTGACTAACACACACATGAAAAATATTAGAGTGGGACGTGACTCTGAACGTACAGTGCTTGGTACAGTGGTGGTAAATATTAATACTTGAGTAAAATACTTGATATATATTGTCCTTGGAGAGAATTAGAGATACTGGATTTTGCAAGCTGGAATGTACAGAGTATTCATTTGTATATTGAAACACCAGAGGTAAGTATAGCAACAAAGTCAACGTTAGGAAATGCATACATTTATGATTACATGTCACTCCACACACTATTTTATTATGTTCAAGTTAATTATCAGTACTTTTCTCCCTGATCTGGATTCCTTTTTAAAAAATATAAACCAGTTTCACCCATCTCATCAGAACTGATTCAAATGAATTCTTTTTAATGGCTGAGTAATACTCCATTGTGTATATGTACCACAGCTTTCTCATCCATTCATCTGCTGATGGACATCTAGGTTGTTTCCATGTCCTGGCTATTATAAACAGTGCTGCGATAAACATTGGGGTACATGTGTCTCTTTCAATTCTGGTTTCCTCAGTGTGTATGCCCAGAAGTGGGATTGCTGGGTCATAAGGTAGTTCTATTTGCAATTTTTTAAGGAATCTCCACACTGTTCTCCATAGTGGCTGTACTAGTTTGCATTCCCACCAACAGTGTAGGAGGGTTCCCTTTTCTCCACACCCTCTCCAGCATTTATTGCTTGCAGATTTTTGGATCGCAGACCATTCTGACTGGTGTGAAGTGGTACCTCATTGTGGTTTTCATTTGCATTTCTCTAATAATGAGTGATGTTGAGCATCTTTTCATGTGTTTGTTAGCCATCCGTATGTCTTCTTTGGAGAAATGTCTATTTAGTTCTTTGGCCCATTTTTTGATTGGGTCGTTTATTTTTCTGGAATTGAGCTGCAGAAGTTGCTTGTATATTTTTGAGATTAGTTGTTTGTCAGTTGCTTCATTTGCTATTATTTTCTCCCATTCAGAAGGCTGTCTTTTCACCTTGCTTATATTTTCCTTTGTTGTGCAGAAGCTTTTAATTTTAATTAGATCCCATTTGTTTATTTTTGCTTTTATTTCCAGAATTCTGGGAGGTGGATCATAGAGGATCCTGCTGTGATTTATGTCTGAGAGTGTTTTGCCTATGTTCTCCTCTAGGAGTTTTATAGTTTCTGATCTTACATTTAGATCTTTAATCCATTTTGAGTTTATTTTTGTGTACGGTGATAGAAAGTGATCTAGTTTCATTGTTTTACAAGTGGTTGACCAGTTTTCCCAGCACCACTTGTTAAAGAGATTGTCTTTACTCCATTGTATATTCTTGCCTCCTTTGTCAAAGATAAGGTGTCCATATGTGTGTGGATTTATCTCTGGGCTTTCTATTTTGTTCCATTGATCTATATGTCTGTCTTTGTGCCAGTACCATACTGTCTTGATGACTGTGGCTTTGTAGTAGAGCCTGAAGTCAGGCAAGTTGATTCCTCCAGTTCCATTCTTCTTTCTCAAGATTGCTTTGGCTATTCAAGGTTTTTTGTATTTCCATACAAATCTTGAAATTATTTGTTCTAGTTCTGTGAAAAATGTGGCTGGTAGCTTGATAGGGATTGCATTGAATTTGTAAATTGCTTTGGGTAGTATACTCATTTTCACTATATCGATTCTTCCGATCCATGAACATGGTATATTTCTCCATCTATTAGTGTCCTCTTTGATTTCTTTCATCAGTGTTTTGATGAGATGGGTGAAACTGGAGCCAATTATACAGAGTGAAGTAAGCCAGAAAGAAAAACACCAATACAGTATACTAACACATATATATGGAATTTAGGAAGATGGCAATGACGACCCTGTATTCAAGACAGGAAAAAGACACAGATGTGTATACCAGACTTTTGGACTCAGAGGGAGAGGGAGAGGGTGGGATGATTTGGGAGAATGGGAATTCTAACATGTATACTGTCATGTAAGAATTGAATCGCCAGTCCATGTCTGACGTAGGGTGCAGCTTGCTTGGGGCTGGTGCATGGGGATGACCCAGAGAGATGTTGTGGGGAGGGAGGTGGGAGGGGGGTTCATGTTTGGGAACGCATGTAAGAATTAAAGATTTTAAAATTTAAAAAAAATATAAAAAAAAGAACAAAAAACAAAAAAATATAAACCACAATCATTGGTTTTATATGATTTAAATGTGCTATAAAAAATAAAAAGAGACAGAGAAAGCAGACAATCAATATTGTATTTCTTCACCCTGAAGTCCACTACTTCTCAAAGTTCACATATGAGTTTTGAAATGATGGTGTGAATTAACACTTGCAGTTTAATGACTTTCTTATGTCAGTAACTAACTTTGATTTTTTTAATTTATTAATTTATTTTTTAATTTTAAAATCTTTAATTCTTACATGCGTTCCCAAACATGAACCCCCCTCCCACCTCCCTCCCCATAACATATCTCTGGGTCATCCCCATGCACCAGCCCCAAGCATGCTGTATCCTGCGTCAGACATTGACTGGCGATTCGATTCTTACATGATAGTATACATGAGTAACTAACTTTGATTTGTATGTTGAATGTAACTTGAATGTATTTCAAATGCTTCACATCTCATATACATCAGGTATGCATCTTGAGACGTCAAGATGTAATATTTTACTGTAAAAGTATGCCAATTTAGGGCTTCCCTGGTAGCTCAGCTTGTAAAGAATCTGCCTATGATGCAGGAGACCCTGGTTCGATTCCTGGGCTGGGGAAATGCCCTGGAGAAGGAATAGGCTACCCACTCCTGGATTCTTACTTGGATAATCCCCATGGCCAGAGGCACCTGGCAGGCTATAATTCATGAAGTTACAAAGAGATGGATATGACTGAATGACTAAACAAACACATGCCAATTCAATTTAGATAAAATGTCATGATGACATAAGGACAAATTGTCATCCACATGGCTCAATTTGTGGGATTCCAACTTTTTCTAAAAATCAGTGGGTTTTTTAATCTAATCAGATCATTTGAAATGATTATAGTTTGACATTATTAGTTTCTTAAGATGTTTAGACTAATATTAACCAGTACTTAATAGAATCAAATGCAGTCAAATTGTGTTAGAAATCCACCCCCTAATTCAGTTTTCTCTCAATTTGAAAGAGGCTTCCAGAATTTGAAAATTACTTGAATTTCCCCAGAGTATCTAATGAAGCATTACACGGGGTCTTTAGTAAGAAAAATCTCTGTGGTTTTGGGGTCCATGTTACATTTATCTTTTTACTCAGAGATCTGCAGTTTCCAGACCTCTCTGCTCATTTTTTTATGATTTAACCCTACCTTAGATTCCAAAGCTGCAGCAATCTTAATATAATTTTATTTTTGCAGAAACAACTAGCAGTTCAAGGGAAGGATTGAGAAAAGAAAAGAAGCCAACATTTTAGGAAAGTAGGAGAGTGAGTTGAGTAGAAAAAAAAAAATGGAACTGAGGCTGAACTGTACAGTTTCACTTGTCATTTTGTGCTGCTCAGGGGAAGCTTAGAGACACAGGTATTCACATAGCAGGAGGAGTGATGTTATACCAAGCACTTATGGAAAAGGAAAGGGCTGTGGATATTTGAAGCGGGTGATGGATGTTTGAAGTGCGTGTGTTTATGGGGTGAGAAGGGGTTATGTCTAGAGCAATTGTTCTCAAAATGTGATCTATGAACATTGAGGTGCAAGTGTCTTTTTCAATTATGGTTTCCTCAGGGTACTTGCCCAGTAGTGGGATCGATGGGTCATATGGTAGTTCTATTCCTTTTTTTTTTTTTTTAAGGAATCTCCATGTTGCTGTTGTTCAGTCACTCAGTAGTGTCTGACTCTTTGCGACCCACATGGACTGCAGCCCACCAGGTTTCCCTGTACTTCACTATCTCCAGAGTTTGCTCAAATTTATGTCCATTGAGTCAGTGATGCTACCCAAATATCTCATCCTTTCCATACTCTTCTCCATATTGGCTGTATCAATTTATTCCCATCTATAGTGCAACACGGTTCCTTTTTCTCCACACCCTCATCAGCATTTATTGTTTGTAGATTTTTTTGTTGATGGCCATTCTGATCAGTGTGAGGTGATACCTCTTTGATTTGCATTTCTCCAATAAAGAGCACTATTTATAATAGCTGAAGCATGGAAGCAGTCCAGATGCCCATCCACAGATGAATGGATAAAGAAGCTGTGGTACACATATACAATGGAATATTACTCAGCCATAAAGAGAACACATTTGAGTCAGTTCTAGTGAGATGGATAAGCCTAGAGCCTGTTACACAGACTGAAGTAAGTCAGAAAGAGAAACATATCATATATTAATGCATATTAATGAAATCTAGAAAAATGGTCCTGATGAACCTATCTGCAGTGCAGGAATAAAAATGCAGACAGAAAGATCAAACTTTGAACACAGCAGGGGAAAGGGAAAGTGTGACGAATTTACAGAGTAGCATTAAACATATATATTACCATGTGTGAGATAGATAGCTAATGGGAAATTGTTGTATAACACAGGGAGCTGCATGTGGTGCTCTGAGACAACCTAGAGGGGTGGAATGGGCTGGGGAGTAGGAGGAAGTTCAAGAGGGAGGGGACATATGTATACACATGGCTGATTCATGTTGTTATATGGCAGAAGCCAACACAATATTATAAAACAATTATCCTCCAATTAAAAATAAATTTAAAAAATATAGTCTATGAACCAGCAATATTAATATCTCCTAGATACATTTAGGAAAACAGTCTTAGGTCCTACACTAGACCTACTGACTCTGACGTAAAGGTCCAGAAATCTCTTTTTATTACTAGCATATTGTCCAGATAATGAGGCATGATGAAGTTTGTGTGCATATATTTATTTGTAAAGATATGGGATGATGTTAAGAGAGTGGAGCTTTGAAGCCAGGATTTTTGGAGGCTGTATATGAGGCCCATAGAAGTGAATGACTGATAGAGAGTAAGTGGCAATTACCAGAAAATGAGGGGTCAGGAAATAGAGACAAGTTGTTGAACAGATTATACACGTGACTCATCAACTCATCAAAATCATTGTGAAAGTTCTAATGGAGAGAAATTCAGCAGGCTGGTAAAAAATATTTTCAATAAATCTGGAGTACTTGGAAGTAAAGGATGCTTCAATGAAACGTGTTCTTAGAAAACAAAATAGAAGTAACATTATTAAGTAACAAAAATGAGCAACAGATACACCTAGTTCACCTCTCAATAAAGATATGACTTGGTGTTGAACACATTCCATTTTTTCATGAAATATATACATTTCTTTTTCATCTAGAGTAGTTTTTTTTTAATTTTTTTTATTTTTTAAATTTTAAAATCTTTAATTCTTACATGCGTTCCCAAACATGAACCCCCCTCCCACCTCCCTCCCCACAACATAGAAAATAAAGATTTGCCAACTAGGGGAAAGCATGAGATTATGCCTTGTGCAGGGGTCAAAATAGAATTTTCTCTTTTCATGGAGGGGCTGTACATAGGGAAACAAAAACAACCCGAAAGCATGAACTAAAATATTTACATATTTACACATTGCTATTGATCAATTTGTTATCTCAGATAGTTCTTTACTCAATTTCCATAGAATCAGAGATTCATTTTTTTATTAATTTCTCAAAAAAAGATCTTCCAACCCTCTCAAAGTCTTAGTTTCTCAATTATCATCCAGATTTCTTTTTATTTATAGCACTTGCAGGTACCCTGCATTAAAGGCACATTTGTTTATTCATTTATACTGTCAACTCTACCACAGAATATTTTATGAGGTTATGGACTTCACCTTGTTTTTCACTATCACTAATTCTGAAAATAGTTTCTGATATATATTCAGCCCTTGGTTATTTTTGTTGCATAAATAAATGAAGACATTAATGACTCTGGTGTGGCTGCTGCAGTGATATGTCTTCCATTAGATAGTATGGTGTATTTATTTTTGCATCAGAAATCATTGGTGCTGACAATTATATCTAATTTCTAGCCACTGCAATACTTTAAAACATTCTCCGGGGAAATGCTGTGCCATTTTCATTATATCTTCAGAGAGATGTGTGTTGAAAAAAAGACCATTGTTTATGAAAAAAAAATTTAAGAACTAAGCAAAGCCTTTAAAATTATTTATTACAGGTTGCTACATTATATTAAAATGCTTGTTTATATCATGATATAGTCAACTAATATTAAGGGCTATCCCCTTAACTTACTTCCAAAACCACACAGTAAAAAATGCAAAAATCTATACAAGTGAATGATTTTCTACTTGTGATAAATTTCATTACAATCAAAAGCTCCTAAATAATGTACAAAGTTTTATTTTCTGTTTTTTTTACATCATCACTATTCCTGACTTTATTATTTCAATACCTTTTATTATGAGTAATATTTACAGTTAAAACAGAGTTAAATGATAGGATGGATATATTGACTTATGTGGAGTTTAATGGAAATTCAATAATAGCTACCCATTTCAAAAACACCCTGAAATATAAGAACCAAAGAACACAGAATCCGCAAATCATAGGGTTCTTTTTAACTCATTGTCAGAGAAGAGAAGGCCATGGTCAGTGATTGAGATGAAAGCTATTTTATGCAACTAAGGTAAAAATGTAAATACACTAAAATCCTGTATTAATGCCACCGACTTGATAAATACCTTGGAGAAATTTACTTTCCTTAATGCAAAATAAAAGTTAATAACTCAGCTAAGAATTGCGGTGGTGAGGATGACATAAAACAGAAACAGCTACAGGTCACCGCAAAGTCATTTTTAAAGAAATAGATTTTCAACTTTTATTCCCACTGAACCTATATTTTTCTAAGAAAAAAAAATGCAACCATTTTTAGATAGAAAATATGCTTTTCTAATACAAAATAATAATCAAAGCATAATATAAAGAAAGATACTTACTCCTTGGAAGGAAAGTTATGACCAACCTTGACAGCATATTAAAGAGCAGACGCATTGCTTTGGTCCGTCTAGTCAAGGCTATGTTTTTTCTGATAGTCACTTATGTATGTGAGAGTTGGATTATAGAGAAAGCTGAGCGCCAAAGAATTGATGCTTTTGAGCTGTGGTGTTGAAGAAGACTCTTGAGAGTCCCATGGACTGCAAGGAGATCCAACCAGTCCATCCTAAAGTGTCCATGTTAAAGCTGAAACCTCAATACTTTGGCCACCTGATGTAAAGAGCTGACTCATTTGAAAAGACCCTGATGCTGGGAAAGATTGATGGAAGGAAGAGAAGGGGACGACAGAGGATGAGATGATTGCATGGCATCACTGACTCAATGGACATGAGTTTGCGTAAACTCTGGGACTTGGTGATGGGACAGGGAAGCCTGGCATGCTGCAGTCCATGGGGTCACAAAGAGTCAGACACGACTGAGCAACTGAACTGAACTGAACTGAACTGAGAAAGATCTCTATGGGAAGGCAACAGAAAGATATTTGTTAGTCTTTGAAGAATTAGAACTAAGTTAAATTAGTTACCTCCTAAGTGAGGGTTTATTAAGCTCACTTTGAGAATTAGCTTTTAGAGTTTGACCATGACAAATAGCTCCAGGATATTATAGCTTTCTCAGGATTAATGACTATCTCTATTTATTCATGCTGTCCTGTATCGGAACTATCAGCCACTTTTCCAGTTCATAAGATAAACTCACTTGATGCTTGTAGGATGGTCACCAGTGGTGATCAAGGCATACCACGTCTGCTTTCTCATTTAGCAAGACCTGGAGGATGTCATGGCAACCCACTCCAGTATTCTTGCTAAGCAGATCCCATAGACAGAGGAGCCTGGAGGGCTACAGTCCATAGGGTGGCAAAGAGTCAGACATGACTGAAACAACTTACCATGCATCAAGCCAGAAGTGAATTTCTGACTTCCCAAATGTCTTTCCTAAGAGTAAAAAATACATTGCCAAAAATGTCCAGCAAATAGTGTCTATCTATGGCCGGATTTGTGGTATATTCCTATTGACCAAAGATGGTTTTTCATTAGAATAGTCATGAAACTTTCTGAGAAATGAAGTCTTTCTTCTTGTCCTTAACTCCTTGAAAGTCCTCCAAACACATACTAATAAATGGTTTGGTCATTACTTTATTTCCATGAAGTCAAAATTTAACATCTGAGAAAAATATCCTATATGCTATTTTTAAAATGTCATTTAAGCAAGGCAACATCCTAATTCCAGAGTATAGATCTGAAAAGAAAACCACATACACTTAAAGGGCACAGTTGCAGGAAATGTGAAGAGTGATTTATTCTCTCCATTCAGCATGTAAAATTTTCCTATAACTCAGGGAATATGTGGTTACTAAACACCTCTCTCTGCATAATATTAGGAAATTAAACTAAAAATACATGAAATTATATGAAAAATTTTATGGAGTAAAAATTAAATAGAAAGCACCACTCGAGTGCAACAGATATTTCAAAATGTTGCCAAGTATTCATGGGCAATGAGATTTGTGATTTCATGAGTTCATTTTGTCAAAGCTATGACAAAGAGAGACAGCATATTAAAAAGAAGAGACATCACTTTTCCGACAAAGGTCTATATAGTCAAGGCTATGGTTTTTCCAGTAGTCAGGTACGGATGTGAGAGTTAGGTCATAAAGAAGGCTGAGTGCTGAAGAATTGATGCTTTTGAACTGTGGTGTTGGAGAAGACACTTGAAACCCCCTTGGACTGCAAGGAGATCAAACCAGTCAATTCTAAAGGAAATCAATACTGAATATTCATTGGAAGGACTACCTGATGTGAAGAGCCAAATCATTGGAAAAGACCATGTTGCTTGGAAATATTGATGGGGAGGAGAAGGGGATAAGAGATTGAGATGTTTGAATGGCATCGCCGACTCAATGAACATAAGTTTGAGCAAACTCCGGGTGATAGTAAAGGACAGGGAAGCAAAGTGTGCTGCTGTTCATGGGGTCATATAGAGTCAGACATGACTTCGCGAATGAAGAACAAAGTGAAGAGCTATGATCTGTAATGAGTATTCAGATGTGTAATACACAATCACACAGACTCACTGATTGTATCACATTACAGCTTGGAGTACATGAATCAGCAGTAAGATCCTAAGGAGTATTTGATGTACATAAGCACAATGCACAGCTCACACAGTATCATTCACGTAAGCATTTTGTAGCATACTGACTAATTCTACGAGTATACAGCAATGCATCATCTCACTATCTGACATTTCTACAGAACAGATACAGTACATAACTGAATAGTATGTCTGGTTCATGATCATATGTATATGTTTCAACTAATGCAAGATATTGACTACAGTATACATGTAAATGATCGCATATGCTGATGCATACAGCATGCTGACTGACGATACAGAATTTATGAGAGTGAGTTCATTTGGATGCAGAATTAAGATTTTAATTAAAAAAATCAAAAAAAAAAAATAAGCATCTTTTAACAAAAAAGAATGATGTATTTGGTCATAATAACTTTTCTTCAGAATAAATCAGATAAAATGAAATGAATGGGTATCATATGATTTATATGATCCTAATCACATTTGTGCATGTAAACGTGAAACATTAAGGCACATCATGCTTTTAAACTGGAGTTCCATAAAATTACGCTATATAGTGTCTGGGGAATTCTTTAATGCTTTTTATGAATTTAAATTATTGTTTAGTGACAAATATATCAAGAAAAAGTCCTAGATGTCTTCATCGTCATACTAATGAGAGAAACATTAATCTAAATTTAATAATATATTCAGGGAAATGCAGTGCTTATAGACACTTTAACTTGAAAATAAACAGCAACAAAAAGAAACAAAATATATTTGTAATGTCATTAAATCATACTGCAAGTTAAGTAATTGATAAAATGACTTATATACAGGTATTTTAATAGGACTTTTAATGAGGATCAACCACTACATTTTTTCTCAACTTCAATTGAGATTTTGTTGTATTTTTGTCTTCAATTTGTGTAAATCCATGGATTCAGAAAGAGAGCAAATGGAAGCCATTTTGCATCTCATCATTTCATCACTTCAGTTCAGTTCAGAAACTCAGTTGTGTCCGACTCTTTGCGACCCTATGGACTGCAGCATGCCAGGCCTCCCAGTCCATCACCAACTCCCGGAGTTTACTCAAATTCATCTCCATTGAGTCGATGATGCCATCCAACCATCTTATCCTCTGTTGTTCCCTTCTCCTCCTGCCTTCAATCTTTCCTAGCAACAGGGTCTTTTCAAATGAGTCAGGTCTTCACATCAGGTGGCCAAAGTACTGGAGCTTCAGCTTCAATATCAGGTCTTCCAATGAACACTCAGGACTGAGCTCTTTTAGGATGGAATGGTTGGATCTTCTTATGGTCCAAGGGACTCTCAAGAGTCTTCTCCAACACCACAGTTCAAAAGCATCTATTCTTTGGCGCTCAGCTTTCTTTATAGTCCACCTCTTACATCTTTACATGACTACTGGAAAAACTATAGCCTTGACTAGATGGACCTTTGTTGGCAAAGTAATATCTCTGCTTTTTAATATGCTGTCAAGTTTGGTCATGATTTTCTTCCAAGGAGTAAGAGTCTTCTAATTTCATGGTGGCAATCACCATCCACCATGATTTTGGAGCCCCCAAAAATATAGTCTGTCACTGTTTTCCCATCTATTTCTCATGGAGTGATGGGACCAGATACCATGACCTTAGTTTTCTGAATGTTGAGTTTTAAGCCACTTTTTCACTCTCCTCTTTCACTTTCATCTAGAGGCTCTTTAGTTTTTCTTCACTTTCTGCCATAAGGGTGGTGTCATCTGCATATCTGAGGTTATTGATATTTCTCCCAGCACTCTTGATTCCAGCTTGTGCTTCATCCAGCCCAACATTTTGCATGGTGTACTCTGCATAGAATTTAAATAAGCAGGGTGACAATATACAGCCTTGACCTACTCCTGTCCTTATTTGGAACCAGTTTGTTGTTTCATGTCCAGTTATAACTGTTGCTTCCTGACCTACATACAGATTTTTCAGGAGGCAGGTCAGGTGGTCTGGTAGTCTCATCTCTTTAAGAATTTTCCACAGTTTGTTGTGACCCACACAGTCAAAGGCTTTGGCATAATCAATGAAGCAGAAGTGGATATTTTCCTAGAACTCTCTTGCTTTATCTATGATCCAACGGATGTTGGCAATTTGACCTCTGGTGCCTCTTTCTTTTCTAAATTCAGCTTGAACATCTGGAATTTCACAGTTCATGTATCATTTCATATTCTTATCCAATTTCTGAAGAGTATAGTATTAATTGAACACAGTGGAAAGGAAAAGAGCTGTGATCCCACCCCATACTACCCATATTTCCTTCCAGCAATCCAACACCATACTCGGGTATGTTAACAGATGAGTTCTTGCCCAACTCTAATATCAGGGCTTTCCTGCTATAACACCAACCTATCAGTATGTTACATGCAATGGGATCAAACAGTCTGCTATTTTGTAACTACACAAATATTATGTGATTTAGATGTAGAAACTTTAAATGAAAAAGTAAATATGTGGTTTTAGTGAATTGTGGAAAGCCCCACAGCTTGCCAACCTGGGAGTAACATATTTATATATAGTACACTGGGAGTAACATGTTTATATATAGTACAATTTGTTGTTGCTCAGTCTGACTGAACATGTCCAACTCTTTGCGACTTCATGGACTGCAGCACACCAGGCTTCCCTATCCTTCACCATCCCCCAGAGTTTGCTCAAACTCATGACAATCAAGTCAGTGATGCCATCCAACCATCTCAAGCTCCGTAGTCTCCTTCTCCTGCCCTCAATCTTTCCCAGCATCAGGGTCTTTTTTAGTGCATGGGCTTTTCACATCAGTGGCCAAAGTTTTAGAGCTTCGGCTTCAGTATCAGTCCTCCAATGAATATTCAGGATTGACTCCTTTAGGATTGGCTCATTTGATTGCCTTGCTGTCCAAGGGACTCTCAAGAGTCTTCTCTAGCACCACATTTAAAAAGCATCAAATCTTTGGTGCTCAGTCTTCTTTAAGGTCCAACTCTCACATCCATAATGACCACTGGAAAACCATAATACATAATTATGTACATGATACATAATTACAGGAAATAATTGGACTATATGGAAAATCATATAGTCCATTTTTTTTTCTTTTTAAATTCTCTCAGGCATGTCCAACTCTTTGCAACCCCATAGACTATGCAGTCTATGGAATTCTCCAGGCAAGAATACTAGAGTGAGTAGCCTTTCCCTTCTCCAGGGGATCTTCCCAACCCAGGGATTGAACCCAGGTCTCCCACATTGCAGGCGGATTCTTTACCAACTGAGCTATCAGGAAAGCCCATAGTCCAACTACTTGCTATAATTAACACCAAGTATCAGTTGGACATCCTCAAACTGTGTCATGTAGAGGCAGATAATTACATGATCCAACCACAGAACAGAGTTTTTGTCAGAAATTTGATGTCCAGGATAAATAAGATATTACATGATGCATGCTGTTCAGTAACTTCAGTTGTGTCCGAATCTTTGTGTCGCTATGGATTATAGCTTTCCAGGCTCCTCTGTCCTTGGGATTCTCCAGGCAAGAATACTGGAGTGGGTTGCCATTTCCTTTTCCAGGGGATCTTTCTTACCCAGGGATCAAACCTATGTCTCTTACATTTCTTGCACTGCAGGCAGATTTTTTACACTAGCACTGCCTGGAAGATCCTAAGATCATATTTAAATGTTAGAAAATTTACAGTAAAAGTCAAATATTTCATACATAAATAGATAACTATTTAACATTCTTTCCTTGTTTTGCATAATTACTTCACACCTTGAGACAATTTTTCAGAAATCTCATCAAAAATTCTGATTTTTTGTACTTTTATTTTGTACAAATTTATATTAATAGCTACATTTGATTCCATTTTTTTTTTAACTCATAAAAGCCTCAGGAAAAAAAAACTAGTTTTGGTATATGCATATATATCTTTGGGGAATGCAGTAGAAAAAAGATATGTGACCCATACCATATATTATTTGTGAGGAAGCAGGAAAAAGATGGGAGGGAATCTTGGGAGGGAGGGAATATGGATGCCCCTATGACAATGGCACCCTACTCCAGTGCTCTTGCCTGGAAAATCCCAAGGACAGAGGAGCCTGGACGGCTGCAGTCCATGGGGTCGCTGAGGTTTGGACATGACTGAGCGACTTCCCTTTCACTTTTCACTTTCACGCATTGGAGAAGGAAATGACAACCCACTCCAGTGTTCTTTCCTGGAGAATCCCAGGGTGGGGGGAGCCTGGTGGGCTGCCGTCTATGGGGCCGCACAGAGTCGGACATGACCGAAGTGGCTTAGTAATAGTATGACTGATTCTTGATGTATGACAGAAAACCACAAAATTATGTGAAGAAATTATCCTTCAATTAAAACAAATAAAATGGCAAAAAATGATTAAAATATTTTACCCTAGTATGTATTATAGATATTTAAATTTCAACATTGAATTATGATAGTTAAATGATAATATAATGTCTCAAAAGAGTAAACAACAGGGCAGCTAGCTTTCTTTCCACTACCACTTTTCACATAAGATAGAAAAAATTGCACTTTGTCTATATCATTGCAAAGGAAAAAAAGATTAGAAAATGAATGAAGTACCCTGTTGGCATTCTGGATAAAAGTTTCTGTAATGCCCACTTATTGGATATATTAGGATAAAGATATTGTTAATTTTTATCCCTAAATCTCAGTAAGGTTAATTAAAATTCATAAGAATAGACACAAAATATTTACGTGAATAACATACTAAGTCAAAAGTCCATTGTTGCAAAGGAAAAGACTTAAAATATAGCTTTTATATACATATTGGGGCCTGACCAATGAACCAAACAAATCTGCTAATGACCTGAGTAATCTTAAGAGGGATTAATTAGGTTGGTAATTATACATTATGAATTAAGAAATTAAAAACCAATAAACTATTTTGGTCGCAGATAATGGCAGTTCACAACTTGTAATACGTTCTTATAATATTTATTATAATAATTTTAATCATGCACAGCTGTTCTGCTTTTTGAGTAGTTATAAGAGTAATTCCATAGTATTTCATTGAAAAAAAGATCTTCTGTTCACAGAGGGGAGCTGAACATGTGATAAGGAATACAAGGTGTGCTTTTCATGTGCTCATAAATTAGTTTCAAAGGGTGAAACATCTTTCTGGGTAATGTCAAATGAATCTCTGAAATATCACAATACTAATTTGAGTAGTATAGTGTCAAATTTATTTAACAATACATGTAAATTTTGTTAATATAGGACATCCCATTGTGAATTTAAATGTCCAACTCTGAGAAAAAAGTAAACAACATTCACTTTAACCAAAAGAGCAATTCAATTGCACTGTAAGGTTAATTATATATTTGGATTAGGTGCTATTTTATTTGTTTTATTTCTCATTCAATATCCCTGCCTTGGGGCTTCCCAGGTGGTGAAGTGGTAAAGAATCCACCTTTTAATTCAGGAGATGTGAGTTAGATTCCTGCATCAGAGAGTTACCCTGGAAAAGAAAATGGCAACCCACTCCAGTGTTCTTGCCTGGGAAATCCCAAGGACAGAAGAGCCTGGTAGGCTACAGTCCCTGGGATCCCAAAGAGTTGAGCACGACGGAGCGACTGAACACACACACATCCCTGCCTTATCAGAGAGGCAAGCCCTTAATTCCCAAATACTAGTTTATTTGAAGGAACACATTTGATCTTTCTTTCTCTTATACTCAGTCTTTTTGTGTCCCCCTTAAATTATGCACATTAAATGTAGGGCCAGGTGTGAAGTTTGGTAAGAGTCTGATACACGTTGAGGAAATTTGCTTTTCAAGTGGGTGATGTTATGCACCTTTAAGTTCAGAAAATTCCCCATATCTTCTATTAAGAAGGTATCTGTAGCTTCTTGCTGCCATGGAGATGATTAATTCAGAATGATGGGAGCATCTTCTCCATTCTTTGCTTCCAGCTGATAACAAAACCTGAGTGGAGCAGAAGCGCCTGTGCTGTAGAACCAGGTTGGAAATTCTTCCCTCCTCCTGTTTCTTCCAATAATTAACATGTCTCGTAGGTTTAAGGTCCTTGAGTCTCTCTTGAGCTTCAGGTTTTTTTCTGTTAAGCTGAAAGACCTGGACCAGCACGGTGGGATAACCATTCCTGAGGTTCAGTTTCATCAATAAAATGGGGGGATAAAATTCATGTCTTTATGACCTCTGCTTAAGCTACCTTATCTATCATACTTTAAAACTGCTTTTAACATTATAAAATTGACTAGAGAGACTCCTAACTTTGGATATAAACTGGAGAATTTTCAATTACTTGCTTGCTTCTTAAAATTCCAGTTAAGCTTATTGTGAAGTTCTCTGGTCCAGGTGCTTGTTTGTTGTTGCTGTTTAGTGGCTAAGTCATTTGTGGCCCCATGGACTGTAGCTCACCAGGGTCATCTGTCCTTGGGATTTTTCAGGCAAGAACACTAAAGTAGGTTGTCATTTCCTTTTCCACAGGATCTTCCTGAACGAGGGATCAAACCTGTGTCTTCTGCTCGGCAGGCGAATTCTTTGCCATTGAGCCACCGGGTGTCTGTCCCACTCTTAGGTACATTTTAGCATGCTAAATCGTTCTGGTTTTTTTTTTTTTGTAAAATGACATATAGTACAGAGGATTATTTGTAGTATTTATATTTTAAAAAGCATATTTTCAAGTTTCCAACATGTCACCATGGGATTGGATAGTAATAATTAGTACTAATATTCATGCATTTGTGGTTGATCTCTTTCAACATTTGTATTCCTGCATGATTTTACATTCTTACATTGGGCTCATCAGCAATTTATCTAATAAATACTTGGTTTTTCAAAGTAATGGGTTATTACTTGTCTAGTCTACCATTTTGTGGAGATTCATTAATTTCACTATTACTTCTAGTAATTCCCTCATCTTAATTTCCTTTCCATTGTTCTGATTTTTGTAGATTCCTAACACAAGCCCTCCTTTTTAGTTCTCATAAGAAGCCACTTCTTATGCAGTAAGATGAGACTGACATACTTGAATTAAATTTAATTTTCTGTAGTATTCTAGTAAGATTGGGAATTGGATAAAATAAGCTATGTGGCATTTAAAAAAAAATTAAAGAAAACAGACCATAGGTAGCATCCAATGCCAGGTTTAGAAGTTAGCATGAGCTTGCTTTCATAAAAATACAGCTGAATTTTGAGAGAGAATACAGAGAATTTTGAGGCTTTTCAGAAAAAAAGAGCCATTGTCTTTTTTTCCCCCCAAGACTATGAAAAACAACATTGGAAACCATAACATCAGTCATTCAAGGTGCCAGAAATAGGTGTTTACAATGGAGAATTTAAAGAGAAAATTCTGGTAGCATGCATATCACAGAACACCACAGATTTTGAGCAGATAGCTTTCATAAATCTCTTAATATTATATGAATTATGCACATTAGTGAGACCCTATGGCCCAGCAGAATATGTAGGAAGAGACTGGAAGTTTGAAAGACAGAGCCATATGGGGTGAGATCAGAGAGATTTTGCTTCTCTGAATGCATTCCCAAAGTCTGTAGCTCAGAAAGCAGAAGCCCTCTGGTTTTATACTGTAAGATGACAGTCTGAAGCTCGTAGAGTGGTGTAAATAACACAGAAAGGGGGGAGAAACCCAGAGTATTGGGATAAATAGCAGTAGTGGGAAACTGTAAGAACAGCATATAGATCTGTTTCTGTGAAATGAAGGGAAGAAAAATTTTACTATTAGAGTCCAGAAAAATGATAACTTCCATCTAGAAGAGCAGTTGCTAAACTGATGTTCAGTAATGTCCAATTTTCAACTGAAAATTATTAGCCAGGCAAAGAAATAGAAACATGAGTCATACATTGACAAAAAAAGAGAAAAAGAAAACAGACCATATAGGTCCAGACATTGGATTTAGCAAAGACTTCAAAACAGCTACTATGCATATATTTAAATAATTAAAGGAAAATATATTTTAAAAATAAAGGAAAATCAGTTCAGTCCAGTTCAGTCACTTAGTCATGTCAAGCTCTTTGAGATCCCATAGACTGCAGCACTACAGGCTTTCCTGTCTGTCACCAACTCGCAGAGCCTACTCAAACTCATGTCCATGGAATCAGTGATGCCATCCAACCATCTCATCCTCTGTCATCCCCTTCTCCACCTGCCTTCAATCTTTCCTAGAATTAGGGTCTTTTTGGATGAATCAGTTCTTCATATCAGGTGGCCAAAGTATTGGGGTTTCAGTTTCAACATCAGTCTTTCCAGTGAATTTTCAGAACTCATTTCCTTTAAGATGAACTGGTTGGATCTCCTTGTTATCCAAGGGACTCTCAAGAGTCTTCTCCAACACCACAGTTCAAAAGCATCAGTTCTTTGGTGCTCAGCTTTCATTATAGTCTACCTCTCACATCCATACATGACTACTGGAAAAACCATAGCTTTGACTAGATGGACATTTGTTGGCAAAAAATGCCTTTGCTTTTTAATATGCTGCTTAGGTTGGCCATAGCTTTTCTTCCAAGGTGCAAGTGTCTTTTAATTTCATGGCTGTAGTCACCATCTGTGGTGACTTTGGAGCCCACGAAAAGAAAGTCTGTCACTGTGTCCATTGTTTCCCCATGTATTTGCCATGAAGTGATGGAAACAAATGCCATGATCTTAGTTTTCTGAATGTTGAGTTTTAAGCCAAAATTTTCACTCTCCTCTTTCACTTTCAACAAGAGGCTCTTTAGTTCTTCACTTTCTGCCATAAGGGTAGTGTCCTCTGCATATGTGAGGTTATTGATATGTCTCCCAGCAAACTTGATTACAGCTTGTGCTTCATCCAACCCAACATTTTGGATGGTTGTACTCTGCATATAATTTAAACAAGCAGGGTGACAATATACAGCATTGACGTACTCCTTTCCTGATTTGGAACCAGTCTCTTCCATGTCCAGTTCTAAATGTTGCTTCTTGATCTGCATACAGACATTTTTAAAATTTATTTATTTTAATTGGAGGTTAATTACTTTACAATATTGTATTGGTTTCGCCATACATCAACATGAATCCGCCACAGGTATACACGTTCCCCATCCTGAACCCCCTTCCCTCCTCCCTCCCCGTGGCATTAAAACATGTACAGTATCATATATGCATACAGACTTTTCAGGAGGCAGAAGAGGTGGTTTGATATTTCCATCTTTTTAAGAATTTTCCACAGTTTTTTTGTGATCCACACAAACTCTTATGCATAGTCAATGAAGCAGAAGTAGATATATATATTTTTAATTATCTTGCTTTTTCTATGATCCAATGGATGTTGGCAATTTGATCTCTGGTTCCTCTGCCTTTTCTAAATCCAACTTGAACATCTGGAAGTCTTTGGTTCATGCCTTGGAGAATTTTAAGCATTACTTTGCTAGTGTGTTCAGTTCAGTTCAGTGGCTCAGTCGTGTCTGACTCTTTGCGACCCCATGAACACGCCATGCCTCCCTGTCCATCACCAACTCCCAGAGTGCACCCAAAGCCATGTCCATCTAGTGATGATGCCATCCAATCATCTCATCCTCTGTCATCCCCTTCTCCTCCTGTCCTCAATCTTTCCCAGCATCAGGGTCTTTTCAAATGAGTCAGCTCTTCACATCAGGTGGTCATAGTATTGGAGTTTCAGCTTCAACATCAGTCCTTCCAATGAACACCCAGGACTGATCTCCTTTAGGATGGACTGGTTGGATCTCCTTGCAGTCCAAGGGACTCTCAAAAGTCTTCTCCAACACCACAGTTCAAAAGCATCAATTCTTCAACGCTCAGCTTTCTTTATAGTCCAACTCTCACATCCATACATGACCACTGGAAAAACTATAGCCTTGACACCACGGACCTTTATTGGCAAAGTAATATCTCTGCTTTTTAATGTGCTATCTAGGTTGATCATAACTTTCTTTCCAAGGTGTAAGTGTCTTTTAATTTCATGGCTGCAATCACCATCTGCAGTGAATTTGGAGCCCACAAAAATAAAGTCAGCCACTGGTGAGTGCAATTTTGTGGTAGTTTTAACATTAAAGGAAAACAAAGAAGAACAAATAATTTTTTTAAAAAAAGCTATTTATGCTTATAGTAGATAAGGGATTTTTTTTTTAAGTGTAACCTTAAAGACTGGTTGAAAGAAACTATCTTCTGTGAAGAACAAGAGGACAAAAATTGAAGAAATTGGGACAAATTTCCTTTTCTATCAACAAAGTGATGGTAGATACTAGATTTACCCTTTTTTCAGACAACTAGGAAACCAAATAAAATCTGAAAAGTGATGGTTTTCAGACATTGCACTAACAAAAGCACAGGATGGTGATTGCTGATAGGACTGTTTTAGACTGTTACTTAAAGATAACTGCCTGATGTCAATGCAGAGAGTAAATCAAAAGAACCTTGTGGTCTTGCTGATTTGAACAGAGTTCATAGTCCAAGTCCAGAAGGGTCAGATTGTCTTAGTTTTCAGCTCAGAATAGAGAGGATCAAGCCATAGAGATAAAAGCAACAGAGATTTCTACAGGAGACCCCTAGACTCTTTGACTGAGAACTGATCTATATTATGGAAAAGTGAAGTGAAAGTGTGAACATGTTAGTTGCTCGGTCATGTCTGACTCTTTAGGACCCCATGGACTGTTGCCCACCAGGCTCCTCTGTCTTTGGGATTTCCCAGGCAACAATACTTGAGTGGGTTGCCATGCCTTCCTCCAGAGGATCTTCTCAAACCAGGGATTAACCCAGCTCTCCTGCATTGCAGGTGGATTCTTTACTGTCTGAGCCACCAGGGAAGCCCATATTATGGGGAGCAGTTTACCAAATCTGGAGAAAGAGCCACAAGATAAAATCCTGTGATGAACTGTGATATGTTCACTTGGCTTGGTATCCAGGTAATACTGGCTTCATTGAATGAGTTTTAAAGTTGTCTGCATTTCAATTTTTCAGAACAACTTCTAAAACATTGATGTTAATTCATGTTTAAACACTTGGCATAATTCACCAGTGAAGCCACCTGGCTGGGAATTTCTCTGTTGCAGTAAAAAATAATAATAGTAATGTGTTCCCTCTACTTGTTATATACCATATACATCATCTTAGATTTTCTAATTTGTCTTCTGTAAATTTCACAGAGTTCAATTACATCAGGCAAACAAATGTATAAACTTTTCAGGACAGTCCTGCAGACATATTATAGCTCATCAATTTCAGTGTCTCTCTTCCCCAGAATCCTCAAAGCATTGTTAAAATCATACCAGATCCTTAGATAGACTAGCTATAAAACAGCAAATGTCAATGTTTTTCACATTGAAGGACTTCCCTTGGTTCCACAGAACTAAAACTCTGTCTCCTTTCATCTCAATATCTGAGCATTTGCTATCAATTTTCTGTGTGACCTTGGCATCTTGACAACTTTTATTCTTATTCGGCATCATTGAATGTCATACATTGCACTTCAGCTTCTGAGAGAACTGAAATACCCACTGTTTGAGAAATTATAATGTTTAGAGTATTTGATTTCTTATTTTGTGATGCGATTGTATGGAGATACAACCATATATTCAGGTCTTAAGAACGTAAAACTGGCCAATCTCACAGAGATATTTCTGTGAAGGAATGTTGTTTGTTAAGTAAACTTTATGACTACAGAGATGGATGAATCTGTTCTTATCCCATGTATATAAATTTAATGTGTTATCTCTGGTAATGGAACAATGAATATGCCAACAACTGAGGCTTCTCACCACTGACCCATTAGTGTCCTCAGATCTGATTACAAAATATTAAAGTTTCGAAAAATATATTATAGTTGTGACTTTATATTAGCTGAAACTAGTGCTCAGACAGCCTTGCCAAATTACTTACAGACATTAATGCAAAATTATTGCTGGGTCATTGACAATTTCATGTTCTCACTGCTTGGGCTTAGAGGAAACTCAATTTAATGACTTCCTTATGTGGAAGTCAAATTCTGTTTAAAAAAATGCCATATTATTTCCCTTTACTTATTACACTCTGTGATCAGTAATTGTGGAGAGCTCTGTTTATCTTATCTATTTTACATTTGCAGACCAAATGAGTATCCAGAATGCATAATTAATTTTATATCAACTAGCTGTGCTCGTTTCAGAATGGTTTAATTTCTCCAGTCAAACTCAGATTTATTTACTTGCTAAAAGGACAGAAGACTTCTACAGTTTCCTGAATGTATTTATACATGGCCCTCTTTGAGTCTCATTCATATCTCCTTGCCTTGAGAAAGCAAGGATTTTCATGTTCCCATTACTCTGATTGCCAAAGGTCAACATCTATCATTTAGAAAATTGATATATGCATTTCAGCTCTAAGAATAAAATTTTCATGAGGCATGCCATGTACTAATTGAAAATTAATATTTTAGCCAGTACACCTTCCTCTTTCAAGTATTGCCACCTGGTTGGCTATGATCTAACAGTGATTAGCAGAGTGAAGTCAAGGAGACTAGCTCGCTAATTTGATGAAGCAATGACACAAAGCTCGATATTGACTTATTCCTGCAACTCCATTTATTTTTATTGTTTGTGTTTTTTGTTTGGAATTAGATTTCTAAGTTGCATAAGAAAGTAGAGCTAGCCCTCAAAATTACTTGTAGTCATTTAGGATTTGGTCAGTAAAGATATTTCATTCATTTGGTATTCCAGACTTAACTAAAGGGAGGGTCTGTAATGGGCATATGCCACTGTTACTTTTGCTGGCATCATAAATAAGCATGGGAACTAGTGAATTGAAATTCTTAAGAGCAACAGGGTGGACTGTAATTTAATGATTCTTAATGAACAATGACATTGAAATTCTAAAACTTCTACCTCCTACATGGACACTGACCCTAGTCTTATGATTGGCTTTGAGCAATGAAAAAATAAACATGGTATATGTGGAAACTTGGTAAGAATTTCACACTTGTATTTACACTGGGACTTTTTCTCCTCTAGAATGTTCTTAGGATTGAACTATTTTAAAAACTAAGCCAAATAAACCACAGGACAGGACCAAGAGGGACAGAGAGTCACTTCAGGCTTCCAGTTGTTCCCACTAAGGTACAGACTCATCAGTGAGACCATATTACATGTTCCAGGACAAGTCTTTATCTGACCACAGTGGCACAAAAGACACCAAAAAGTCTGGCAGGAGGACCAGTCAATGCAAAATAAATAAACTCCAGTGACAGTGTAATGGATAAAAGAAGATGAGGTGTGTATATGTATGTGTGTATATGAGTGTGTGTGTGTGTGTGTGTGTGTGTGTAATGGAATATTACTTAATAATAAAAAGGAATGAAATAGTGCCATTGCAGAGACATGGATAGACCTAGAGACTGTCATACGAAGTGAAGTAAGTCAGAAAGAGAAAAGCAATTATGGTATAATTTCACTTATATGTGGAATCTAGAAAATTTATAGAGATGAACTTATTTGCAAAGCAGAAATAGAGTCTCAGATGTGGAGAACAAACATGGTCACCAAGGGGCTGAGGGAAGAGAGTGAACTGACCTCAGAGATTGGGACCGACATATACACACTGCTATGTATAAAATGAATGAAAACCTACTGTATAGCACAGGGAAACATACTCCGTACTTAGTAATGACATATATGGTAAATAATCTAAAAAGGAGTGGACATATGTATATATATGACTGAATCACTTTGCTATAGAGTAAGAAACTAATATAACATTGTAAAGTAACTATACTCCAATAAAATTACTAATAAAAAGAACATAAGGAGTAATGCAATTTATCTTAGATTAAGACATTAATCATTGGAATGATTTATTACACCAACCACTGGCAACTTAAATGAATGGTTCTTTTGGAACTTCAATTTGCATTTGAGTCACCTGGCTATATTGACAAATTCCAGATTATGTTACAGTGATATGGGGCCAGGGCTGGAGATTTTACATTTTACACAAGCTTCCAGTTGATGTCAATGATTCTGTTTTACAGACCACACTTTAAGTCACAAGGTTCCAGAGGAGCAATAATTAATTGTTCCTAGACTGGAGAAAGCAAGGGAGCTTCAGGAAAAACGTCTGCTTCAGCTTCACCCTTTGACTGTGTGGATCATAACAAGTTGTGGAAAATTTTTAAAGAGATGGAAGTACCAGACCACCTTACCTGTCATCTGGGAACATGGTATGCAGGTCAAGAAGCAATAGTTAGAACTGGACATGGAACAACTGACTCCAAATTGGGTAACAGAAGGCTGTATATTGTCACCCTATTTATTTAACTTATATGAAGAGTACACCATATGAAATACCAGGCTGGATGAATCACAAGCTGAATAAAGTTGCCAGGAGGAATATCAACAACCTCAGATAAACAAAGGATACCATTCTCATGGTTGAAAATGAAGAGGAATTGAAGAAGGTGGATGAGGAGAGTGAAAAACCTGGCTTAAAACTCAACATTCAAAAAGCTAAGATCAGGTTATCTGGTCCCATCACTTCATGTCAAATAGAAGGGAAAAAAGCGAAAACTGACAGATTTTATTTTCTTTGACTTCAAAAATCACACTTAAAGACACTTAAAAGACATTTACTCCTTGAAAGGAAAACTATGACAACCCTAGACAGCATCACTTTGCTGACAAAGGTCCATGTAGCTAAAGATTCAATTTTTCCAGTAGTCATGTATAGATGTGATTGTGGGCCCATAAAGAAGGCTGAGTGCAGAAGAACTGATGCTTTTGAATCGTGGTGCTGGAGAAGACTCTTGAGAGTCCCCTGGACAACAAGGAGATCAAACCAGTCAATCTATAAGAAATCAACCCTGAATATTCATTGGAAGGACTGATGCTAAGGGCCGACTGTTTGGAAAAGACCCTGATTCTTAGAAAAATTGAAAGCAAAAGAGGAGAGGGTGGCAGAGGATGAGATGGTTATGTAGAATCACTGACTCAATGAATCTGACATGAACCTGAGCAAACTCTGGGAGATAGTGGAGGACAGAGGAGCCTCATGCGCTGCAGTCCATGAGGTCACATATAGTCAGACAGGACATAGTGACTGCATAGCAACAACATTCTTTCCTAAGACCATCTCTTTGTATTAAAGACTCAGGTACATCTTTTTTAAAGTCCTTTTTACTATGGCAGTGAGTGTGGTAGATATGTTATTCAATAACATATATGGAAATATGCCATTATGTATGTGTGCACATACATTACCCAAGATTTTGGTGCCTAAATAAATCTGTTTTAGTGAAATACTCCTTTTAATGTCCAAATATAATAAGTCCATTTGTAATCATTTGTTATTTAAAAGCATCCTCAGAAGAATTACACTCACTATTATTACTATAATTTTTCTTGGCATTGAATTCTGGTACAGGATTGACCTGTGCAGTGCTCCTACTGTCCCTGTAGTTTTGTGGAAATACTACTTATTTATGCAAAGAACTTTTATTGAGCTTTTGAAGTGACACAGCATTCAGGGTATGTCATGATACAATCAGCAACCTAAAATTAAGTTTATATTTTTTTTCACTCAGAACTCCATATGTTCCTTTTTTTTTTTTTTTTTTTTGTAACCACTTGCCTCTATCAAGCCCTCAATTAACAACATCTCCACTCACATACCTTGCATATACATCCATCAGGCTTAACCCCTAATATTGCTGTTAATTTTTTCAGAAAACTAATTTTTCTTTCATCATTTATCCAAATTAGTCTTCTGATCTAAATATATGGTTTCTAAATTTTTGAAGGTGTTTTACTGCATTTACTGTAGTCCAACATTTGAAAGTCCTGCATATGATAACAAAACTGTACCAAAAGATTTCTATGTTGAATAAGCTTATTTTTATTAAAACAACTGAAAATGTGTATTTTTAAAAAGCTAAGTGGAATGACTGGAGGATTAGAGAGGGGCAACTCTCAAAAGAAAAGACCCTTACATTTAAACTTTCTCTTCTCTTTTGTTTCTAGAATCTGAATGTGTACCCAGTGTCTGACTTTATCTTGAATAAAAAAATTCCTCCTCCTCTTACAATAACTGATTACCTGATATTTTTTATTTTTTTGCAAGTTTATTTCTGTCCATTCTTCCAAATCATTATTCTGTAGTAGTTGAAAGGAAGAGTTTAAGAAGTTCTTATACAAACCCAGAATCATTCTATCTTAACTAATATATTACCAAATATAAAGTTTCTTTTGGGGGGTCTTCCCAGGTGGTGTACTAGTAAATAAACTGCCTACCAATGCAGGAGACACAAGAAACACAAGTTCCATCCCTGGGCTGGGAAGATCCCCTGGAGAAGGGAATGGCAACCTATTCCACTATTCTTGCTTGGGAAATTCCACAGACAGAGGAGCCCAGTGGGCTACAGTCCATGGGGCTGCAAAGAGTCAGCTATGACTGAGCCAGTGAGCCACACACACGCACACACAAGGTCCATTTTTTATTTCTGCTGGCCAAATCCAAACTTTTTTGGTGACAGATTCTGCCACCGTAGCTGAGTGGTCGCCTGATGCACTGAAGCACATTTGTGATCGTTCTCCTACCTGGTTAAAGCCTGATAAAATGTTCCTTGAACTGATTTGGTTGCTATTGTCATGATAACTGTTATCAATCAGCCTCAACTCTGTATTTTAGTTTGCTTGTCAAAACCATGAAACCAAGTTTTGATGTATGTGTATGCTCAGTCATGTCTAGTTCTTTGAGACCCCATGGACTAGAGCCTGCCAGGCTCCTCTGTCCATGGAATTTTTTAGGCAAGAATACTGGAATGGGTTACAATTTCCTCCTCTAGGGGATCTTCCCAAACCAGGAATTGAAGCCATATCTCTTGAGTCTCCAACATTGGCGGGCAGATTTTTTACCACTTGTGCCACCTGGGAAGCCTAATAGACATGTGTAAAAACAGTGGAAATTCATATATCTTGATCTTATTCAGAATATGTATCAATTCATCTATAAGCTTGGCTTAAAGGTGCATTGATGAAATATACAAACAAAAGTTAAAGTATTTAGATTTATGTAAAATTTAAATTCTGTCCACATTCAAAATGTTTTGAGGCATTGCAATCCTCCACAGTAATGTAAAATCATCATACATAATCTTCATTAAGAGGGATCATGAAATGATAAAGGTGTAAAACCATAGATTGTGAAAGGCAAGTCATTTGTTTCAAATAAAATTTTCATGAAACTTCTCTGAGCAAAAAATTGGGGCTCATAGCCTTACCTGACAGCATATTTTCCCATCAAAATTTAAGTTTAATTTACTTATTCTGTCTTTGAAGCCAAAGCAGAATAACAAATGTAACTTGTCATTAAAAAAATTCTTAAAGATGAGTAGAGCTCATTCATAGAAAATACTAATATAAAAATTATTCTAACACAGGCAAATAAATAACTAATCAATTCAAAGATTCAGATTTAATGATATAAAAAGCACATTATAATTTCATGTGTTCCTTAATAATGAACTTTTAGATATTTCATTGATAACCGCATATACCATCTTATAAGAAACAAAGAGCACTCAGTTGTATATAATCTTAGTACTAATATAACAACTTTAAACACATTTCTGCATTTTTAAGTTTTGTCTTGTTTACAAATGCATGCTTAAAATCCTGACTAGTTGAAATCCAAATGTATATAAATCACAAAGCAAATGATCCTGGTTTTGCATTTCCAAACAAAACTGTAAAATAATCAAAAGGCTTGGGAAGACTATTAACCCTACAGAAGCAAGTCTTTTATAGCTATATATACATTATATGTAAATATAGCAAAATTTCATATGAAAATATTTATCTTAATACTGAATTCAATGTTGTCTAATTTATTATGCTTCAGTGAAATTCTTTATTTTAATCTAAAGAATGAGATAAAAAGGAAAGTTATAAGTGAGTTTATATTTTATGATGAAATGCCCTAGTTCATATTTTATGTTAAAATAGGTACACGTTCTAAACATATAAAGATGTGTGCTGAATTTTTAATCTCAACACAATGGATGTAATCAGTGAATTAAGCAATTAAAGGTAAACCAATAAAAGTTTTACCTGAACTCTGAGACTAGTGTACAGAGTGTGAAATGTCATTATAATATACTATAGACCAGCTATAGGGCTTAAAAAGATTATATAAATCTAATATTACAACCAACACTATTTTTCCAGTAAAAGCAAATTGAATTTACTATTGCAAGAATGTACTTTATTCTGAGATCAGGCTGTATAAGGGCTAATATTTAACTATAATGCATCCTGTAACTTTTTTGTTGTTTTCTTTATTATAGAATGTGCTTCATTTCCTTCATCAGTTAGAAAGAAGATGTGTGTTTGTGCTCAGTCATGTCAACTTTTTGCAACTCCATGGAGCAGGCTCCATGTCCACTGGATTTTCCCAGTAATAATACTGGAGTGTTTTACCATTTCCTCTTCTAGAGGATGTTCCCAATCCAGGAACTGAATATCTTATTCTTTGGCAGGCAGACTGTTTACCATGGAACCACCTGGGAAACCAACAAGCAGATGGTGGTGGTGGTGGTGGTTTAGTAGCTCAGTCATGTCCGACACTTATAACCCCATGGACTGTAGCTTGCCAGGCTCCTCGGTCTGTGGGATTTTCCAGACAAGAATACTGGAGTGGGTTGCCATTTCCTTCTCCAGGGCAAAAAGCAGATAACAGCATACAATTAGGGAATGACTTAGCATTCTTCTTCTAATACTACCTAAGGAATCAGTTATCTGAGAGCTATCTTTGGTCATAGTCTTTTATCTGATTAGAGGTTGAGGAAAATAAACATTAAATATGCACTAACAGACATATAGAATAATTAAGTAGTGTTACTAGCTTGTTAAACTAATGTAAGTCAGTTCAAATAGTTAAAGCTTGAAATACAAACAGCAAGTTAGAAATGCATTTAACTTACTTTTTTTTTCTAAAATGAGTCTTTCTTAGTCAAACATAGCAATCATGCATGAAAATATACGTCATAAATAATACATTTTTCTCAAAATAAACTTATCTGTGTAACAGATCAAAAGATAGACATCTTCAGTATCTGAAGACATTGCAGTGACTAATCTCAGACTTCCTCAAAGAAACAACTACCCTACCCTCTAATGGTCTAATATTTTACTTAATTTTAACCATCATTGCAGATGGTGAGTGCAGCCATGAAAGTAAAAGACACTTGCTCTTTGGAAGAAAAGCTATGACCAACCTAGGCAGCATATTAAAAAGCAAAGACATTACTTTGCCAACAAAGGTCCGTCTAGTCAAAGCTATGGTTTTTCCAGTAGTCATGTATGAATGTGAGAGTTTGACTATAAAGAAAGCTGAGCCCTGAAAAATTGATGCTTTTGAACTGTGGTGTTGGAGAAGACTCTTGAGAGTCCCTTGGATTGCAAAGAGATTTAACCAGTCCTTCCTAAAGGAAATCCGTCCTGAATATTCATTGGAAGGACTGATGCTGAAGCTGAAACTCCAATAATTTGGCCATCTGATGTGAAGAATTGACTCACTGCAAAAGATCCTGATGCTGGGAAATATTGAAGCCAAGAGAAGAAGGGGATAACAGAAGATGAGCCACTTGGATGGCAACACCAACTCGAGGAACAAGAGTTTGAGCAAGCTCCAGGAGTTGGTGATGGACAGGGAAGCCTGGTGTGCTGCAGTCCATGGGGTTGCAAAGAGTCGTACATGACTGAGTAACTGAAATGAACTGAACTGAACTGCATTTAAATTTTATAGTATTATCTTGTCTCGCTTTTGTTTTTTTACTCTCAGCATACATTTGAGAGACTTACACAGGTTGTTTTGTATAGCAGTTGCTGTTCATTTTAATTCTGTATAGTACTCCATAGTGCATGCTAAGCTGCTTCAGTCATGGCCAATTCTTTGCAACCCTGTGAACTATAGCCCACCAGGCTCCTCAGTCCATGGGATCCTTCAGTCAATAAAGGAATGGGTTGCCATGCCCTCCTTCACGGAATGTTCCCAACCAGGGGATCAAACCCAGATCTCCCACATTGCAGGTGGATTCATTACTGTCTGAGCCACCAGGAAAGTCCAAGAATATTGGAGTTGGTGGCCTATCCCTTCTCCAGCAGATCTTCCTGACCCAGGAATTAAACTGGGGTCTCCTGCGTTGCAGGAGGATTCTTGACCAGCTGAGCTACAGAGAAGCTGAGTGACTAAGCACAGCACAGCAGAGCATTTTAATGACAATTCCTAGTCATGAATTTTAATTTATGATAATACTATAAACTCATCTTTTGTACAAATGTGCTACCATTTTTTTACATTTATATCAAAGATTAGAATTTGTAGATAGTAGACTGTAACTATATATATGCATTTTTGCTTTATTCAGTCACTAGGTTGTGTCCAACTTTTTGTGGCCCCATAGGCCATGGCCCTCCAGGCTCCTCTGTTCAGGAGATTCTCCAGGCAAGAATACTGGAGTGGGTTACCATGCCCTCCTCCAGGGTATCTTCCTGACCCAGGGATCAAATCTGCCTCTCTTGCATGAATATACATAATTATAATGGATATGCCCAATCATTTTACAATGTATCTGTATCAAATCTTATTCCCAGCAGCAGTGTATGAGATGTCCAGTTGCTTCACATCCTCACAACACTGGAATTTGTCAGGATTTCTCTAAATCAATTAATTTAAGCATAATTTAAAATGTACAAATTTTAAGCACATAATTCAGATTTTTGACAAACATATACATCCATGTAATCACCATACCAATTAGTATACAGAACATTTCAATCACCAATCATGTTTCCTCAAGAGCTTTGCAATCAGTCATTCCCATTGCCAACCACAGGTAACCAATATTTGATTTCTATACTAATTTATTACTTTTGCCCATTATCGAATTTCATGTAAATGAAGCTATACTGTATGTACTCTTTTGTGACTGCCTTATTTACTGAAGCAAAATCATTCATTTTTATTCATAAGTAAGACCTCATTGTATGGATATACTACAAGTTATTTTATCTATTCTTCTGTAAAAAGATATTTGAGCTGTTTTGAGTTCTAGGTTATTATGAAAAAAGTGATAAATTTCCATACATAGTTGTGTATATACTTTATGTAGATTTGCTTTGGTTTTTATTAAATAGAGTAGGATTAATCTAAGTCATATGGTAAGCAGATGCTTATATATGTATCTGCCAAACTGTTTTACAAACTGGTTGCACTTTTGCACTTTCACCGGGAATGTGTGAATTTCAATTGCAGGAATTCTTCACCAGCTTAATCAGAATTTATATTTTAACTACTTTATGGATGTAAAGTGGTATTTCTGAGTGATTTTAATTTTTACTTAACTAAAGATACTGATCATTTAAAGAACATTACATGCCCATGATAGTCATTCATGTCTCATTTTATAAAATATATTTCCTATTAAAAAATATATATATACACATATATGAATTCTTGATAAAAGTCCTTTGTTAGAAATGTGTTTCATAATATTTTCCCCAGTCTCTGGTTTACATTTCCCTTTCTTATGAGCATTTTCTGAAAAACAGTGTTTAACTTTGTATGAAAATTCAATTCATTATGTTTTGTTCATTTAGAATTTAGTGCATTTTTTGGTATTAGTAAAATTTGCCTACTTTAAAGCTATGAAGACTTAGTCACTATTTTTCCTGAAGATCTTATTGTTTTCATTTTATCTTTAGGTCTATAATCCATTTAAAGTTAACTTGTGCATTATTTGTGTCCCAGAGTAAGATTGCTTTTTTTTTTCCCAGTAAAAACATTTTTCAGCATTTTTTAAAAAAATAACATTTTCTTCACATAATTTCCATGATTTTATATAAGTTTGAGAGCAAGGTATAAAATAATGTTTTCCTATTCATTTTGTAACTCCTCTTAAATATCCTTTAATTTCTCTCCACAATATTTCTTCAGTGAGTATAATCTTCTCATATTTAAATATGATCCTAAACATTTTATGTTTTTGATGCCATTGAAAGTGTTGAGTTTTTAATTTCAATTCTAGATGGGAGTTGATAGTATATAGAAATAGAGTTATTTTTGTATGTTAGCCTCTTAACTTTATTTATTCTAATTGAGTTTTGAACACAACTCCTCCTCCTAAGATTTCTTAAACAAATGATCATGTTAAGTTTAAGAAAGAAAATTTGATTATTTCCCCATATTTGTATGCTGTATTTTTTTTTGCTGTCTCTTTATGTTAATAGATAAAACTTTCAGTATATGGGATGATTTCTCTGACCTTCTTTGTTCTTGATGCATTTAATTTACAACTAAGTGTTATATGAGCTTTAAGATTTTTGTAGATATCCTTTATTAGACTGAAAAAACACCCTTATATTTCTAACATGCTGAGAGGTTATATTATGTGTAATTGTAACATTTAGTAAAATGCTTACTTTATATCTATTGCAAAGGCTTTATTGTTTTCTCTTTATTATAATAAGTATAAACTTATACTCAAGTGTAAACTTGATTTTCAAATGTTAAACCAAATTAATATTCTTCAGATAAAATCTAATTAGTCACAATGAGCTATTCTACTTATATATTTTTGGAAATGCTTTGCTAATACAAGTATATTCTGCTAAGAAATTTTGTGTAAATAATCTGGAAGGACATTTATCTATGTCTTTAATTTTTTAATATCTAAGTATATTTTTGGTGCTGTGGTATATAAGGTCTCATATGAATTTAGAACTATTTGTCCCTTCATGATACTTTCAAAACATTCATGGAAGGTTGGCACTATTTTGTACTCAAGGAATTCACCTGGGAATGTTTATAAGCCTGAATCTATTTTGAAGGACTATTTAAGTTTGAATATAACATCACTGATACATAGAAAGCAATTCAAAATTTCGTATTTCTTCTGTCTTCATTTTAGCAAGTTGTGCTTTTTGTCCATTTCATCAGTGTTGTTGCTTTTTTTTTTTTTTTTTTTGATCACAATGTTGTTCACTACATTTCCTGTGTGTGTGCAGTTGCTCACTTGTGGCTGAATCTTTGTGGCCCCATGGACTGCAGTCTGCCAGGCTCCTCTTTTGGTGCAATTTTCCAGGCAAGAGTATTGAGAGGATTGTCATACCTACTCCAGAGTATCCTTCCACCTCATGAATTGAATATTCCCTTATTCTATGAATGCCTGAAATTTCTGTAGTGTTGCTTCATCTTAACTCCTGTTCATAGTAATTTGTGCCTTCTTTCTCATTTGCAGAGAGAAATGTAAATTATTGGACAGGTATATCTTCCCTTCGAGTTAATAAGCCTCAAGGAACGATTTCAGTTACATTCATTTTTTATTCCCCCTCTAATATCTTGGAAAGAATTCTGCTGCTAATTTGTGGCCAATCTTTTATACTTTAGATGGCATATTTGGCTTTCTTAGGAGATTCAGTTCAGTTCAGTTGCTCAGTCGTGTTTGACTCTTCGCGACCCCATGAATCACAGGACACCAGGCCTCCTTGTCCATCACCAACTCCCAGAGTTCACTCAAACTCACGTCCATGGAGTCGGTGATGCCATCCAGCCATCTCATCCTCTGTCATCCCCTTCTCCTCTTTCCCCCAATCCCTCCCAGCATCAGAGTCTTTTCCAATGAGTCAACTCTTCGTATGAGGTGGTCAAAGTACTGGAGTTTCAGCTTCAACATCAGTCCTTCCAATGAACACCCAGGATTGATCTCCTTTAGGATGGACTGGTTGGATCTTCTTGCAGTCCAAGGGACTCTCAAGAGTCTTCTCCCACACCACAGTTCAAAAGCATCAATTCTTCGGTGTTCAGCTTTCTTCACCGTCCAACTCTCACATCCATACATGACTACTGGAAAAACCATAGCCTTGACTAGACGGACCTTTGTTGGCAGAGCAATGTCTTTGCTTTTTTTTTTTTTTTTTTCAGTTTCTTTTTTTTTTTTTTAATTTTAAAATCTTTAATTCTTACATGCGTTCCCAAACATGAACCCCCCTCCCTCCTCCCTCCCCATAACATCTCTGTGGGTCGTCCCCATGCACCAGCCCCAAGCATGCTGTATCCTGCGTCAGACATAGACTGGCGATTCAATTCTTACATGATAGTATACATGTTAGAATGCCATTCTCCCAAATCATCCCACCCTCTCCCTCTCCCTCTGAGTCCAAAAGTCCATTATACACATCTGTGTCTTTTTCCCTGTCTTGCATACAGGGTCGTCATTGCCATCTTTCCAAATTCCATATATATGTGTTAGTATACTGTATTGACATTTTTCTTTCTGGCTTACTCTTTGCTTTTAAGTATGGTATCTCGGTTGGTCTTAACTTTCCTTCCAAGGTGTAAGCGTCTTCTAATTTCATGGCTGCAGTCACCATCTGCAGTGATTTTGGAGCCCCCCAAAATAAAGTCTGACACTGTTTCCACTGTTTCCCCATTAGGACCTCAATTACATCATGACCTCAGGATATTTAAAACTCTAAACTAGATCATTCTCAAGAACATCTGAATACCCTCCATACCCTTGAATCTTAAAAAGCATCAGTTTTTAAACCACCATTTAAACCTACCATTATTGATGCCAGTCTGTAACTCTTTTATTCTGAACAAATCCTTGCATTTCTATTGAGTTGAGAAAGCAATTTTAATGAACTTATAAACAACCAAATATTACAAAGTGAAAGTGTTTTCTCTTGACTATATTTTTACTAGGAGTCAAGTTCACTGAGAGAAATTGAAAGGTAGTAACCTATTTTTGGAGAAGGCAATGGCACCCAACTCCAGTACTCTTGCCTGGAAAATCCTATGGATGGAGGCGCCTCGTAGGCTGCAGTCCATGGGGTTGCTAAAAGTCGGATACGACTGAGCGACTTCCCTTTCACTTTTCACTTCAGTGTTCTTGCCTGGAGAATCCCAGGGACTGGGGAGCCTGGTGGGCTGCCGTTTATGGGGTCACACAGAGTCGGACACAACTGAAGCGACTTAGCAGCAGTAGCAGTAGCAGCAACCTATTTTTAAAAATGTTTTAGCCCTCAGAAAAAATACAAACTATTCCAAGGAAATATGGAAATCTATCTGGAGGGAAGAGGAGAGCCTAGGAAAACTGAATAAAGTAATTAAAAAGAAGCTCTTTCAAAGAAATCTCAAGTAATTTCCCCAAAATACAGTATAAAATACTCTTACAAATGTTTGAGAGAGTGAATAGAAGTTCAGTTCTGAGTATTTAGGCATCATTATGGTGTTATTATTGTTACAAAGATAAAAAATTGATAGTAATCGTGGACCCCAAAACAGAATTGTCACGCATTTTGAGGGAACATGTCAATAAATATATGGGGTCAGGTACATGAGGGAAAGAATTGGAGGATATGCTGTTGTCAAGGCTTGGGATAGGTGTTGAATTTATAGTGGCATATATCCTGAGTAGAATTGTGCAATTCAGAAAGAAGTTGGTAATGCCACTGATAAATAGATGACTTTTTATAGACTCCTAGTCACTTTGAAAAATGTAGAGCTATATTCTTTGATGTACGTTCACATAGGATATTGAAATAGAGACGAATTTAAGGGAATACATTACTTGGAACTGAACTTGGAAAAGTGTGGCACTGTGTCAAAAAAACAAGTATGTTGCTAGATAAACTTGCACTAGATTCAGCTCTGAAATAGCAGAAGGTCAGATATCAAATTATTAATGGAAATTTGGACATTTAATTCCCTGAGGGGAAACCAAAGGATTTAAGGCCTGAATGATGTATTCTTATTAATTGCCTAAATCATCTGAGTAGAGGCATGTCTTCAATTTTACTGGAAGGAGAAATATTAGTATGATGAGAGACTCTTTCCAGCATCATCTGTGTTGTGAGTATTTGGATTTCTGACCTACATACTACTGAAATGGAAATCAAGCAGAATTTTTTTCTTTTCTCCTGTTATTTTCTGTTTGCCTACCTTCTTTCAAATAGAAATAAGTTGTTCTTATATACTTGGCAACTTCAAGAGATAGGTATTTTGATTGAATTCTTTTCTGAATTTGTGAAACATAATTTTGATTCAGAAAATTATTTCAGAGATTGATGATTTTCCATGGCTTTTTTTGTCTGATATTCCAGTAATCATTCTCATGAAAATTGTGTTTCTTCAAAATAATAGGACACATGGCAGCCACAGAGTGTATTAATTTAGCTTTGCAAATGCTGAAAGAAGTATACAGTTGTGAATAGAAAAATACCAATATATAGCTGGTAAAAACATGGCTCCATTTAGATTATATGAATAAAAGCTTGTGGTTTATATTTTTTAAAATAGAAGTTAAGGCTAAGAAGGGTGGAACACTAAAATCAACTTATTTTGGTAATTATTGTTAACTATAACTGTTCCTAGAAATTTTCTACCAGAAGGAAGGTGGTGGTATGATTTTCATACTCAATATTGTCATTTGTATTTATTATATAACAGCTACCTAAAAACTTGGATATTATGGCCAAAATTTAACTAAGAAGGAAATTCATTTCTTACTACAGTAGGAAATGAATCGTTGGCCTGTCTTAAAATGTGGCTTTAATATTTCTTTAATTAATGTCTTATTTTCATTCATTTCTTTGTTTTGAAGGAATGGTTTACAGTACCAGGAAGAGGTAGTGGCTGCTAGTGGATTGGTCACCTAAAAAACAGACACAAGTTGTGCCCCCCAAATTTTGATCTTTCTCTCATGAGGCTACTATTCAAGTAACTGAAAATAGGCTTAGGTTGCATTGTAATTGATTTAGAGCAAAAAAAAAAAAAAGTGGATAGATGTCATCTTACTATTGCTAATATTTCAAAGAGGGGAGAGTATAATAATAAGTTGTATTTTTACACTAACCATCCATTATACTTTTTCCAGAAAAAAGACTTCATCAATTTTGCTGATAAAATTGCAAGAAGTCTGATATCCACTTGGTCACACTGTGTGTGGAGAGAGATTTTTCATTTGGATTCCTCATGCTGTGGATCCATGTGTTTCTTGGCTTCTCAAATTATCTAAGCTTGCCCTAATTTAACACCCATCTATTGTATAACAAATGTTTATTTACATAACTGCCTTTATTAGTTTGGAAGAATTATTTATGATTATTCACATGTCTGTATATATATGTATGGGTGTATATATATATATATATATATAGATAGATAGAGAGACATATATATATGGCAATTAAAGTGATGTACTACAAACTTAATGAAATAATGAAGATAAGAACTGATGTGTGGACAGTAGATGATTCTTATAACAATATTTGAAAATAAGCAATAATATTTTCCCCCTTTTCTGAAGACACAAAAAGTAATTGTATAATTTACATATAACTAAATGCATAGTAATGGTAACATTGATGGAGGTTTCAGATATTCTGGTGGTTAATATGGCATTAGTTCATTCAGTTGCTTTACGTTTCCTAGTTCCCTGTCATGGTTTCCTTAACTATGCTTTTGTAAACATGATACAGAAAGTCTGATATATATAGTTCCTAAGTGGATAGAAATCCTCTTAATATGCTCTTGACATGCTGAAAAGTGTCCAACCTTAAACATGTCTTGCCTCCATTGCTTTTTCATTCCCAGCAATATTAATATAAGTAACTGACTCAATGGACATGAGTTTGAACTCCAAGAGGACAGAGGAGCTTGACATACTACAGTCCATGGGATCACATAGAGTCAGACATGACTGAACAACAAAACAAACTACAATTCTACAATTAATAGGAAGGTAATTTAATTTAAAATTATAAAAGCTCTCCAGAAAGCAGGCATAGAAGGAACATACCTCAACATAATTAAGGCCATATATGATAAACCCACAGCAAACATTATCTTCAATGGTTAAAAATTGAAAGCATTTCCCCTAAAGTCAGGAACTGCGGGGGGCGCTCTGCGGAAAGAGAGAGGCAGTGGAACTTCCTTCAGCAAAGCCGAGGGGTCCTGAGGAGAGGTGAGCCTGCTGTCCGCCAACCCAGCCCCTCGGCGAGCGAGAGACAATCAGAGGCGACAGGGGTTCCGTCTAAGCAGTTTCGCTTTATTGCCACAAACTCTTGGTTTATATAGGCAAGCAAGGGGGTTTTGCGAGGGACTTTCCATAGTAGTACCAATCACGTTAAAGGTCAAATCGTAATATGCCATAGTTGCACCAATCACGTTAAAGGTCAAATTTTAATATACCATAGTTGCACCAATCACGTTAAAGGTCAAGTCGTCATGCGCTTCATTGCAGCAGGAGTCTATGGTGATCACACGCTGTCCAAGTGCAGGGAAATCAAGAGAGCCAATCCAAAGTTTTAACAAACAACTTAGGCCACGCCCTCATCTCTTCCGCCAGGCTCCATCTTAGCTCTAAACCGCAAAGCTAGCCCTTCTTTTTTCAAGGTTTCCCATTTAGGGCCCCACAAGGAACAAGATAAGGGTGTTCACTCTCACCATTACTATTCAACATAGTTTTGGAAATTTTAGCCACAGCGAACAGAGGAGTAAAAGAAATAAAAAGAATCCAGATTAGAAAAGAAGTAAAACTCTTACTGTTTGTAGATGACATGATCCTCTATAGAAGACAGGAAGAATAAAAGAAAAGCAGGCCCTGGCAAGGGCTGCAAGAGAAATTTATAATTATTGATAAACTGGATGCTATACGGCGTGAGATTCTTGGAATAAGTCCAGAGGGAACAGTCCATAATCTTGAAAACAAGATATGATCCTGGGGTTGGAAAACTGACCACAGACCGTTTCTCAACTGGTGTCTCAGAGTCACATGTTTTATGTATCTGGTGGAAAATCTACAGAAAAGAATATTAGTCTTAGTTACTGATTTGTTATTGATTACTGTTTCCTAATTACTTAATGGTTAATGATCATTTTGTTCTTTGGCCCTGAAGGCCACATGAGTCATAGTTTAACTCCCCGCATATTCTTTTCACTGATGGCTGAAAATATAATAAAGCTGGCTTGGATTCAGTTTCCACACCTTCACCTTGGAGTAGTGTTGGTCCCCTGATCCTCGCTTTCTCTGAATTCTTGTGTCTCATTTCTCATTCTCCTGCCGTATTGCACTTTTGGAAACCCTGCTTGTTGAAGTGGTCTCGACAATCCTCTACACAGAAACCCTAAACACACCAACAGAGAATTCATAGAGCTAATCAATGAATATAGTAAAGTTGCAGGATATAAAATTAACATGCAGAAACCCCTTGCATTCCTATACACTAGCAATGAGAAAACAGAAAGAGAAATTAAGGAAACAATTTCATTCACCATTGCAATGAAAAGAATAAAATACTTAGGAATAAATCTACGTAAAGAAACAAAAGACCTATATATAGAAAACTATAAAACACTGATGAAAGAAATCAAAGATGACACAAATAGATGGAGAAATATACCATGTTGATGGATTGGAAGAATCAATATAGTGAAAATAAGTATACTAGCCAAAGTAATCTACAGATTCAATGAAATCCCTATCAAGCTACCAATGGTATTTTTCAAAGAACTAGAATAAATAATTTCACAATTTGTATGGAAATACAAAAAACCTCCAATAGCCAAAGAAATCTTGAGAAAGAAAAACATAACTGAAGGAATCAACCTGCCTGACTTCAGACTATATTACAAAGCTACAGTCATCAAGACAGTATGGTACTGGCACAAGGACAGAAATGTAGATGGATGTAACAAAATAGAAAGCCCAGAGATAAATCCACGCAACTATGGACAACTTATCTTTGACAAATGAGGCAAGAACATACAGTGGAGAAAAGACAAGCTCTTTAACAAGTAATGCTGGGAAAACTGATCAACCACTTGTGAAAGAATAAAACTAGAACACTTTTCTAACACCACAAAAAAAAAAAAAAAAGACTCAAAATGGATTAAAGATCTAAATGTAAGACCAGAAACTATAAACTCTTAGAGGAAAACATAGGCAAAACACTCTCTGACATAAATCACAGCAGGATCCTCTATGGCCCACCTCCCAGAGTAATGGAAATAAAAGCAAAATAAACAAATGGGGCCTAATTAAACTTAAAAGCTTTTGCACAATGAAGGAAACTATAAGCAAGGTGAAAAGACAGCATCAGAATGGAAGAAAATAATAGCAGATGAAGCAACTGATAAAGGATTAATATCAAAAAATATACAAGCAGCTCATTCAGCTCAATGCCAGAAAAATAAATAACCCAATCAAAAAAATGTGTCAAAGAACTAAACAGACCTTTCTCCAAAGAAGACATACAGATGGCTAACAAACACTTGAAAAGATGCTCAGCATCACTCATTATCAGAGAAATGCAAATCAAAACCACAATGAAGTACTATCTCACACCAGTCAGAATGGCTGCTATCAAAAAGTCTACAAATAATTAATGCTGGAGAGGATGCAGAAAAAAGGGAACCCTCTTACACTGTTGGTGGTAGTGCAAACTAGTACTGCCACTATGGAGAACAGTGTGGAGATTCCTTTAAAAACTGGAAATAAAGCTTCCATACTACCCAGCAATCCCACTGCTGCACATACACATGGAGGAAAACAGAACTGAAAGAGATACATGTACCCCAATGTTCATCTCAGCACTGTTTACAATAGCCAGGATATGGAAGCAACCTAGATGTCCATTGGCAGATGCATGGATAAGAAAGTTGTGGTACATATACACACTGGAATATTACTCAGCTATTAAAAAGAATGCATTTGAATCAGCTTTAATGAGGTGGATGAAACTGGAGTCTATTATACAGAGTAAAGTAAGTCAGAAAGAAAAACACCAATACAGTATATTAACACGTATAATACGGAATTTAAAAAGATGGTAACAATGACCCTAAATTTGAGACAGCGAAAGAGACACAGATGTATTGAACAGTCTTTTGGACTCTGTGAGAGAAGGTGAGGGTGGGATGATTTGAGAAAATAGCATTGAAACACGTATATTATCATATATGAAATAGATAGCCAGTCCAGGTTTGATGCATGAGACAGGGTGCTCAGGGCCAGTGCACTGGAATGTCCCTGAGGGATGGGATGTGGAGGGAGGGGGGTTCAGGATAGGAGACATATGTACACCCATGGCTGATTCATGTCAATGTATGGCAAAAACCCACTATAATATATGTAAAGCAATTAGCCTCCAATTAAAATAACTAAATTAATTAAAATATATAATTCAAATCACTCACTTTCTCACCCATCTCTACAGATTGCCACATAAACAAATTCTGCAGAGTGTGTTATTTTTAATTTCATTTTTACCTTTTAGAATAAATGAGGATGTTTGACAGTATTGAAAGCAGTCATAACTAGATCTGCACGTTGCAAATTGGACTAGTTTCAGTCTGTGGTCTATGAAGGGTACAAATCTGACATCAATTATATTTATAGGATTAATGCTCTCTTAAAGATTCAAGAGTAATGAAGTATTACTTAGGTGTGATTTACCATAATGTGAAAAGCTGGATGGATTAATTTACTTCCTTTTGTAAGAGATGATATTCTGCTTATAAGAAGGGACTTCAATTTTTAATCAATTTGCCTTTGAGGAGGTCCCCAGTTTGTATATGTGAAGTAGGTGGGCAGCCACTGCTGCATTTTCTGAGGACTGAGGCCAGTACTCTACCAAGGTATTTGTCCAGTGTCCAGTGTCCAATTTTGCCTCCTGTGTGAATTCTGCCAGCTAAAACACTCCCTCTCTGGATGTTGCCTGTCGAGTGATTAAGTATGTGGTCTTGGTTCTCAGCATGTCTTGACAAGTGCTTGTTTTCCAAACTGGTTCTCCAGCCATCCCAGTTATTCCTTGAGCTATTGTATAGTAGTAGTGAAGGTCACTCAGTTGTACAAGAGTGGGTTGCCATTCCCTTCTCCAAGGGATCTTCCTAACCCAGGGATTGAACACTGGTCTCTTGCACTGCAGGCAGATTCTTTACCATCTGAGCTACCAGGGAAGAACTGTTTACCTTTTTCATTATTTCCTTTCCCTGTTTAATCAAAGCAGAGTTGGTTTTGAAGGGTATGCTATCTCCAATGGCTGCCACAGTAAATTGTTACATACTGGGTATCTTAAAACAATAGAAATTTATTTCCTCACAGCTCTGGATGATGGAAGTCTGAACTCAAGGTGTCAGCAGGGCCATACTCCCTCTGCTCCTCTCAGAGAGGGTCCTTCCTGCCTCTTCCAGCTCCTGGGGACTCCAGACTTTACCTGACTTTTCTAGCTTGATACTTGAACCACTATGGTCACATTGCCTCTTCCTAGTAACGTGTCTCTATCTTTTCTTTTCTTTTCTTTCTCTCTCTTTTAATCCCCTTGTTTATGAAAAATGTAACCAATTATGATAATAAGTATGATATAAAATTTAACATCTTAAATATTTTTGTGTGTACATTAGTGTTAAGTTCACTTTCCCTTTCAGTTTTACTTTCATTGTTGTGTAACCAGTCTCGTCTGCTGTATTTTATTTGCTGTTGTGTTCAGTTGCCAAGTTGTGTACAACTCTTTGCAACCCCATGGACTGCAGCAGGCCAAGCACCTCTGTCCTCCACTAGCTCCCAGAGTTTGTTCAGATTCAGGTCCCTTGAGTCAGTGATGCTATCTAAATATCTCATCCTCTGTCACTCCTTCTCCTTCTGTCTTCAATCTTTCCCAGCATCAGGGTCTTTTCCTACGAGTCGGCTCTTTGCATCAGGTAGCCAGAATATCAGAGCTTCAGCTTCAGCATCAGTCCTTCCAGTGAGTATTCAGGGTTTATTTCTTCAGAATTAACTGGTTTGAACTCCTTGCAGTCCAAGGGACTGAAATTGGCCTTCTAAAATTTCTTTCATCATGTGAATTTTATTTCACTAATGCCATTTAAAAAATAATTCAAATTGTGTTATGTACTTACTTGACACAATACTAAATAAAAAATGAATGTTTTCAGAAATTTATTTTTAAATATTAATACTTGTAAAATTCACAAAGCACTTTTTGTGAACAATGTTTGTTAATGCTGCTTTGACCTGTGGAAGGATTATTTTATACACAAATGAAACCTGGATGTTTTACTTTCATTAATAACATATTTTTCTGATATTTTGCAATATTTGAAAATGCACAAGTATAATTTGTTTAATGTGAATGGCATCACGGACTAGATGGACACGAGTCTGAGTGAACTCCGGGAGATGGTGATGAACAGGGAGGCCTGGCGTGCTGCAATTCATGGGGTCACAAAGAGTTGGACACGACTGAGCGACTGAACTGAACTGAACTGAATGTGAATTGTGAGTTTTATGTCAAATATTCAATTACAACTGATTGATATACTCAAAGTATTTCCCCATATGTGTGTGTGTGTACATGTGTGTATACGTTGTTGTTGCTTAGTTGTTAAGTGATATCCAACTCTTTGCAACCCAATGAACTGTAGTCTGCTAGGCTACTCTGTCTGTGGGATTTCCCAGGCAAGAAAACGAGAATATTCTTGACTCAGGGATTGAACCCACATCTCCTGCATTGGCATGGCGACTCTTTACTGCTGAGCCACCAGGGAAGTCCATATGTGTGAACGTGTGTGTGTGTGTGTGTGTGTGTGTGTGTGTGTGTGTGTGTGCTGTGTTCCGTTGCTTCAGTCATGTCTGACTGCTTGCAAATCCTTGGACTGCCACCCACCCATCAGGCTCCTTGACCCATGGGATTCTCCAGGCAAGAATACTGGAGTGGGTTGTCATTTCCTTCTCGTATGTTTATATATATATATAAACTTCATAAGAGCCACTCTCCTCAATCATCCATTAGCCTACTTTAGCCTTAGCTAGTGTATGCAAGTGAACTTTTAACGCAGTTTGGTCTTACAAAGACATTACCCAACTTGCAGTAAAAATGGGTTCATCAACTGTCACCTTCATGACAAGTCAGAAAAGTTCAAGTATTTCCTTTTCATTATGATCTTGCAAAAATGAGCCTTGATAATTGGAAGGCCAGGCCACTGTGACATGCAATTCTGGAAGACTGTTGAACATTTTTTGAGATAGCAAAGTTGGCAAATAGGGGCATTTATTATGGCAGACAGTCTTGGGGTACATATTCATTTTCCCCTGACATGTTGTATATAGATGCAAAGGTTTAATTTATTAGTGCTTTTTTTTTAACAAAACATTATGCTATGCTTAAAACTGAGATAAATGTAAGTACATCATAAAGATAGAAAGATTTCATTACTTCAATTACTTCCTAATTTAGAAAGTGATTTTAGATAAAGTCTGCAGATGTGTAATTTGCTTTCTATATTCAAAGATTTAAAATTGTTTGGATGGCTTCAATGGGAAGATATTTCTATCAGTACTTGTTTGGTTTAAAGTGTATGCATCTGTTTAAAAGAAAAACTTAAATTGTTAGTTGCTCAGTCATGTCTGAGTCTTTGCAACCTCATGAATTGCAGCCTACCAGGCTCCTCTGTCCATGGGATGGAACCAAGTCCTGCATTGCAGATGGACTCTTTACTGTCTGAGCCACCAGAGAAGCCCATATATCTGTTTAGAGCTTAATAAATAAATGTTTGAACTTTATGGAAGTGAATTGCAATTCTCTCATGAAAAAAAAAATCCAAATACTAATTTTACTAGAGTTAATATTGTTTTTCTGCAGCTAATTTAGTATTATATCATTTGATATTAAAAGACAACTCAGTAACTTTTGTGTTTAAAAGACCCATTTGGATCATTACTTTTCAAATCTGCTTCCATATACTCGCTATTTACTCAACTGATTTATAAAATAAAAAAAAAATTTGAAAACAGAGTCATTCATGAATATAACAGTATGCTATATCACTATAATTATAGCTTTCTATTTATGCTTATTTGATCAACAAATCAATCGTGTATTTTTAAATATAACTAGATTAGGAAAGGTCATCTTTCAAAGTGCTATATCAACTGCTCTGAATTTTAAAAAGCTAATATCCCCTATTCTCATGTAACTTAAATTCTAGAGTTAAAGACAGGTGATAAGTTCCAAGTGATAAAACCATATCCTATGTTAGCAGAGAAGAAAATGGCAACCCACTCCAATATTCTTATCTGGAGAATTCCATGGACAGGGGAGGCTGATGGGCTATAGTCCATGGGGTTGCAAAGAGTCAGACATGACTGAATGACTAAGTGTGCATACATACTATGTTACATGACAATAAATGCTATGGTGAGAGAAAAAGGACAATAAAAAGGGCTCCAGGAGGGGAGTGCAATTTCAAATTTAAACATCCTGGACTGTGTTGGTCTAACTGGGAAGATATATTTGAGCAAAGATTTTAAAAATATAAAGATAATCTTTAGATATGGATATCTGGGGAAGAGTGTGCCAGACAAGGGATGTGCAGGTATGAAAGTCCTGAAGGAAAAGCATTGCTTAGCATGTCAGAGGAAAGACATGAAGAGGCCATGATGGTCAGAGCTAGATGAGAGAGTGGTGGGGACAGAGAGAGTATAATGAGGAAGGTCAAAGATTGTTACATGGAGGGTGATTTAACTCAGTACAATGAGGTGGAAAAACATTGCAGCATTTTGAGTGGACAGACCTGATGTGTCTTCATTTTTACAGGAGTATTCTGGCTGCTGTGTAGACAGCAGACTGGGATTGAGGTGTGGGTGGCGGTTGAAACAGGAAGATAAAGTTATTTCAATTTGTCAAATGAGGAATGATGGTTACATTGACCTGGGTAGCAATTCAGGTGGTTAGAAGGGGCTGAAGTCTGAGTGTATTTTGAAACTATCTTATTGTCAGGAAGTTTTGTGAGGCAGAAAGGGAGAAGATTAGTTGAAATCACTGATATATTTAGTCATATAATTCCATTCGCTAATCATGAAAAGCCTATAAGAGGAGGAAGACTGAGAATAAGTTCATGAGGGCAGTTTAGTAATAAAACATATATGTATATATATATAATAGATATATCATACTTTGTCTTTATATCTACTTGTATATCTAATTTTATATCTACTTATACCTTTAATTCTCTGTATATTTGCACTTATATGTCCAAATTTTAAAACAGTGCCTGGATTTTGAGACAGTGCCTCAACTACAATTGTTGTTGAGTAAATGTTCAATGTGTATGTATCACATAAAATTTGATTAGTATTGCAATTCCTATATCTAGAAATATACAGCTTAAGTGTGTGTGACCTAAAGAAGAACATCCAGTTGAGTCCAGCCAATACCTCTGACCTAAAAACCTGGAGGTGTTTGAAGATGCCAAGTTTGAGGTGCTTCATTGCATAGCAATTGAACTTTAATACCATATTCTGATAGACTTGACTTAATCTTAAAATGGAAGAAAGCTTACCCTGTGATAAATTCCTATGATAGAACACCAGCATGATGTCTATAACCTTGTTGGTTACCAGGGAATAATTATATCCAGTAGCCTAAGAGACGTTCCATAATTTTAAGTGTTCAGGCTTACTGCTAGCCTAGAAGACAGCTCTGATCCAGCTGGAAAAAGACGCTGTTGTCTCAAGTTACTGTATTTCTGTCTTTGGAGAAAATGCTCAGTTCAGTTTCAGTTTAGTCGCTCAGTCATGTCCAACTCTTTGCGACCCCATGAATCACAGCAAGCCAGGCCTCCCTGTTCATCACCTTCTCCCGGAGTTCACTCAGACTCACGTCCATTGAGTCCGTGATGCCATCCAGCCATCTCATCCTCGGTCGTACCTTTCTCCTACTGCCCCCAATCCCTCCAAGCATCAGAGTCTTTTCCAGTGAGTCAACTCTTCGCATGAGGTGGCCAAAGTACTAGAGTTTCAGCTTCAGCATCATTCCCTCCAAAGAAATCCCAGGGTTGATCTCCTTCAGAATGGACTGGTTGGATCTACTTGCAGTCCAAGGGACTCTCAAGAGTCTTCTCCAACACCACAGTTCAAAAGCATCAATTCTTCGGTGCTCAGCCTTCTTCACAGCCCAACTCTCACATCCATACATGACCACAGAAAAAATCATAGCCTTGACTAGATGAACCTTATTCGGCAAAGTAATGTCCCTGCTTTTGAATATGCTATCTAGGTTGGTCATAACTTTTCTTCCAAGGAGTAAGCGTCTTTTAATTTCATGGCTGCAGTCACCATCTGCGATGATTTTGGAGGCCAAAAAAATAAAGTCTGACCCTGTTTCTACTGTTTCCCCATCTATTTCCCATGAAGTGATGGAACCAGATGCTGTGATCTTCGTTTTCTGAATGTTGAGCTTTAAGCCAACTTTTTCACTCTCCACTTTCACTTTCATCAAGAGGCTTTTTAGCTCCTCTTCACTTTCTGCCATAAGGGTGGTGTCATCTGCATATCTGAGGTTATTGATATTTCTCCTGGCAATCTTGATTCCAGCTTGTGTTTCTTCCAGCCCAGCGTTTCTCATGATGTACTCTGCATATAAGTTAAATAAGCAGGGTGACAAAACACAGCCTTGACGTACACCTTTTCCTCTTTGGAGCCAGTCTGTTGTTCCATGTCCAGTTCTAACTGTTGCTTCCTGACCTGGAGAAAATGTTAAAACAAATAATTTATTTTCAATGTTTGAGATCTGAATGACTTCCTAGAAGGTTATGGAATACCAGCTTGCAGAGTTTTGTGCAAGTTAAGTGAAGGTTGGCAAAAATAACAAAATAGATGCCTGATGCTTTCTAGAACTATCACTTATTAAAGTGTTGTGTGTGTTAGTTGCTCAATCGTGTCCAACTCTGCAACCCCATGGACTGTAACCTTTTAGGCTCCTCTGTCAGTGGAATTTTCCAGGTAAGAATACAGGAGTGGATTGCCATTTCCTTCTCCAGAGGATCTTCCCAACCCAGATATTGAACCCAGGTCTCCTGCATTGCGTGTAGACAATTTACCGTCTAAGCCAGCAGGGAAGTACCCTCAGTTAATATTATTTCAGTAGTAATTATTGGGTTTACCTGATGGCTCAGAGGGTAAAGAATTTGCCTGAAATTCAGGAGACACAGGAGATACAGGTTCAATCTGTGGGTTGGAAAGTTCCCTCAGAGGAGGAAATTGCAACCCAGTTCAGTATTCTGGAAAATTCCATGGACAGAGGAGACTGGCAGGCTATAGTCTATAGGGTCACAAAGAGTTGGACACGACTGACTACACAGTACCAAAATTATTATTATATCATTGGATCATTTTATCAATATTATATAATATTAGTATATCAATGCTAACAGTTCACTTAGTATTGAAGGGTGCTGTGAAATATTTTTAAATACAAAGACATCCTCTGGTGGGTGCTATTTGTGTCTTGCCAGGTTCATCCCCTAGCTACTGTGAGTGTTGGCTATAAACAGCTCAGAACTGCCATTTTTATGGAGACTTGCCTATAAGAAACAGAAGACATCACAGAGGGAATATGGTTTTTCCCCTCCAGCAGCTCATAGACAGTAACGACGGATCTGGGGAAATAAGACGTGTTCCCTGACCTTGAAATGAGACCAGTTCTGTGTGTTACCTTTGGGATTGGGCTGGTCTCTGGCCAAGACTGCATTCTTGCTTGTTAGCCCCCTGATCTGTCCTGTGTGTTTTCCATCCTTTCTTCCTCGATAAATCACTTGAACAAGAATCTTCCTCTCATATTCTACACAATCCACTACAAACTATGTTCTTAGTACAGGTCCATTTGTACAAAGAATTCAGAGATAAACTTGGTATGAAGCTAATAAATCCTAAAGACATATTCTCTTTACACATATGACTTAGTCCAAAGCCTTAAAGTTATCTTGGAATTATCCTTGGAGAAGGAAATAACCGTCTCCAGTGTTCTTCTCCAGGAGTTTCCATGGACAGAGAAGCATGGAAGGCTACAGTCCATGGGGATGCAAAAGAGGTGGACACGACTTAGTCCCTAAACAAGCAGAAGTTATCTTAGAAGTGTTCAGTTTAGTTCAGTTCAGTTCAGTCACTCAGTCGTGTCCAACTCTTTGCGACCCCATGAATCGCAGCACACCAGGCCTCCCTGTCCATCACCATCTCCCGGAATTCACTCACACTCATGTCCAACGAGTCAGTGATGCCATCCAGCCATCGCATCCTTGGTCGTCCCTTTCTCCTACTGCCCCCAATCCCTCCCAGCATCAGGGTCTTTTCCAAGGAGTCAACTCTTTGCGTGACTTGGCCAAAGTACTGGAGTTTCAGCTTCAGCATCATTCCCTCCAAAGAAATCCCAGGGTTGATCTCCTTTAGAATGGACTGGTTGGATCTACTTGCAGTCCAAGGGACTCTCAAGAGTCTTCTCCAACACCACAGTTCAAAAGCATCAATTCTTCGGTGCTCAGCCTTCTGCACAGTCCAACTCTCATATCCATACATGACCACAGGAAAAACCATAGCCTTGACTAGATGGACCTTAGTCGTCAAAGTAATATCCCTGCTTTTGAATATGCTATCTAGGTTGGTCATAACTTTTCTTCCAAGGAGTAAGTGTCTTTTAATTTCATGGCTGCAGTCACCATCTGCGTTGATTTTGGAGCCCAAAAAAATAAACTCTGACACTGTTTCCACTGTTACCCCATCTATTTCCCATGAATTGATGGGACCGGATGCCATGACCTTAGTTTTCTGAATGTTGAGCTTTAAGCCAACTTTTTCACTCTCCACTTTCACTTTCATCAAGAGGCTTTTTAGCTCCTCTTCACTTTCTGCCATAAGGGTGGTGTCATCTGCATGTCTGAGGTTATTGATATTTCTCCTGGCAATCTTGATTCCAGCTTGTGTTTCTTCCAGTCTAGCATTTCTCATTATGTACTCTGCATAGAAGTTAAATAAGCAGAGTGACAATATACAGCCTTGACGTACACCTTTTCCTCTTTGGAACCAGTCTGTTGTTCCATGTCCAGTTCTAACTGTTGCTTCCTGACCTGCATACAGATTTCTCAAGAGGCAGGTCAGGTGGTCTGGTATTCCCATCTCTTTCAGAATTTCCCACAGTTTATTGTGATCCACACAGTCAAAGGCTTTGGCATAGTCAATAAAGCAGAAATAGATGTTTTTCTGGAACTCTCTTGCTTTTTCCATGATCCAGCGGATGTTGGCAGTTTGATCTATGGTTTCTCTGCCTTTTTGAAAACCAGCTTGAGCATCAGGAAGTTCATGGTAAACGTATTGCTGAAGCCTGGCTTGGAGAATTTTGAGCATTACTTTACTAGCATGTGAGATGAGTGCAATTGTGCGGTAGTTTGAGCATTCTTTGGCATTGCCTTTCTTTGGGATTGGAATGAAAACTGACCTTTTGCAGTCGTGTGGCCACTGCTGAGTTTTCCAAATTTGTTGGCATATAGAATGCAGCACTTTCACAGCATCATCTTTCAGGATTTGAAATAGCTCCACTGGAATTCCATCACCTCCACTAGCTTTGTTCATAGTGATGCTTTCTAAGGCCCACTTGACTTCACATTCCAGGATGTCTGGCTCTAGATGAGTGATCATATCATCATGACTATCTGGGTCATGAAGATCTTTTTTGTACAGTTCTTCTGTGTATTTTTGCCACCTCTTCTTAATATCTTCTGCTTCTGTTAGGGCCAGACCATTTCTGTCCTTTTTGAGCCCATCTTTGTGTGAAATGTTCCCTTGGTATCTCTAATTTTCTTGAAGAGATCTTTAGTCTTTCCCATTCTGTTGTTTTCCTCGATTTTTTTGCATTGATCGCTGAAGACTTTCTTATCTCTTCTTGCTATTCTTTGGAACTCTGCATTCAGATGCTTATATCTTTCCTTTTCTCCTTTGCTTTTTGCCTCTCTCCTTTTCACAGCTATTTGTAAGGCCTCCCCAGACAGCCATTTTGCTTTTTTGCATTTCTTTTCCATGGGGATGGTCTTGATCCCTGTCTCCTGTACAATGTCACGAACCTCATTCCATAGTTCATCAGGCACTCTATCTATCAGATCTAGGCCCTTAAATCTATTTCTCACTTCCACTGTATAATCATAAGGGATTTGATTTAGATCCTACCTGAATGGCCTAGCGGTTTTCCCTACTTTCTTCAATTTAAGTCTGAATTTGGTAATAAGGAGTTCATGATCTGAGCCACAGTCAGCTCCTGGTCTTGTTTTTGTTGACTGCATACAGTTTCTCCATCTTTGGCTGCTAAGAATATAATCAATCTGATTTCGGTGTTAACCATCTGGTGATGCCCATGTGTAGAGTCTTCAGCTGTGGTGTTGGAAGAGGGTGTTTGCTATGACCAGTGCGTTTTCTTGGCAAAACTCTATTAGTCCTTGCCCTGCTTCGTTCCACATTCCAAGGCCAAATTTGCCTGTTACTCCAGGTGTTTCTTGACTTCCTACTTTTGCATTCCAGTCCCCTATAATGAAAAGGACATCTTTTTTGGGTGTTAGTTCTAAAAGGTCTTGTAGGTCTTCATAAAACCGTTCAACTTCAGCTTCTTCAGCATTATTGGTTGGGGCATAGACTTGGATAACTGTGATATTGAATGGTTTGCCTTGGAGATGAACAGAGATCATTCTGTCGTTTTTCAGATTGTATCCAAGTACTGCATTTCAGACTCTTTGGTTGACCATGATGGCTACTCCATTTCTTCTGAGAGATTCCTGCCCGCAGTAATAGATATAATGGTCATCTGAGTTAAATTCACCCGTTCCACAAGTGTTCAATCAGCACAAAATTTGTAAAATTTGCCACAGTGAAATATTTTGTATTCTTTTCTTAAAGGAGGACTCCTAAAACAAGAATTTAGGCCCCACAAAAGCAGCATGCCCTTTTGGAAAAAGATTCATATATTTTATTCTTCTAATTGTGAATATTATTGCAGTCTAAATTTTAGAATTACATCAATATAAGCTATAAAGTAACGTGGTGCTGAGTTGCCTCAGTTGTGCCTAGCTCTTTGAGATTCATGGACTGTAGGCCCACCAGGCTCTTCTGTCCATGGGATTCTCCAGATAAGACTACTGGAGAGGATTGTCATGCCCTCCTCCAGGGGATCTTCCTCACCCAGGGATTAAACCTGCATCTTTTCTGTCTCCTGCATTGGTGGACGGGTTCTTTACCACTAGAGCTGCCTGGGAAGCCCGTATAAGGTACAAATTTAAACAAAAAAGAAAAATCACTATATAGGTAGAAAGGTAACCCTTACATTCACTTTTCCCTAAATGAGGGAAACCTGAGTCCATTATTTTCAATAAGTAAAGATTTAAATAGAATTTTTTGTAAAAGGATAAGCACTAATTGTCTCATTCTGGTGTTTCTGTATTCTTCAGTATGGAGAAGGGAATATGGCTGACAAAAGTCCATGTTATCAGGAATAATAAAGGTGGCAGGTTGTGGGTAAGCCATTTTCAAGGCCATGGTGAAATTCCCGTTGCCAGGATTTAGTGACTCGCTCAACAGGAAGATTACAGTCCAATGTTAAATAAAGATCCATACATTCTGCACTCACTTGAAATAGCGCTAGTTGCTTTAAATGTTGATTTCAGAAATAAATGGCTTGCAAATGTGCTGATTACTACATTCGGGGTACAAATGTATTCATATTGTGGAAATTTTTAACATTACTTTTAAAACTTTCTATGTGGTTTAGTACATTTTATTTGTAAAACTAGAGATACTTTAAAGCTCAAGTAAAATTTTGAAAATAAAAAAGAATAAAAAGAAAATAGACATCTTTATGTAGCTACATTTTCCTTGTAAAGAACAGAAAAATATATCACCACATGCACACACATAAATATACACATACATACACAAATCCCTTGATTAGCTTATCATTTTAAGTATTATTCCAACTCATTGGAGAAATTATATTTCCCCATATATTTATCACATATATTTTTTAAAGTATAAAGTATGCTTTATTTATACTGTTTTTTTGATTTCATGTTTGATCAGGTATGTTGCTGCTGCTAAGTCACTTCAGTCCTGTCTGACTCTGTGTGACCCCACAGACGGCAGCCCATCAAGCTCCACCATCCCTGTGATTCTCCAGGCAAGAACACTGGAGTATGTTGCCATTTCCTTCTCCAATGTGTGAAAGTGAAGTCGTTCAGTTGTGTCTGACCCTCAGCGACCCTATGGACTGCAGCCTTCCAGGCTCCTCCATCCATGGGATTTTCCAGGCAGGAGTACTGGAGTGGGGTGCCATTGCAGAATCTATTAAAATAGATTCTTTTCCTAAGTTTCAGCATACGAAATAATGCAATACTAGTTTACTTTAAACAGAACTAGCTTTAGCAGTAACAGATACTTGGAAACTTTGTTTTACCCTACCATAACATTTTAAATAATAGTGTCTTCTATGTTAACAGATTTTATAAAAGAAAAATTATACAAACTTTCAGCTAATGAATTTTGAAAATTCAGGAATATGAAAGTTCTTATAATTTGTTATATGACATCTTTATGACTCAATCTTGATTATATAACAACAAAAGTTACCTTATGTCATATCCCACCACCTTGGGACTATCTAATAGGATTATCCTTTGCAATATTTTTCTACACTTTAAATGTTATTCACATGCAATTCTGGCATATATGATTATAGTATTGGGGAGTAGAAAATGCCAACTTTTTGAGTATCATTTTATAAGTTCAATGTTTATATTGACTATATTATATTATATAGCTCCCTTTGAGGTATACTTTTAATTTTATAAACCTATTGTAAAATTTCAGAAATAAATTGCTCATACCCCCTGTTTACTATTTTATGCAAGGCATAACACTCACCCCTGAGTAAAATATAAAGTTTGTGCTGCATTAGTGCCCACAGTTAGCATTTTCATTCTCTGCCTTTGTTCTGATTCTTGCAGTTGGATGCTCTTTGCTCATACTGTACCTAAATTGCTAATGCTAATTTTGAGACTGCCATGAAATGATTGTCAGAAAGCCTCAGTCTATCAAGATGGAAATGAACATAAATGAAGTAGCACATTAAGCAGTATTCCATGAAAAAAGGAATACAAGACGTTGGACGATAGAAAACATGGAGGGAAAAGAGAATTCTGTGCATAGAATAGAACGATGCTAGCTTATATACTTATGAAGCAGCAAATCATTTTTAGATTAAAAGGAAGAACATCCAATGGCACAGTCAGTGCATTAAGACCAGTATTATGGAATGGCCATTTTAGGAACTAAAGCAAAGCTGGTTGTTTTAGTTTGCATATATTCAATGTATTGTAACTACATTACAATGAGCATTTTTTTAGAATGATTATTTCAGCACAAACACCATTAGGAGAAAATATTTTTGTGTCATGAACAAGGAAATAGGGTTATTACATAACTACGTGGTATATCAATATCCTCAGATATGCAGATGACACCAAATGAAGAGGAACTAAAGAGCCTCTTGGTGAAAGTGAAAGTGAAAGAAGAGAGTGAAAAAGTCGGCTTAAAATTCAACATTCAAAAAATAAATATCATGGTACCCAGTCCCATCACTTCATGGCAAATAGATGGAGAAACAATGGAAACAGTGAGATACTTTATTTTGGGGGAGACCCGAAATCACTGCACTCATCTCACACGCTAGTAAAGTAATGCTCAAAATTCTCCAAGCCAGGCTTCAGCAATACGTGAACCATGAATATCCAGATGTTCAAGCTGGTTTTAGAAAAGGCAGAGGAACCAGGGATCAAATTGCCAACATCCTCTGGATCATCAAAAAATCAAGGGAGTTCCAGAAAAACATCTACTTTTGCTTTATTGACTATGCCAAAGCCTTTGACTGTATGGATCACAGTAAACTGTGGAAAATTCTGAAAGAGATGGGCATACCAGATCACCTGACCTGCCTCTTGAGAAACTTGTATGCAGGTCAGGAAGCAACAGTTAGAACTGGACATGGAACAACAGACTGGTTCCAAATAGGGAAAGGAGTATGTCAAGGCTGTATATTGTCACCCAGCTTATTTAACTTATATGGAGAGTATATCATGAGAAATGCTGGGCTAGAAGAAACACAAGCTGAAATCAAGATTGTCAGGAGAAATATCAATAACCTCAGATATGCAGATGACACCCCCTTATGGCAGAAAGTAAAGCAGAACTAAGAGCCTCTTGATGAAAGTGAAAGAGGAGAGTGAAAAAATTGGCTTCAAGCTCAACATTCAGAAAACGAAGATCATGGCATCTGGTCCCATCACTTCATGGCAAATAAATGGAGAAACATTGGGTGACTTTATTTTTCTGGGCTCCAAAATCACTACAGATGGTGACTGCAGCCATGAAATTAAAAGACACTTACTCCTTGGTAGGAAAGTTATGAACAACCTAGCCAGCATATTAAAAAGCAGAGACATTACTTTGTCAACAAAGGTCCATCTAGTCAGGGCTATGGGTTTTACAGTGGTCATGTATGGATGTGAGAGTTGGACTATAAAGAAAGCTGAGCACCGAAGAATCGATGCTTTTGAACTGTGGTGTTGGAGAAGACTCCTGAGAGTCCCTTGGACTACAAGGAGATCCAACCAGTCCATCTAAAGGAGATCAGTCCTGGATGTTCATTGGAAGGACTGATGTTGGAGCTGAAACTTCAATACTTTGGCCACCTGATGCGAAGAGTTGACTCCTTTGAAAAGACCCTGATGCTGGGAAAGATTGAGGGCAGGAGGAGAAGGGGAATACAGAGGATGAGATGGTTGGATGACATCACTGACTCAATGGACATGGGGTTGGGTGGACTCCGGGAGTTGGTGATGGACAGGGAAGCCTGGCCTGCTGTGGTTCATGGTGTCGCAAAGTCGGACATGACTGAGGGACTGATCTGAACTTAACTGAAAATCACTGCAGATGGTGATTGCAGCCATGAAATTAAAAGACACTTGCTCTTTGGAAGAAAAGCTATGACTAACCTAGACAGCATATTAAAAAGGGGGAACATTACTTTGTCGAAAAATGTCCACTTAGTCAAAGCTATGGTTTTTCCGATATCCATGTATGAATGTGAGAGTTGGAATATAAAGAAACCTGAGTGCTGAGAAATTGATGCTTTTTAACTATGATGTTGGAGAAGACTTTTAAGAGTCCCTTGGACTGCAAGGAGATCAAACCAGTCCATCCTAAAGGAAATAAGTTCTGAGTATTCATTGGAGGAACTGATGCCGAAGCTGAAATATCAATCCCTCGGCCACCTGATGCAAAGAACTGATTCATTGGAAAAGACACTGATGCTGGGAAAGACTGAAGGCAGGAGGAGAAGGGGATAAAGGATAAGATGGTTAGACGGCAATACTGACTCAATGGATATATGTTTGAGCAAGCTCTAGGAGTTGGTGATGGACAGGGAAACCTGGTGTGCTGCAGTCCACAGGGTCACAAAGAGTCAGACATGACAGAGCGACTGAACTGAACTGATGTGCATATAGGTGTTTCTGAAAGGTGTGGGATCTTGCAAATCACCTTTTAAAAGCCAGTGAACAGGCCAGGTTGGCGGAAAGGAAATTTCGCTTAATTTCAGATGCTGGCAACTGGAGTGATGCCATGATCTTCATTTTTTGAATGCTGAATTTTAAGCTAGCTTTTTTGCTCTCCTCTTTCACATTATCAACAGGCTCTTTAATTCCTCTTCACTTTCTGCCAGAAGGATTGTGTCATCTGCATATCTGAGATTATTGATATTTCTTCCTGCAATTTTGATACCACCTTGTGCTTTATCAAGCCTAGCATTTTACTTGATCTCCTTGGCATATAAGTTAAATAAGCAGGGTGACAATATATAGCCTTGAAGTACTCCTTTCCCAATTTGGAACCAGCTCATCGTTCCATGTCCAGTTCTAACTATTGCTTCTTGACCTGCATAAAATCTTCTCAGGAGGCAGGTAAGATGGTCTGGTATTTCCATCTCTTTAAGAATTTTCCATAGGATGAGAGGGTTGGATGGCCTCACCGATTCGATGGACATGAGTTTGAACAAGCTCTGGAAGTTGGCAATGGACAGGGAAGTCTGGCATGCTGCAGTCCATGGGGTTGCAAAGATTTGGACATAAATGAGTGACTGGATTAAACTGACTGTGATCCACACAGTCAAAAGCTTTGGCATAGTCAATGAAGTAGAAGTATATGTTTTTCTGGAACTCTCGTGCTTTTCCTATAATCCAGTGAATGTTGGCAATTTGATCTCAGGTTCTTCTGCCTTTTCTAAACCTAGCTTGAACATCTGGAACTTCTCGGTTCACATACTGTTGAAGGCTGGCTTGGAGAATTTTGAGAATTACTTTGCTAGCATGTGAGATGAGTGAATTGTGCTGTCGTTTGAATATTCTTTGGCATTGCTTTTCTTTGGGATTGGTGGGAAAGTTCAGTTTCATTCCAATCCCAAAGAAGACATAAAGCTATTATCAAAACCAGAATTATCTATGACAAAGATTTTGGAATTATCAGATATTGTGTTGAAAATAACTATGATTAATATGTACAGGACCCTAAATAAAAAATTAGACAACATGAAAGCACAGATGGATGATCTAAGCAGAGAGAAATCCTGGAAATTAAGAAGAGTAATAAAAATGAATAACATCTTCCATTGATTCATCACGAGATTGCATGTGACTGAGAATCAGACACTGCCTTCCCTGGTAGCTCCAATGGCAAACAATCTGCCTACAGTGCAATAGACCTGGGTTTGATTCCTGGGTCAGGAAGGTCCCCTGGAGAAGGGAATGGCTACCCACTCTGGTATTCCTGCCTAGAGAATTCCATAAACAGAGAAGTCTGAGGGGCTATAGTCCATGGGGTTGCAAAGAGTAGGACACGACTAGTGACTTAGCACCCACACACACATAAGAATCAGATGTAGTTAAGATCATCAATGATGCTAAAGCTGAAACTCCAGTACTTTGGCCACCTCATGCGAAGAGTTGACTCTTTGGAAAAAACTCTGATGCTGGGAGGGATTGGGGGCAGGAGGAGAAGCGGACGACCGAGGATGAGATGGCTGGATGGTATCACGGACTTGATGGACATAAGTCTGAGTGAACTCCAAGAGATGGTGATGGACAGGGAGGCCCCGCGTGCTGTGATTCATGGTGTTGCAAAGACTGAGAAACGACTGAGCAACTGAAGTGAACTGAACTGAACTGACTGAGGATCATCAAAAAGGATCTTAAGGATAGAAACATTTAGCTGATATCTTAAATATTTCATCTTGATTGCCTTATATTCTAATATCAAATATAAGGCGAAGCAACATTAAAGAAGCTTCTTTGCTAAAACATGTTGCAACTTATAACAATTAACATATATTTGATGTTTTAGATTGATAACAGGTCAGATTCTTCCATTTATATAGTATTCTTTGTATAATACGTAATGCTATAGGTGCATGGGATCTCAGTGATTAAAGAATTACATAAGTAGGGGGGAATGAAAATTTTAGTAAGGAGTGCAAATAGTGCTTTCTAGAAAAATATATACAGAAGTATTGTCTTCCAGTTTTAAGGAACTATTTTGTGTTACATAGAACTAAATCCCTTTCTCATGCATTGTTTTGATACTGGAAGTATTACTGCAGGTATGTATTTGTATGGTCTTCCTAGGTGGTGCTAGTGGTAAAGAACTTGCCTGCCAATGCCAGACACATAAGACACACAGCTTAGATCCCTGGGTCAGGAAGATCCCCTGGAGGAGGTCATGGAAACTCACTCAGTCACTCAGTCAGGCACGACTGAAGTGATTGAGTATGCAGATATATACATATATATATGTATGTATATATATATGTTAGTATATAATATCTGTACATTCTTCATATGAATATATGAAGAATCTTATTAGCAAAACTTGCATATAAACCAAGAAGACATTTTTAACAGCAGAGTAGGATATTTTGAATTTTTACATTATATCCAGCAAAAGTGAAGAGGATATCATTATTATTTTGAAATATGAGTATTAAATTCTTCAAGGGCTTCCCTGGTGGCTCAGACAGTAAAGAATCTGTCTGCAATCCTAGAGACCAAGGTTTGACCCCTAGATAAGGAAGATTGCCTGTCGAAGGGGACTGAAAAAAATTCTTCAAAAAATGTGTTTAGAACTAAGCACTAAGTCTGAAGTGAAGCAAATTAATAGAGAGACTGTTTCTGTCCACTACATCTTACAGGAATTTTTTTTTTTTAATTAGCACCCATCTTCCATGTAGAAGTCAAACAAAAGAAAGAAGGAAAACAAGAGAAAAACATTAACACATACACATGACATTCATAATAATAGTTTTAAAAACTAATATCCATTATGGATGTGAGAGTTGAACCATACAGAAAGCTGACCAATGAGTAATTGATGCTTTTGATCTGTGGTGCTGGAGAATATCCTTGAGAGTCCCTTGGACAGCAAGAAGATCAAACCATTCAGTCCTAAAGGAAATCAGTCCTGAATATTCATCAGAAGGAGTGATGTTAAAGTTCCAATGTTTTGGCCACCTGATGCGAACAGCCAACTCATTGGAAAAGACCCTGATGCTGGGAAAGATGGAAGGCAGGAGGAGAAAGGGACAACAGAGGAAGAGATGGTTGGATGGCATCACCGCTTCAGTGGACATGCGTTTGAGCAAACTCAGGGAGATGGTGAAGGACCGGAAAGCCTCATGTGCTGCTGTCCATGGGGTCACAAAGAGTAGGACATGACTGAGTGACTGATCAACAAAGCAGTGCCATACTTGACCTGAGATATTTTTCCTTTAAAAAAAAAAAAAAAACCTTAAATTGTTGGGGTTTGTTGTTGTTGTTGTTGTCGTTGTTTTTTTGTTTGCTTTTATTTGGCTTAACTGGGTCTTCATTGCAGTGTGTGCAGGCTTTTGTTGCTGTTACATTTTGTGGACTTTCTCTAGTTGAGGCAGACAGGTTTAGTTGCCCTGTGGCATGTGGGATCTTAGTTCCCTGACCAGGGATCTAACCTCCATCCCTTGCACTAGAAGGCCGATTTGTAATGGCTAGACCAACAGGCAAGTCCCTGAACTAAGGCATTATATTTGAGTCACATTATAAAGTAAGAATTTTTAATGATAAAGAGGGTTGTATCGAAAGTATTAATAAGGATTTATAAACACATTAGTAATTTAATTGAGCAATTTTAATTATCTTGCAGTCTTTGTAGGTAATATTGTAGCAAATTATAAAGTGAAAAAAAGTTACAGAGACGCCTGCTCTAGAATACAGCATAGCGTTAATGGAAAGAGATTTATTTAAAATGGAAGTTGTCATTTCTTTAGACACAGGTGGGAAGATTTGGTAGAATGGGAATTCTAACATGTATACTGTCATGTAAGAATTGAATCGCCAGTCCATGTCTGACGTAGGGTGCAGCATGCTTGGGGCTGGTGCATGGGGATGACCCAGAGAGATGTTGTGGGGAGGGAGGTGGGAGGGGGGTTCATGTTTGGGAACGCATGTAAGAATTAAAGATTTTAAAATTTAAAAAATAAAAAAATAAAAAAATAAAAATAAAAATAAAAAAAATTAAAAAAAATTTTTTTGAAATTATGAAAAATAAGCATAAGGAAAAGAAGAAACAGAAATAATAGAGACACACTACTGATTTCATAAAATATGTGGAAACAATGAAGTAAAGAAAATATGGAGCCAAAGTCACATCAAACTCCGTGGGTTTGTATTATCATGGACATGAGTTTAATCCTCACATTATAGTAATAGAGTTTCCTTTTTTGAGACTATCTGCAGGCTAACTAAAAAAATACCATTTTAAGTCTATGAATGAAGTGTTAGTGGGTACTACAGGAAATGGGTTTTGATTATTGTGTTTTCTTTGGCCCTGGAAATAATAAACACAAATGCATTAAAAACCATAGATTATTACAGCTAATCTTCTTTGTCAACTGGACTGAGCTACAGGGTGTCCAGATATTGGGCCAAATATATTATGGTGTTTCTTTGAGGATGTTGTTTTTCAGATGATTTAACATTTAAATCAGTAAAGCAAAGCTGACCGCTCCTCCTACTGTAGGTGAGCCACATTCAATTATTTTAAGTCCTGAAGAGAACAAAAAGACTGACCCTCCTCTGCATAAAATTACCTGCCTCTGGACTCAAGCTCAAACACTGGCTCATATTAGTTCAGTTGGTAAAGAATCCTCTTGCAATGCAAGAGACACTGGTTCAATTCCTGGGTGGGAAAGATCCCCAGGAGAAGGGATAGGCTACCCACCCCAGTATTCTTGGGCTTCCCTTGTGACTAAGATGGTAAAAATCTGCCTGCAATATGGGACATGTGACTTGGACTCCTGGGTTGGGAAAATTCCCTGGAGAAGGGAAAGGCTACGCACTCCGGTATTCTGGCCTGGAAAACTCCACAGACTGTATAGTCCATGGGGTTGCAAAGGGTTGGTCATGACTGAGCAACTTTCTCTTTCCCTCTCACTTTGGTCTTGAGCCTGACACCCTTTGTACTGGAGCTTCCTCCCGATCCTCAGCCTTGCAATGCTTACTGGAACTACACCTTCAGCCCTCCTGGGTCTCCAACTTCTGAGTACACATCTTATGAGTTTTAAGTCTCAATAACTGTGTGAACCAATTTACTGTAATAGATCTCTTTTTATTGTAAGGAATGTTTGTTCGGTTCATCTGGACAATGCTGACTAGAACAGAGACATCCAAAAACATGTTGAATATAGTATTTATCACAGCATTTAGTATTTGAATGTTTCTAGCTTATATCGATAGTTCAAGGTATATTTTAAATTTCAATTCACAATCTCTCAAATCAGCCTATCAAATATGGATTTAAAAATTCTTTTAGTAGTCCCTGTCCTGTTTCTCAGGCTTCCAGGTAGAGCCAGTCGTAAAGAACCCATGTGTTAATGCAGGAGATATAAGAGACTGGGATTGCCCTGGGACAGGAAGGTCCCCTTGAGGAGGGCATGGTAATCCACTCCAGTATTCTTGCCTGGAGAATCCCATGGACAGAGGAGCCTGGTGGGCTAGAGTCCATAGGGTCACAAAGAGTGGGACAAAACTGAAGTGACTTAGCAGGCATGCACGTGTTGTTTCTCATAAATTTACCTTCAGTGTGCCCATTAAATAATTACTCTATAAGTATTCATATATTTCATAGCTGGTAAGTAATATGAAGTCTCCACTTCATAGTAATGAGTTATTTATTGGTCATTTATATTGAACATCCATTATATTCAATTAGTAATAGTTATCTATTAACCAGCTATATTTTCCTCTTTTGATGGCTATATTATGGGTTATAGAAAGAAAAGATTTTAATGACTTCTTTAGATATTCCATTGTTAAATAATCCTATTGTTCCCTACTTTAGAAATATATTTTAAAACTTCAATTTCATCATTCAAAATTATGCAATATCAAGCTTATAGTATTTGATTAATTTTCTTTTCTAAAACAAGTATTGCCTCCTATTTATCATCATCTTCTTCTGATTCTTAGTAATTCCTAAATAACAGCAGAAGCAACATTACTACTATTGCTAAATCCAACACCAACAATGATATTTTAGTACATCATATATACATAAATGTTTTTATTTATATACATGACCTTTAGGGGTCAATATGTGTAGGTACACCTCTAACTGTATAAAAATTATGTGCATATGTAAGTATATACATATGATGTGTGTCTGTATATACTTTTCTGAGGTTTATAAATATAAGGGTTCATCAATATATTTCATACTTATAAATACATTATATTTTCATATTGGATCATCTTATTTACCCCTAAGAAACAGCAGACAATAGCTAGAGATATATTTTGTTGTCATATCTAGCATCTAGTGGGTAGAGGCCAGAAATGCTGCTAGCCATCCAGTAATGCACAGCCCTCCCCCTGCACATACACACAACAAACAATCATGAGGATTAAAATGTCAGTGGTTGGTGAGGCTGAAAAACTGTGCTCCAAAATGATCTTGAGCATCCCCAAATCCTGGTGGAAATATATTGGCAATAGAGCCTATTTACATAAAAAGATACTGAAAAACAGAATATAGACAAAAACTACTGCGCATGTTTTTATTTGAAATCACTGGTTTGCTCAATTTAAAGTCCACTTCATGAGAATCGTGTGTGTGTGTGTATATATATATGTGTGTGTATATATATATGCTTTATGAGGCTGTCATCCTTTGTTTTTCTTGCAATTCTTTTTAGTACTGAAATCCAATTTCCTACATGCCCTCAGGCATCCACATATTACTCTGTGTTACACTAACCCAGTTCTTCTCTCAAAATTCTAAAATTTCATACCCTGAACTATGTGGCATATTGAATCTCTTATTTTCATTCCCTATGCCTTTCCTGTACTGGAAGCACATATGCCCCCTTTGTCCATGTGACTTTACAATCCTTCCCACTTAGAGGTGAACTGCGTAGCCCTGTGCCATTGATGAAGTCATTGTCCCTGTGGCCTATTTGACCAATAGACTGTGAGAAGCGGCAGCATGGCAGCTCCCAAGGAAGCCTTCAAGAGGCATCCTGGGTTTCCACTTGCCTTTTTACACTCTTGTCATTCTCTGCTAGAGGCACATGTGTGTGTTTCTGTGTGTGTTCAGTCACTCAGTCATGTTTGACTCTTTGAGAATATATGGACTGTAGCTCACCAGGTTCCTCTGTCCAAGGGATTTCCCAGGCAAGAATACTGGAGTGGGTTGCCATGTCCTTCCCCAGAAAATCTTCCTGACCCAGGGATTGAACCCAGGTCTCCTATAGCACAGGCTGATTCTTTACTACTGAGCCACTGGGGAAGCACTTGATACTTTATGTAACTAATCGCTTGTTCAGGGAGGGTGAAGGCTCTGTGGAGCACACTTGAATCAGGTCCCAGAGCTAGGAGCTTAGAGCCCGAAATCTAGGCTAGCCAAGGAATCCACAGCCCATGACTGAAGGTTAAACACATGCTGTATTTTGAGCACTAAGAGGGTTTGTTTTTCAGTAGTCATGGCTGAATAATAGAACACTATTAAAAGTGAGTATTTACTTTTTTCCTATGAAAACAAAACATGCAGTATTGGCTTTGGAAACATGTGGCATGTGTCCAAGAAAACTCATAGAGCAGAGTGTAAGATGATAGCTTGTGTTAATCAACAGCAAATAAAGGTTAGAAAAATGTCACTTCAGGAAACTTGGAAACCCACAAAAATATGGTACCTAAAAATTATTTCAACAAATAAACCACATTTTCCTGCTGGAACCAGGGACACCTTATCTTTTCGTTACTACAAAGCTTGCCCCCTCCAAACACTTCTTGGTTGCTGAGTACCTCACTGTCAACACCTTGTGGACCTGTGTGGTAAGCAGCATCCAGCTATCTGGGCTGGGAGTATATGTGATGGTAAGCTGCCACCGTTATCTGTCCAGTGCCGAATGGCATGTGTTAGAACATCTTTTGCTACTGGGGGTGACGAATCCCTCTCTCACCAGTGGGATGGATAGGAGGCAATCAGAACAGTGACCTGACATATGGCAGAAGCTGTGAAAGATGATTAGTCTGATTCTCGTGCCAGTCACTTGCAACTCCCTACTGTTCCTGGAATCAAGCTTTCTCTGAATTACAGCTGAGGATTCCTTTTCTCATACACTTTTTCCCTCAGTCCTGCAGCTCTTACTCTAGCTAGGTTAACTACTACCCCTTTCCTCTCACTGTCAAGGAGAAAAGCATGCTGTGTGATGTCTGCTAAAATTAAGGAAGCATTGCTGTCTTTATGGACTTACATCCCCCCAAGCTCTTGGCCGAATACTCTAGCATGATTATCTAATCCCAGTATTATAGGTTGTGAATCTTTTTTTTTTTTTTTTTTCCTTTTACCATGTCTCTTCACACCTACTCTTAGAGACATTTGCTTCCAGGGTTCTTCAAGGCCCAGAAATCAAAACTCAATTCCTGAAGTCATCCTATAATAAATCAACTGTAACGGACACATGCTGACCTAGCAGGAAGTCCAGCTAGAACCATTCATTTTAAGTGTGTATTCCATTCTCTTGGTATCTTTCCTCGCACACTGTTCTGACCTACTATCTCCCTAACTGAACATGTGCGCTAAACAATATCTCTATATTATTTGCAGAAAACAGTTCAAACATTGTAATATTAATGCTCTCTTAGTTTTCTTCTCAATGGGTTTCAAGTGTCAGGTTATGGCAAGGACACTCAAAGTCTGCCAAACCACAATCCAACCCTAGATTTTTAAATGCCGTGGAAATTTCATATAAGTCATAAGAATTAGTGCCAATGCCTTATCTAAGCCCATGCTTCTTCCACATAGCAACATTGATGAATTAGTAGAATATGCAAGCACAAGTGCACATTTTTGTTAATTTCATTGACCCAGGTCAGCTAAAGAACACAGCATTTCAAAATCCCAGAAATTCTCCAATTTGCATCACTTGGATGAACATATCTGTACATGAATGGTTCTCCAGTTTTACCTATATATACATTTGTCAAAATTTGGATTTTTTTTTGGTCAGCTATTTCTGTATTAGAAAGCTGGCCATACACTAGTATCATCCCCCAGTTATACTGCAAAGGAATCCTAATTCTTTAAGAAGACATTTGGCCAGCTGAAATACTGAAAACCTGTTTCTCACATACTGATTATTCCATGATTAAGTTATTTAAATGCCTTGGTGGTTGGGTTTGTACTGCAGCCAAGAAATAACAAAAAAAAAATGGTATACGTTTGTGTCCCCCAAACAAGGTAAGTGGCCATGAAGACAAACATAGATTGGCAATTGGATTAATATAATTGTGGTTAGTTTATTGAACTAGAAAATGGTACAGAACAGTTTTAATGCAATTTTCTGAGTGTGTGCTAAGTCACTACAGTAGTGTCTGACTCTGTGTGCCCCCATGGACTGTAGCCCTCCAGGCTCCTCTGTCCATGGGGATTTTCCAGGCAAGAATAGTGGAGTGGGTTGCCATGCCCTTCTCCAGGGGAGGTTCTTTACCACTAGCACAAACTGGGAAGACTCACAGATTTATAGTGTCTGTTAAATATCAAATTCCTAGCACAAATCTTGGTACATAGCATATATAAGTAACATTTGACTTGTTTTCCATTTTCATCAAAGATTGCGTTCATTCAGAATTCCTGAATGTATGATGATACCACAGGTGAGCCTGGAACTATAGGGACACTCTTGTATCATCTTGAGTTATGGGTATGAACAACATATACAATGTTCAGAATTCAGACAAATGTTTCATTGAAGATTTGGAAATAGTAAAATATTTGGTCTGCACCTAGAGATAAAATAAGCATCCTAAATTAAATTTTGGTAATAGATATGACATCATTTGATAATATGCTGATGACAGCATATGAATGATGCTAAAGCTTAAGCTCCAATACTTTGGCCACCTGATGGGAAGGGCTGACTCTTTGGAAAAGATTCTGATGCTGGGAAAAATTGAAGACAAAAGGAGAAGAGGGCTGCAGAGGATGACATGATTGGAGAACATCATTGACCCAAAGGACATGAACTTGAACAAACTGCAGATTATAGAGGACAGTGAAGCCTGTCATGCTGCAGTTCAAGGAGTTGGAAAGAGCTGGACATGACAGCAACTGAACAGCAACATGAGTCATGTTAGCCATCAGGGTTAAATGGTTATTTCAGAAATTAGAAGTGCAAGGCATATGATTACAAGTAAGAAACATGAAGCAAGAAAAACCCTGAAGCCATTTGTTTGCACATAATACACAGATCATAAAGAAGGCCGAGCACTGAAGAACTGATGCTTTCAAACTGTGGTGCTGGAGAAGACTCATAAGTCCCTTGGACAGCAAGGAGATCAAACCACTCAATCCTAAAGGAAATCAGTCCTGAATATTCATTGGAAGGACTGATGCTGAAGCTGAAACTCCAGTACTTAACCATCTGATGTGAAGAGCTGACTCATTGGAAAAGACCTGATGCTAGGAAAGATTGAGGGCAGGAGAAGGGGGTAATAGAAGATGAGATGGTTGGGTGGCATCACTGTCTCAATGAATGTGAGTTTGAGCAAACTCCAGGAGCTAGTCAAGGACAGGGACACATACTGTACTATCATTCATGGTCTCAGAAAGAGTTGGACATGACTGAGTGACTGAATCACACAGGCACACACAAGTACACTTATATGCATGTACACACTATTTGAAAGCTCATTTTTAGATTCTAGCATGGAGTAGAGCAACTTGGACATTGTTGGCTAAAAATACCCCAACTGTTTTAATTGTGTGTCATCCACTTTGACCAATGCTAAACGTTTGAGCACTGTTCATGGAGCCTAAGAGACAAAGGGGACATATGGTTTCCTAGGTAGATAAACTAAAGTAACTGTGATTAAATGGTTATAAGGGTCAAAATAATGTGAACATTAAGAAAATTAGATCTGAATTGTCTAATATTCAAAAGTTAAAATGCAAAACCTCATTAGAAGTTCTTGAAAAAATAGATATTGAAAAGTGAAAGTAAAAGTCACTCAGTCATGTCTGACTCTTTGTGACCCCATTGATACACAGTCCTTGGATTCTGCAAGCCAGAATACTGGAATGGGTAGCTTTCCCTTCTCCAAGGGATCTTGCCAACCCAGAGTTTGAACACAGGTCTCCTGCACTGCAGATGATTTACCAGTTGTGCCACCAGGGAAGCCCAGTACCAGAAAGTTGACTTAATTTTGTCACAATAGTCAAGTCAAAAGTGTTTTATGAAATATGTTCAGTTCAGTGCAGTCACTCAGTCATGTCCAACTCTGTGACACCATGGACTGCAGCATGCCAGTTTTCCCTGCCCATCACCAACTCCCAGAGCCTACTAGAACTCATGTCCATTGAGTCAGTGATACCATCCAACCATCTCATCCTGTGTCATCACTTTCTCCTCCTATCTTCAATCTTTCCCATCATCAGGGTCTTTTCAAATGAGTCAGTTATTCGCATCAGGTGGCGAAAGTATTCAGCCTCAACATCAGTCTTTCCAGTGAATATTCAGGATGGAATTCCTTTAGGATTGACTGATTGGATCTCCTTGCAGTCCAAGGGACTCTCAAGAGTCTTCTCCAATACCACAGTTCAAAAGCATCAATTCTTCAACACTCAGCTTTCTTTATAGTCCAACTCTCACATCCATCCATGACTACTGGAAAAATGTATCTGGTGCTAAAAGAAATGGCCACAGGTTATTTCTGTGAATGACCTCCATCTTAATGATTGTCTACATTCTCTGTCTTTTGACCCTGTGCCACCTTTGACAAAAATCAATAGAGTAACCACAATCAACTACTCTGCTCTTTCACCTGAGCCCTTATTTATGAAACACAACTGCTCCACTGCTGAGGCTATGTAAAGAAAACTAAATATTACATAGATAAAAAAAGAGTTCTTATAAAAATAAAATAAAATAGAAAAAAAAATAGAGTTCTAGAGGACTCACATTTACAACTATCCCTGCCAGGATGCCAGGATTGTAAGCATAGCCAGGAGTGACTTTCCAGCACAGATCAGTTGTCAGCATCATACTATTCGGTGACTCAATCCATACCATAGACCTAAAAAGTAGTCCAGCCAAACCCTCATGAAACCCTCAGTAAATAATATGTTGGATGGGTCCTTTGCTAAGCTAATAAGTTTTAAGACAGCTTGATTTAAAACTACATATAACAAATTGACAAAGTAAGGCATAATGGTTTGACAAATTTTGAAGTTAATATGGTACAATGTACACTTGCCTGGATAATCCCATGGGCGGAGGTGCTTGGTAGGCTACAGTCCATGGGGTCGTGAAGAGTTGGACATGACTGAGCAACTTCCCTTTCACTTTTCGCTTTTCACTTTCATGCCTTGGAGAAGGAAATGGAAACCCACTCCAGTGTTCTTGCCTGGAGATTCCCAGGGATGGGGGAGTCTGGTGGTCCACCATCTCTAGGGTAGCACAGAGTCAGACATGACTGAAGCAACTTAACAGCAGCAGCAGCATGGTACAGTGACTAATAAGCATATATACTTTTTGAGAAGTAGGGTAACTTATGGAATCAAAGGCTCTTCCCTGGTGGCTCAGTGGTACAGAATTCACCTGCAATGCAGGAGACCGAGGTGCAATCCCTTTGTCAGGAAGATCCCTTGCAGAAGGAAATGGCAACCCACTCCAGCATATTTGCTGGAAAATCCTATGGACAAAGGAGGCTGGCAGGCCAAAGTCCTTATGGTGACAAAGAGTAGGACATGACTAAGCTACTGAAAACATACGATGGATCAAAAAAACCAAATTCATAATTTTAGGCTGTCCTACTAAAGACCCCAGAATAGCCTTCAGTTCATTTCAGTTCAGTCACTCAGTGGTGTCCGACTCTGTGACCCTATGAATTGCAACACACCAGGCCTCCCTGTTGGTGTCCAGCATCAACTCCCAGAGCTCACTCAAACTCATGTTCATCAAGTCAGTGATGCCATCCAGACATCTCATCCTCTGTCATTCCCTTCTTCTCCTGCCCCTAATCCCTCCCAGCATCACAGTCTTTTCCAGTGAGTCAACACTTCGCATGATGTAGCCAAAGTATTGCAGTTTCAGCTTTAGCGTCAGTCCTTCCAAAGAACACCCAGGACTGATCTCCTATAGAATGGACTATTTGGATCTCCTTGCAGTCCAAGAGACTCTCAAGAGCCTTCTCCACCACAGTTCAAAAGCATCAATCCTTTGGCACTCAGCTTTCTTCACAGTCCAACTCTCACATCCATACCTGACCTCTGGAAAAACCATAGCCTTGACTAGACAGACCTTTGTTGGCAAAGTAATGTCTCTGCTTTTGAATATGCAATCTAGGTTGGTCATAACTTTCCCTCCAAGGAGTAAGCGTCTTTTAATTTCATGGCTGCAGTCACCATATGCAGTGATTTTGGAGCCCTCCAAAATAAAGTCTGCCACTGTTGCCACTGTTTCCCCATCTATTTGCCATGAAGTGATGGGACCGGAATCCATGATCTTCGTTTTCTGAATGTTGAGCTTTAAGCCAGCTTTTTCACTCTCCTCTTTCACTTTCATCAAAAGGCTCTTCACTTTCTGCCATAAGGGTGGTGTCATCTGCATATCTGAGGTTATTGATATTTCTCCCGACAATCTTGATTCCAGCTTGTGTTTCTTCCAGCCCAGCGTTTCTCATGATGTACTCTGCATAGAAGTTAAATAAGCAGGGTGACAATATATAACCTTGACATACTCCTTTTCCTATTTGGAACCAGTCTGTTCCGTGAATTCTTTACCACTTACACCACCTGGGAAGCCCTTTGTGATGAATAGCCACATCCATATAGCCTAGAATATTGGAAATAACTAACGCATTATATTTTCTTTTAATTCAAAATTAATATATAAAAGATGATATATTCAAAAATTAAAATTAATAATATATTCCAGAAAAGTAATATATTCCCAAAGTGATATATTCAACTAGCTTTTTGTTGTTTGTTTGCTTTGGTCTTCCTCAATAAATAGCAGAATATGTTTATTTGCTAACCATGGCAATCTTAATGGTATTTATTATGTAACTTACTTCATCAATCATCTCTCATCCAGTCTTAATTCCAAGTATCATCTATATATTAACAACCTAATAAATATACATATGATCTGCTTGAATTTCTCCAAACTCCAAGCATGTACGTCCACTTATTATTTATATTGTGAATAGAAAATGCCTAAGAACTGAAGCTTAGACACTTTGAAACTCATGGTCATGAGAAAGAGAAATGCCAGTAAAAGAGGCCATAGAGAGCTCTCTAACATGGGCTGGAAATGAGATTTGTGGTAACCTGCAAGCCGCAGGAAGAAGGCATTTTGGTTGGAGGCAACAATCAACTGTTTCAAATATGTGACTAGTTAAGTGAGACTGGAAGACTGAGAATTAACCATTGGTTTATCAACCCAGAGGTCACTGGTGGCCTATATAGGAGTAGTTTTGATTATATGGTATGCTTGCTTGTGTGTGTGTGTGTGTGTGTGTGTGTGTGTGTGTGTGTGTGTAGCCAGTCATGTCCGACCATTTGCAACCCTATGGAAAATAGCACACAAGCCCCTCTGTCCATGGGATTTTCCAGGTAAGAATACAGGAGTGGGTTGTCATTTCCTCCTCCAGGAGCTCTGATGGAACCCCCATCTTCTGCATCTCCTGCATTGGCAGCCAGGTTCTTTATCAGAAAGCTACCTGAGAAGGCTGTTTATATGGTAGGGTTGAAGCTTAATTAGATAGGATGATTAAGTCAATAAGCAATAAGCAGTTGTATACTACAATTACAGACAATTATTATGAGAAGACTTATTATTAAAAAGAGAAAAAAATAAGAGTCATAGCTAAAAGGTGAAATTAGAGTCAGGAATTTTCTGAAAACTTTTAGAGAAGAGTTAAAGAACAGAATGTTTGTAGGCTTAGGTGGAAAGGTAAATATGCAAGAGATAGAGTGAGAATATAATTCTGAGAATTCAATTTACAGTCATATTTCTCCACCTTGGTCTTCCTGCTGCTTTTCCAATCTTTTTGAAATGTGTCACCAATAGAGTTCTGTCTTCTTCCTATTTGTTGTTTCCTAAACTTAAACTTCACCCCTCCTTGAATAGACAACTGAGGGAGACTAACTCAATATTTTAAAATACGCTTCTACCAGTATATCTGCCACTGGAGTTTCTCAGTCACAGGCTCTGGCTGATTTATGTGTGATTTTAATCATCCATCTACTCTGCTTATGACCATCTTATTTCAGTTTCCTATGAAACCTGTCCTTGACTTTTTTTATTTCTGCACAAATTTAGTGCAGCAGCATATTATTTGAAAATTTCCCATCATCAAACATGTGGATGGTGTAAATCAATAGAGAGCAGTTGGGAAAGAACCGTCTTACACAGAACATTAATGGAATATTTTCTTGCATACTAATTTAGCTGACTATATTGGACCTTGAAGTAGTGTATAACATCTTCCTAGATAAATATTAATCTGAATGTTTTGCCCCAAAATAAATTATTTTCCTCAGCTACATTCTTATAAAGTGACTCAACATGAATGGAAGTTTACCTAGCTTGGACATTACTACAAATTTTTGTTTTTTAACTTTGTGTGTTTGAGTTTGTTTTCATGTTTGTGGATGTTTATAGTGGCTATATCATGTCAGACTCTTTTGCAACCCCATGGACTGTAGCCTTCCAGGCTTTTCTGTCCATGGGCTTTCTGAAGCAAGAATACTGGAGTGGGTTGCCATTTTCTTCTACACAGGATCTTCCTGACCTACGGATTGAACCTGCATCTCCTGCTTGGCAGGGAGTTCTTCTGGAAAGCCCATTCATGTGTGCATTTAATTGTAATTAAAACAGCATGTAGATGCACTCATTGGTGATAAATTATAATCTTTGATGAAAATTGGATTCTTGTTAAAACAAAAAACAGAAAAGCACAGCTTGGCTTGCATATGATTAATCTATAGGTTTTTGAAGAAATTGGAATGAGTTGGTTGTATCATCAGCGGTTCAAAGTACAGTTTTTGGGTTTTTTTTTTTAGGTTTGTGACATCTGGCTTGGCACTTTTATTTATACATGAGCACAGTGACAACCAATAAATGCAATGCTTTTATTTGCAAGTAAGAGTGGCAGACATTATCCTATGCATGCTACACATATTAAATTATTTAATGTTTATCATAAATCTAAATGTAACAGTCATTGGTCGATAGCAATGACTGAAATCCCAAAAGGAGAATGTTGCCACATCCCTTAAAACTGGACCTGGATGTTCCTTGATTAGGATTCAGCTTTGCTCTCTGGGAATAGCTCTTAGAATAGCCTTAATTCTTGAGAATGAACCCTTAATGCAGAGTTCATTGAGATTTTCTCCAGGGTTCTGGGCTCTGCCTTCCTAGAAGATGTTTTCTTTTATCAAAGAATTGGCCTATGTATATGAGCTTGTATGTGATTATCCTGCTTTCTGTGTACTTATACTTAGGGTCCAGAAGCCTTTGTACAATTTGAACTATCTCAGACACTTTCAGTCTAAGTCAGGAGGGTTTTTACCCCAGTGTGCTGTGTGCTAAGTCGCCTCAGTCAGGTCTGACTCTTTGACGCCTCATGCACTGTAGCTCACCAGGTTCTTCTGACCCTGGGAGTCTCCAGGCAAGAACAGGGAATCTTCCCAAACAAGGGATCAAATCCATGTCTCCTGCATTGACAGGTGGGTTCTTTACCACCAGCACTGCTATTCTAAAATTTTTAAAATTTGTGTGAACATATTTGAATGAAGTTCCCTTCATCTATCAAAAGCCACACTGACATCTCATTTTTGAACAGTTATCATCTTATTTCAAAGACACATACCATCATGCTCTTGGTTTTATCCTTGCTTACAGGTCTTGCTTCACTTCAAAATCTCTTATCGACTTAGAAAACTAGGCATTAAAGGCATGATTTTCTAAACCCACAAAACTACCCCATATATTCCATTTAAATTCTGCTTGAAAACTCTCATTCCTTCTTTAGCTCATCTTTCTCTTGCAACACTTTATCAGAGTCAGCTCTGTGCACCCAGTTGTCACTTTCAGCAATCTGCCTGGATCTATCTTTAACCAAATCTAATTTCTTCTAAGATAATTCAGGTAATATCTTTGGCATTTGTTTCACTATTATTAATGTCACTTTTCCTAATTCCAGTTACATACACTCTTTTTACTTCTTTTGCATTGTTTGCTAATAATTCATTCATCAGTTTTTAAGGACCGCATGCTACTTGGTGTCAAAGCCAATTTCACAATTTTATTATGGCAAGCTGCTGCTGCTGCTAAGTCGCTTCAGTCGTGTCCGACTCTGTGTGACCTGATAGACGGCAGCCCACCAGGCTCCCCTGTCCCTGGAATTCTCCAGGCAAGAACACTGGAGTGGGCTGCCATTTCCTTCTCCAGTGCATGAAAGTGAAAAGTGAAAGGGAAGTCGCTCAGTTGTGTCTGAATCTTAGTGACCCCATGGACTGCAGCCTACCAGGCTCCTCTGTCCATGAGATTTTCCAGGCAAGAGTACTAGAGTGGTTTGCCATTGCCTTGCTCCTTATTATGGCAAGGTCACACTTCTAATACTCAACTTCAAGAAGAGAAACATTTCTGGTATGAAAGAATTTATAGTATGGAGAAGAAAACAGAGGGTTACTGATAGGATGATGCCAACAACAAAAAAAGGCTTATACTTATGTAAGAGCTGCCCATTAAATTGTTCCTATAAAATTGGAGCAATTGCTGTCAGTGACACATTGAAAGTCTGACTCTGGCCCTAATGGGTTAGACATTTACAGTGACATAAAAAGGTACCTCAAATAAAATACATGGATGTTTTGATGTTAAGATGGAAATACTAAAAGCAACATAATGTGCATTCAAAATAATCTTAAGATATAGTACCAAGTAAGACGAATTAAAAAAGATGCACATATTTAAGTGAACTTGAAGCAAAACTACAACAGCAACAGGAAGAAGCCTAAAACCACAATGAAACAAAAATTAAAAACAAAAGAAGTAAGACATGCACACAGAGGAAAATCAAACCTGAATGACTACATGCTATTAAATAGGTCACTCATGAAAGAAGTGTAAAAAAGATAAGAGGACTATGTTTCAAAAACATATTTGTGGGAAAAAATAACCACTGAATTTCAAGATCCTCAACATTCTTACAAAAGTAAAGCCTGAGTAATTGTCTCTATAAAGAAACTTACAAGTTTTTGTTCCTGTTTTGTTTTAACTAAGAGTTCTCCAAACATGATAATTTAAAGTAGTTCTTATTGCCAAGGCTATACTATGAATATTTCAGTAATCATTTAATGAATGAACTATTGTTTCTTGGCTACCCATTTACTATTTTACATTAGTTCATCATTGTATATTTACTTTGACACAATATTTTTTTAACCTATACTACTTTTCAGAGATTTTACAGACAAACCTACTTATTGTTATATCACATGGATAAAAAGGAGGCCAGTGATTTTCCAAATTGGGAAAAGAGTTCATCGAAGCTGCAGATTGTCACTCTGCTTATTTAACTTGTATGCAGAGTACATCATGAGAAACACTAGACTGGAAGAAACACAAGCTGGAATCAAGATTGCCAGGAGAAATAGCAATAACCTCAAAATTGCAGATAACACCACCCATATGGCAGAAAGTAAAGAGAAACTAAATAGCTTCTTGATGAAAGTGAAAGAAGAGAGTGTAAAAGCTGGCTTAACATTAAACCTTCAAAGAACAAAGATCATGGCATCCAGTCCCATCATTTCATGGCAAATAGATGGGGAAACAATGGAAACTGGGACAGACTTTATTTTCTTGGGCTCCAAAATCTCTGTACATGGTGACTGCAGCCATGAAATTAAAAGATGCTTGCTCCTTGGACAAAAAGCTATGACAAACCTAGACAGCATATTAAAAATCATAGCCATTATCTTGCCAACAAAGTTCTGTCTAGTCGAAGCTATGGTTTTTCCAGCAGTCATAATTGGATGTGAGAGGTGGAGCATAAAGAAGGCTGAGTACCGACGAATTGATGTTTTTGAACTGTGGTGTTGGAGAAGTCTCTTGAGAGAGTCCCTTGGACTGCAAGGAAATAAAACCAGTGAATCTTAAAGGAAATCAGTTCTAAATATTCATTGGAAAGACTGATGCTGAAGCTGAACCTGAAGTTCCAATACTTTGGCCACCTGATGTGAAGAGCTGACTCATTAGAAAAGACCCTCATGCTGGGAAAGACTGAAGGCAGGAGAAGGGGCTGACAGAGGTTGAGATGGTAGGATGACATCACTGACTCGATGGGCATGAGTTTGAGTAAGCTCTGGGAGTTGGTCATGGACAGGAAAGCATGGCGTGCTGCAGTCCACAGGGTCACAAAGAGTGGGATACAACTGAGCAACAGAACAACAATGATTTTACACAAAGTTAGAGAAACAATTGTTTGGATGCAATACTCAGGTTCAGAATCTGACAATTCCACTCCAGCCTTCAAGTACTCTGTGGAACATTGGTTGAATGTCTTTGAAAGAGAAATATTTTTGCATACTATTGTATGCTGCAGGTCCGGTCAGGATAAAAGCCAATAGGTTTGTGGTAAATGAATTAATGAGCTTAAATAGTAACTCTTTCCAATTGACTTCAATAATATGTAGATTTTTTTTTCTTTTGAAGCTGCTCAAAGCTGTCTTAAATAAAAGTTACTTTAATGAATGACTCCCCAGATTATATACTTAGCTTGATATAGGATTTCAGAAAATCATTTTCTCCTTTTATATTTAAATGTCATTCAGTGTTACTTTTGGTCGCTTACAAAGGTTTCCATTCATGAATCTATTACAATTTATTTCAGTTAAAATGTGGCTTGAACCCAAACATTGGAAGGAAAAAAGCATACATTTGATGTGGAATACAAACCTTTCTAAATGTGAGAAAGAAATAAATTTGAACATTTTTTCAATAATGTATTATCAGAGGCCAGCATACTTTTATCATATTATATATAAGTGCATGCCTATCATATAGGTCTCAGACTGCAGGCTATGGTATTTTTATTCATCAGCGTAAAAGAAAATTTGCGACCACAAAATAAAATGTATTAAAACGGAGAAGGGAGCTTATATAAACTCCCAACTTATTTCTAACCTTTTTTTCTGTGTTTTTATGTAACACACAAAAGTAACTATGAACAAAGTAAAGGCATTGCCTAGATAAAAATTAGTTTTTAATTCACATGGGATTTACAGTGTTCGTTGCAGTGATTTTGAAATAACTGATTCATAATACATTCAGTTTCAAGGACAACAGGTAATAAATATCAAATCTGCCAGACTTGGTTTATCAAAAAAATTATTATTAATAAATAAGAATATCCATGGAATGCAGCTTAAGATTTCCAGGTAGAGCTTAACAAGTTAGCAAAGCAGAGAACAATAAAACACAGTGATTTCTCCTACTGAGATAAACATATGATATCATATAACTAAACACAATAGGGAACTTTATTATTTTTTTAAAAATATTGTGCTAACTTTATATGAATGCTGTAAACTAAGATACGTTTATAATACATACAAATATATGTCAACATTAAGCATTCAGATTGAGATTGCTGCTGCTGCTAAGTCTCTTCAGTCGTGTCCAACTCTGTGTGACCCCATAGACGGCAGCCCACCAGGCTCCCCCGTCCCTGGGATTCTCCAGGCAAGAACACTGGAGTGGGTGGACATTGCCTTCTCCAGTGCATGAAAGTGAAAAGTGAAAGTGAAGTTGCTCAGTAGTGCCGAACTGTTAGCGACCCCATGGACTGCAGCCTACCAGGCTCCTCTGTCCATGGGATTTTCCAGGCACAAGTACTGGAGTGGAGTGCCATTGCCTTCTCCTAGATTGAGATTAGATTTAGTTAAAAGTGTATGTAATATAATTTTAAGGGATTGGATATATATCAATTTCTTGTTTCAGTTTCTATATTCTTGTCCTTGTAGTGTAAACAAAAAATACTTCTATAATACACAGTCCTGTTTTGTTTCAATAAAATATTTTTAAAAATGTTGTACATACTTAAAAATAGAAAACATGGAAAGAGTAATATTGGAGGTACTCATTATATTATAGTTACCTTTAAAGTTTTATTTTTAACTATTCTAAGGAAAAAAATTCTCAAAATTCTCAAAAATGCCCCAAATTCTCCAAGCCAGGCTTCAACAGTAAAAGAACTGTGAACTTCCAGATGTTCAAGCTGAATTTAGAAAAGGCAGAGGAACCAGAGATCAAACTGCCAATATCCATCGGATAATTGAAAAAGCAAGAGAGTTCCAGAAAAACATCTATTTCTGCTTTATTGACTATGCCAAAGCCTTTGACTGCATGGATCACAATAAACTGTGGAAAATTCTGAAAGAGATGAAAATACAAGACCACCTGACCTGCCTCTTGAGAAACCTATATGCAGATCAGGAAGCAACAGTTAGAACTGGACATGGAACAACAGACTGGTTCCAAATAGGAAAAGGATTATGCCAAGGCTGAATATTGTCACCCTGCTTATTTAACTTCTATGCAGAGTACATCATGAGAAACACTGGGCTAGATGAAGCACAAGCTGGAATCAAAATTTCTGTGAAAATTATCAATAACCACAGATATGCAGATAAGATCACCCTTATGGCAGAAAGTGAAGAGGAACTAAAGAGCCTCTTGATGAAAGTAAAGAAGGAGAGTGAAAAGTTGGCTTAAAACTCAATATTAAGAAAATTAAGATCATGGCATCTGGTCTCATCACTTCATGGCAAATAGACAAGGAAACAGTAGAAACAGTAACCAACTTTATATTACGGGGCTCCAAAATTACTGCAGATGGTGACTGTAGCCATGAAATTACAAGACGCTTACTCCTTGGAAGAAGAGTTTTAACCAACCTAGAAGCATATTAAACAGCAGTGGCATTACTTTGCAAACAGAGGTCCATCTAGTCAAAGCTATGGTCTTTCCAGTAGTCATGTATAGATGTGAGTTGGACTATAAAGAAAGCTGAACACCTAAGAACTGATGCTTTTGAACTGTGGTGTTGGAGAAGACTCGGGAGTCCCTTCAACTGCAAGGAGATCCAATCAGTCCATCGTAAAGGAAATCAGTCCTGAATATTTGTTGGAAGGACTAATGCTGCAGCTGAAACTCCAATATTTTGGCCACCTGATAGGAAAAAATGACTTTTTGGAAAAGACCCTGATGCTTAGAAAGATTGAGGGCAGAAAGAAAAGGGGACACCAGAGGATGAGATGGTTGGATGGTGTCACTGACTCAAGGGTCATCAGTTTGAGTAACCTCCGAGAGTCAGTGATGGACAGGGAGGCCTGGTATGCTGCAGTCCATGGAGTTGCAAAGAGTCGGACATGACTGAGTGACTGAACTGAAGGAAAAAAATGACAAATATACTGGAAATATTTAAAATCTTTTTAAACAAATCTCTCTCATTTTTTCTTTTTTCCTTGAGCAACCAGAATTGTGACATTGCTGGATAGCATTACCAAAGTGTTTTTGTTTGTTTTATTGTTCTTAATAATAAACATGTCAGTCAGTCAGTCAGTCAGTTCAGTCGCTCAGTCGTGTCCGAGTCTTTGCGACCCCATGAATTGCAGCACGCCAGGCCTCCCAGTCCATTACCATCTCCCAGAGCTCACTCAGACTCACATCCATCGAGTCCGTGATGCCATCCAGCCATCTCATCCTCTGTTGTCCCCTTCTCCTCCTGCCCGAAATCTCTCCCAGCATCAGAGTCTTTTCCAATGAGTCAACTCTTCGCATGAGGTGGCCAAAGTACTGGAGCTTCAGCTTTAGCATCATTCCTTCCAAAGAAATCCCAGGGTTGATCTCCTTCAGAATGGACTGGTTGGATCTACTTGCAGTCCAAGGGACCCTCAAGAGTCATCTCCAACACCACAGCTCAAATGCATCAATTCTTCAGCACTCAGCCTTCTTCACAGTCCAACTCTCACATCCATACATGACCACTGGAAAAACCATAGCCTTGACTAGACAGATCTTAGTCGGCAAAGTAATATTTCTGCTTTTGAATATACTGTCTAGGTTGGTCATATCTTTTCTTCCAAGGAGTAAGCGTCTTTTAATTTCATGGCTGCAGTCACCATCTGCAGTAATTTTGGAGCCCAAGAAAATAAAGTCTGACCCTGTTTCCACTGTTTCCCCATCTATTTCCCATGACGTGATGGGACCAGATGCCATGATCTTCGTTTTCTGAATGTTGAGCTTTAAGACAACTTTTTCACTCTCCACTTCCACTTTCATCAAGAGGCTTTTTAGCTCCTCTTCACTTTCTGCCATAAGGGCGGTGTCATCTGCATATCTGAGGTTATTGATATTTCTCCCGGCAATCTTGATACCAGATTGTGTTTCTTCCAGTCCAGCGTTTCTCATGATGTACTCTGCATAGAAGTTAAATAAGCAGGGTGACAATATACAGCCTTGACGTACTCCTTTTTCTATTTGGAACCAGTCTGTTGTTCCATGTCCAGTTCTAACTGTTGCTTCCTGACCTGCTTACAGATTCCTCAAGAGGCAGGTTGTATTTATCCATAAATATATTCAAGCGCAATATTTTTTGTTTATTTTAAAATTGTCCTTAAAGTCAACGTATATTTTTTAAAATTGCTCTTTGTAATTAAAACTACATTATATGATCAAAATCATTCATACTTTTTGTATTTATATAATGTTTTGATGCACAGAATTTTGATGACACTCAACTTATCTACTTTTTCTTTTGTTATTTACTTTTGACATGATGTCTAAGAAACTGTTAATAATTCCAAAGTCATAAAATTTACCCCTGTGTTTTCTCTTAAATTACAGTGTTTCAACTCATATTTAGATCTTTCATCTAGTATGAGCTTATTACTAAGTTTGGTAAGATAAAGGTCTAACTACATTCTTTTGTAATGTGAGATTTGTTAGTCCTCTAATTTTCTTGTTTTTCAAAATAATTTTGGTTATTCCTCATACCTTGCAATATCATATACATTTTAGGAAGATTTTTAACATTTCAGAAAAAAAAAAAAAGGCCATTAAAATTTTCGTAAGAATTAGACTGAATATGCGTATTTATTTGGAAAGTGTTGCCATGTTAACAACATTGATTTTTAGAATCCATAATCAAGGGATATCTTTCCCATTATTTTGATTTTTACTTTATTTCAGTAGAGTTTTGTATTTATCACTATACATATCTTTCACTTAGTTGATTGCATTTTTTTCGTAATTATCTTATGCATTTTGATGCTATTGCAAATGAAAGCTTTAAAATATCCCTTCAAAGAACTAAATAGACATTTCTCCAAAGAAGACATATGGATGGCTAACAAACACATGAAAAGATGCTCAACATCACTCCTTATCAGAGAAATGCAAATCAAAACCACAATGAGGTACCACTTCACACCAGTCAGAATGGTTGCAATCCAAAAATCTGCAAGCAATAAATGCTGGAGAGGTGTGGAGAAAAGGGAACCCTCCTACACTGTTGGTGGGAATGCAAACTAGTACAGCCACTATGGAGAGCAGTGTGGAGATTCCTTAAAAAATTGCAAATAGAACTACCTTATGACCCAGCAATCCCACTGCTGGGCATACACACCGAGGAAACCAGAATTGAAAGAGACACATGTACCCCAATGTTCATCGCAGCACTGTTTATAATAGCCAGGGCATGGAAACAACCTAGATGTCCATCAGCAGATGAATGGATAAGAAAGCAGTGGTACATATACACAATGGAGTATTACTCAGCTGTTAAAAAGAATTCATTTGAATCACTTCTGATGAGATGGATGAAACTGGAGCCGATTATACAGAGTGAAGTAAGCCAGAAAGAAAAACACCAATACAGTATACTAACACATATATAAGGAATTTAGAAAGATGGCAATGACGACCCTGTATGCAAGACAGGAAAAAAGACACAGCTGTGTATAATGGACTTTTGGACTCAGAGGGAGAGGGAGAGGGTGGGATGATTTGGGAGAATGGCATTCTAACATGTATACTATCATGTAAGAATTGAATCGCCAGTCTATGTCTGACGCAGGATACAGCATGCTTGGGGCTGGTGCATGGGAATGACCCACAGAGATGTTATGGGGAGGGAGGTGGGAAGGGGGTTCATGTTTGGGAACACATGTAAGAATTAAGGATTTTAAAATTAAAAAAATGAAAAACTGAAAAGCAAAAAAATAAATAAAAATTTTTTAAAAAAAAAGGAAAAAAAAAATCCCTTCAGATTGTACAGTGCTAGTCTATATAGAAAATGCATCTGATCTGTGTGTGTTGGTCTTATATCCTTTACCTTTGCTGACTATGTTTATTGGCTTTAACAGTTGTGATCATGGTTTGACTTTAAGCTCAGTTTTTGTTTTTGTTTTTAGCTCTTTGGTGTTTATATGTATGTTTTTTCAGATTTTCTATATATAACATCATGTTAACTGTGGATTGAAAAATTTTTACTACTTCTCTTCCAACTGGATAGCTTTTTTTTTTTTTCCCTCCAGTTTTCTCTGGTTTCATCATCCAATGCAATGTTGAATAGAAGTAGGCAAAGTCAGTGACTTTGTCTTATTCCTGATGTTGGGAGAAGAAAGTTTTCAATGTTTCATCATCCACTATGATATTAGCTGTCAGTTTTGTTTTAAAATTTCCTTATCATGTTAAGAAAATATTTTTGTATCCCTGGTGTATTGATGGATCTTATTGGAAGTGGTCAAACAGGAGATGGCAAGAGTGAACATTGGCATTTTTGGAAACAGTGAACTAAAATAGACAAGAATGGGTGAGCTTATTTCAGATGAGTATTATATTTGCTACTGTGGGCAAGAATCCCCTAGAACAAAAGGAGCAATCCTCATAGTCAACAAAAATGTCTGAAATGCAGTACTTGGGTACAGTCTCAAAAATGGCAAGATGATTTTTGTTCGTTTCCAAGCCAAATCATTCAATATCACAGTAATCTCCAAGTCTATGTGGAAACCATTAATGCCTAAAAGCTGAAGTTAAAAGGTTCTGTGAAGACCTAGAAGACCTTCTAGAAATAACACCAAAATATATATATATATATATATATATCAATTTAATCATAGGGAACTAGAATGCAAAAGTGGGAAGTCAAGTGATACCTGGTGTAACAGGCATGTTTGGCCTTGGAGTACAGAATGAAGCAGGGCAAAGGCTAACAGACACTCACCAAGAGAATGCACTGGTCGTAGTAAACACCCCCTTTCAACAACTCAAGATGACTCTACACATGGACATCACCAGACAGTCAATACAGAAATCAGATTGATTATATTATTTGCAGCCAGATGAAGAAGCTCTATAAAATAGTCAGCAAAAGTGCCGGGGTCCAGCCCCGGTGGATAAAGGGTGATTCCAAGGGGAGACAGAGTAGGCAAGGAAAAAACTAATTTATTTATTTATTTAGAAGTATAAGATTAGATTAGGAAGAAATAGTGTAGTAGGAAAATTTAGTGGAGAAAAGAGGCTGAATAACATGGTTTACGTGGAAAGCCAATAAAGCTCCAGACAAGGAGCTTGCACCATCTACGTTGGGTCACCAGCGTCCGTTTGAATATCGGAGGGTGCCCTGCCTTGGGCTCACTCTCTTACGGATCTTAGAAGCCGGGGCAAGTAAGTAGACATGGCGAGCTTCCATGCCCCAGATGGGAATTTAGCCTGAAATTAGAGTAAAGAAGAGACACGGAGGAAACCAGTTCTTCCAATGCCTGGCCCGGCCTCTATTGTCTAGAAATGCCTTTTATACCTTTTTGATTGTACATAGAGATCAACGGGTAATACAAAATTATGCAGCGTTAGCCGCCCAGACTTTTATCAAAGCCAGGATTTTCTCTCTGCATCCCTAGTTGTATACACAAGTCTTAGGTGATTTACATCATCTTCTGGCCAAAAGGGCCAATTAGCATTTTACAGCCTTTTTTCTGATATGGTTTGTCAACCAGAAGACTTATTTGTGTTGATCTTCCCAAAGTCTGGTGTCACTCTCAGAAAGCACTAAATAAAGTTACATTCTTACATAGCAAAGATACAGCAATTTACAACAAGTAAAAGGAGTACAGTGATTTATAACAAAAGAGAAGTAATTAACTCAAAAGTTTAATGTTGCTAACATCAAAACTATTATATATCTTTTTCCATATCCCAATTACATTGATTAATATCCTCCAAGGTGCCTAAAAGATAAAGAATATGGAGGCATGGCAGCAATCACTGAGTCAACAGTGAAATCCATCACCAGTATGATTTTTAGCTCTTTAGAAAAGGCTCTGTATCTTTAAGATGTTTTTAAGCTTTGTGCCTCTCATGGCTGGGGGGGCTGCAAGCAATTCACAAGCTGTAAGAGGTCCGGGGGAACCTGTTAGGTAAGTTAGAGAGCTATCAGAGGGGGTTTTAAGCTGAGACATTCTTTTGCAGGAGACTGAAGCCCTGAATTAACTTTTTCCAGAGAGTGTCAGAAGAGTGGAAAAGTATAATACAATAAGGCAGGCAGATTCTTATTTTTGTGGGGTACATGCTCAGGAAATACCAGGGGGGAAACCTGAGGCCTGACTCGCCTTGCCCATCAGGCCTCTGCCGCATGACCTTGTCACGGGTGGGATTCCTCAAGCTGGCTCCCAGCACAAAAGCAAAACTGGGAGTTGACTGTGACTCAGATCATGAACTCCTTGCTGCAAAATTAAGACTTAAATTGAAGAATGTAGCAAAAACAACCAGACCATTCAGGTATGAACTAAATCAAATCCCCTATGACTGTGCAGTGGAAGTGACAAATGGATTCAAGGTTTTAGGTCTGATAGACAGTGCCTGAAGAACTATGGATGGAGGTTTGTAACACTGTGATCAAAACCACCCCCAAGAAAAAGAAATACAAATGGCAAAATGGCTGTCTGAGTAGAAACGACAAGAAGTGAAAGGCAAAGGAGAAAAAGAAAGATATACCCTTTCTGAATGCAGAGTTCCAGAGAATATCAAGGAGAGGTAGGAAAGATTTTTTTTTTTTAGTTTTTTATTTTTTAAATTTAAAAATCTTTAATTCTTACATGCGTTCCCAAACATGAACCCCCCTCCCACCTCCCTCCCCATAACATCTCTCTGGGTCATCCCCATGCACCAGCCCCAAGCATGCTGTATCCTGCGTCAGACATAGACTGAAAAGATGCTCAACATCACTCATTATCAGAGAAATGCAAATCAAAACCACAATGAGGTACCACTTCACACCAGTCAGAATGTCTGTGATCCAAAAATCTGCAAGCAATAAATGCTGGAGAGGGTGTGGAGAAAAGGGAACCCTCCTACACTGTTGGTGGGAATGCAAACTAGTACAGCCACTATGGAGAACAGTGTGGAGATTCCTTAAAAGAAAGACTTTTTAAGTGAAAAATGCAAAGAAATAGAGATAAACAACAGAATGGGGAAAACTAGTGATCTCTTCAAGGCAATTAGAGATGCCAAGGGAATATTCCATGCAAAGATAGGAACAATAAAGGGCAGAAAAGGTATGGACCTAAAAGAAACAGAAGAGATTGAAAAGATGTGGTAAGAATACACAGAAGAACTATATAAAAGAGATCTTAATGACCTGGATAACCATGATGGTGTGATCACTCACCTAGAATCAGATATCCTGGAATGTGAACTCAAGTGGGCCTTAGGAAGCATTATTATGAACAAAACTACTGGAAGTGATGAAATTCCAGATGAGCTATTTCAAATCGTAACAGGTGATACTGCTGAAGTGCTGCACTCAACATGCCAGCAAATTTGGAAAATTCAGCAGGCCACAGACCTGGAAAAGTTAGTTTTCATTCCAATTGCACAGTGGGTAACATCAAGGAATATTCAAACTACTACACTATTGCACTTGTTACACATGCTTGCAAATAATGCTCAAAATCCTTCAAGCTAGGCCTCAACAGTATGTGAACCAAAAACTTCAAGATGTTCAAGCTGAATTCAGAAAAGGCAGAGAGGAACAAGAGGCCAAATTGCTAGCATCAATTGGTAGCACAGAAAAAGCAAGAGAATTCCAGAAAAATATCTACTTCTGCTTAATTGACTATGCAAAAGACTTTCTGTGGATCACATCAAAATTTGGAAAATTCTTAGAGATGAGAATATCAGACCCACTTATCTGCCTCCTGGGAAGTCTGTATGCAGATCAAGAAGCTGCATTTAGAACTGGGCATGGAAAAATGGAGTGGTTCAAAATGGAGAAGGTAGTACACCAAAGTACATTGTCACCCTGCTTATTTAACTTATATACAGAGTTCATCATGTGAAATGCTGGATTGAATGAAGCACAAGCTGGAATCAAGATTGTTGGGGGAAATATCAATAACCTCAGATATGCAGATGACACCACCCTTATGGCAGAAAGCTAAGAGGAACTAAAAAGCCTCTTGATAAAGCTGAAAGAGGAGAGTGAAAAGCTGGCTTAAAATCCAGCATTCAAAAAACAAAGATCATGGCATCTGGTTCCATCATCATGGCAAGTAAATGGAGAAACAATGGTAACAGTCACAGATTATATTTTCTTGGGCTCCCGAATCACTGCAGATGGTGACTGCAGCCATGAAATTAAAAGACACTTGCTCCTTGGAAGAAAAGTTGTGAAAAACCTAGACAGCATATTGAAAAATAGAGACATTACTTTGCCTACAAAGGTCATATAGTCAAAACTATGGCTTTTTCAGTAGTCATGTATGGATTTGAGAGCTAGATAATTAAAAAGTCTAAGTCCCGAAGAATTGATGCCTTCGAACTGTGGTGCTGCAGAAGACTCTTGAGAGTCTCTTGGACAGCAAGGAGATCAAACCAGTGAATCCTAAAGGAAATCAATCCTGACTATTCATTGGAATTACTTATGCTGGAGCTCTAATATTTTGGCCACCTGATGTGAAGACCCAAATCATTGGAAAAGACTCTGATGCTAGGAAAGACTGCAGGCAGGAGAGAAGATGACAGAGGGTGCAATGGTTGGATGGCATCACAGATTCAATGTACATGAGTTGAGCAAACTCCAGGAAATGGTGAAGGGAAGCCTGGTGTGTTGCAGTCCATGGGATCACAGACAGTCGGACACAACTGAGCAACTGAACCAATTGTAAGAGGTGAAAGGAGCTAATTCTCCTGGCAAAGCAGGAACTACAGGAGACACAGATTCAATCCCTGGGTGGGGAAGAGCCCCTGAAGGAGAAAATAGCAATCCACTCCAGTATTCTTGCCTGGAGAATCCCGTGGACAGAGGAGCCTGGATGGCTACAGTCCATGGGGATACAGAGTTGGACATGAATGAGCGCACACGCATGTACTATTATGAGAAGACATAGATTTCTTGAAATACTTCAATTGTATAAATTGTGATGAACACTTTTTGTTTGTTTTTTTTCCTTTCTGTTGTATATTACAGTAAAGTAATGCATTTATGTTGAACTGCCCCTGCATTTATGGAACAAATCCCACTTGGTCAGGGTATATTTTTCTCTTAATATGCTGCTGCACTAAGTTTTTTTTAAAAAATATATTTGAGGATATTTGCATCTATAGTTATAAGGGATATCTGCCTGATGTTTTCTTTTCTTTCTTTCATTTGTATCAGGGAAGTTCTATCTAGCCTCATTGAAAGAGTTTAGAAAACTTCCTTCCCATTCTGTTTGCTGGGAGGATTTGAGATAGACTGATGTTCCTTCTACTTTAAACATTGGCAGAATTCATCATTGATGCCATCTGTGACAACTGCCACGGTCTAAAAGAGTCTAAAGGACATGGCAAGTAAATATAATGTGGTATTTTCTGTAAGGTCCTAAAACTGAAAAAACAAAAACTGCACCGTTTAAAATCTTGGGAAATCTGAAGAAAATATGGACTTAGTTAATAAAAATGTGAGTATATATGGAAACTCTGTATTTTTTCACTTTTTCTAAGTGAAAGTTTGCTCTAAAAATGCAATACCTTGTGATATGTAAAAAATACCTCTATAATTTGCACATGTACATTAATATTAACAATATTTTATTAACTTAACTTCATACACCCAACATTGCTTATTTCTCACTGTCTAAAATATTTCCAAAATACTGAGCAAGTGTAACTTTAAAGATTGCAATAAATATACTTGATGTGACTGAATCATTTGTTTTTCTGTTATGCTGTTAACAATCACAGAAATACAAAGGAACTGAAAACGTATCTTCCTTTCATCAAAGAAATACTTAAGAGTAACTTGGTGATAAGCAAAAAGAAACATAGAAAATCACACAATGGTAAATACATTTTATTCCTTTTTAGCCTGTAAATATCTTTGCTATAATTAGTTGGCTCAAAGTAGCCACAATTGCTATAAAAATTAGAAACAAAGATGTTCATTGTCACAATATTGATTGGATGTTACTGCCAAATGCTAAGGACAATAATGTTTGAAAACACTGCTAAATCCACTGTTCTCTACAGAGAGCTCAAATGTGCACACATAATTAAAGGCGAGATGCTTTTAAACCACAAAACCTTTGTAGGAAAACACACAAAATATTTTTGACTAACAGCTAAGAGAAGGCAATAGTGTGTACTGATTTCTGTTATATTTATTTATGTGTCTGTTTTACATATCTCTTAACGATTCGTGTTTTCCATACCACCTCCTCTCTTGGACTTCCAGAAATCCTTTCATTGATCTCTACCTGTCCACCTATCATGTTTCCTACTATCTATGGGTACCAAACACTATCTTTACCATTTCTTTGTGGAAATGTTCCTGCGTTGTACTTTACTTGAAATTTAGAGGTCACCTAAAGGGAACACTTGAAATTTACTGCCTTTTTACCTAAAAATGTATTTTCAAGGGAGATTCATCTACATATAAATGGCCTTCTTTCTACCATCTGGGCTTACATGGTGTATGGGAGATACAGAAGGTGGTTTGTTCTCCACCACTTCTGAAAACAATCTTGCTCTTTGGTATAAAACGTCTAAAAAAAAAACCCAAAACCCTGGGGTTTCATATAATATTTTTATTTCTATATTCTTATATTTAGAACTGTTGTATATGTAGCTAATGTATAGGTATATATTTAGAATAATTTACGATCACAACAATGAGACATAATGAACTTGATAATTATTTAATGCTTTTAATATCCTTAATAATTTCTACACTTCGTGTTATCTAGCTGTGTATAAATCCATAAACTAACAATTTAATTTAATCTTAATAACAATCTATTTGTCATATTTCTATTTAAACATTTTTAAAACTGTCATCTATCAAAAATTTGAAATAAAAATATAAAAACAAGCTTTAATTTAATCTATAACTCATGAAAAGAAAAATCAGTTTACTTACTGATCTTTGAACAATGGCTCAATAGAAAAACAGAAAAAGTATTTTCAAACAAGAACAAAAATTTAATTATAAATAAAATGTGTCAAATTCTAAACATTTTAAGTGTTTTGGTTGATGTTTGACTATATTATTTGATAAAATTGTAATTCCTCCTATTCTAAATGTAATACTTTTCAATTATACATTTATCTATGACAAATAGCAGCTTTTAGAAGGTACAGACATTCAGTTCAAGAAATATAACAGCTACATACCTACACCAAGGAAAAGCACTTTTGGTTACATCAAAAATGAAACTTTTGTTGTTTGTAATTTTCCATTTGTATTGAAATTAAGTGTCTGACTGCTTTTAGAAAAGAAATAAAATCTTATTTTCCATCACGATCTAATGAAGCTGACATAAACTTAGTAACAAATTTGAATTAATATAGGATATTTTCTAAATCATAACCATAATTCTTTCTTCAATCGTTTTACAAATATAAAAACTATATTTTATAATTAATTTACACAAGTATTAAATCCCCTTTCTGTAACATATACATACTAATCCTAAAAACAGTTAAACCAATAAATAAATGCTGGAGAGAGTGTGGAGAAAAGGGAACCCTCTTACACTGTTGATGGGAATGCAAACTAGTACAGCCACTATGGAGAACAGTGTGGAGAGTCCTTAAAAAGCTGGAAATAGAACTGCCATACGGCCCAGCAATCCCACTTCTGGGCATACACACCGAGGAAACCAGAATTGAACAAGACACGTGCACCCCAATGTTTATCTCAACACTGTTTACAATAGCCAGGACAAGGAAGCAACCTAGATGTCCATCAGCAGATGAAAAATTAAGAAAGCTGTGAGACATATACACAATAGAGTATTACTCAGCCATTAAAAAAATACATCTGAATCAGTTCTAATGAGGTGGGTGAAACTGGAGCCTATTATACAGAGTGAAGTAAGCCAGAAAGAAAAACACCAATACAGTATACTAACACATATATATGGAATTTAGAAAGATGGTAATGATGACCTTGTATGTGAGACATTAAAAGAGACATAGATGTATAGAACAGTCTTTTGGACTCTGTGGGAGAGGGAGAGGGTGGGATGATTTGGGAGAATGGCATTGAAACAGGTATATTATCATATGTGAAGTGAATCGCCAGTCCAGGTTCGATGCATGATACAGAATGCTCAGGGCTGGTGCACTGGGATGACCCAGAGGGAGGGAATGCGGAGGTAGGTGGGAGGGGGGTTCAGGATGGGGAACACAAGTACACCCATGCAGATTAATGTCAATGTATGACAAAACCAATACAATACTGTAAAGTAATTAGCCTCCAATTAAAATAAGTAAATTTATATTTTTAAATAAACAGTTAAACCAGTTGGCTAAGAGTAAAATCACATTTGTATTTTATAATACTCCAAAAGAAATTCCTAATGCATTTAAATCTTCACTGTAAATATGAATAAAAGAATATAATTTTCTATCCATTTAAAGACAGAAGTATAGAAAAAAAAAAGACTACCTAATTTCACAACATAGATAAATTTACCATAAAAAATTTTATTTTTTTTACATTTTCTCTGCATAAAAGTTTTGGTAACTGCAGAGATCAAAATATATAAAGCTATGAAAATTGTTCAGATACTATAAGAAAGAGGTTTTATTGGGATAAAGACAAAATGGAGGTTACAAATTCTTAATACCTTAATGTGCATTCAGAAGGAACTACAGATTGTGTTTCAAGGAACTCATCAGTTGAAGAAAGGAGCTAAAATAAGAGAGGAAATAAAAAGCCCTTTTATGGTATATTTACTTATAATTAAATAAAATTATTGTCTATTTCAATGATATAATGTAACATTCTCTTTCTTTAATTAATATTTATAGACTATACCATAAAAGGGATGGATATTTATTTGAAACAATTTAGTACAGTTGATATTTTTAAAATTTTCAATATCTGAGATATTTTATTATTATGCATTAGCTATTTGGTTGAATGTTAATATGCAGGTCGGAAATACCAATTAACCAATTCCTTTTTGATATATTATTACACTACATAGTAATTAGTATTATTTTAGAAAGCAAATATGAATAATCCAAGACCTTCTGAGTGCCATGTTAGTAAGTAACACAGTTTGGTATCCTTCAGAGTTTTCATATCATTATTTAGAAAAAAGAATGAGATAGTTACAGAGACGTGCCACCCCCAATAATCTGACTCACTGTAACTTTTGGTATAAAAGTAACACATTTATATGTCATTATTTGTACAGTAAACATGAAGTAATCAGAAAGATTTGAAAAAATAATTGTTTTAGGTGAAGCAATGAACAGTAAGTATAGTTCAGTTAGGTAGATCAGAGAGAAAGTTAGTCAAGGGTAAACTGGGCAAGGATCAAAATGAAGTTAACTTCATAAAGCTGAAGCTGAATGCTTGCAGTGATAATAATAAAATCTTTAGATCAACATGACCTACTAGCTCAGTTTTATATAATGGTCATCGATGGATAACACACAATGACAGTATCATGAAATCTGATAAAATTAGTTTCATTGGAACATAACCCTTCATAACATTTAAAGAACCACAGTCCCTAATTCAATGCCCTCAAGGTATTTAACTTCATGGATGTATTTTAATAGTTATGAGAAAATGACTAGGTAAAATCAGTAGATTAGGGAACTGATGAGCCAAATGTTAAGCCTAGCTTCATCTTCTGAATTGCAGAAAGGATAACTGGATTATATTTGCCAATTTTCTTCCTCTGACAAGAAGCCATGCCTGCTTTGAAATATTATTTTCATTTCATAATATATTTTTTGAAAGTCAATGCATGTTATTTACTCCCATTTCTTTTTACTTGAATTTTAAAGACACTTAAACAGTGTCTTGGGTGAATATTACATGTACCGCTAGACTGAGCCCCCAATCCATCATGTTCAAGCCAAACTATGACTAACCGTCTTCTTCTGACAATGTAAATACTGTCCCCTGGGTACACAGACGAATGCATGGCCATTGAGGAGTTTTATGTTGTCTTCATCCTCTTTATTTCTCCAAATATTGCAGGCAGATTTTTATTTTAGAAGGCAATGGTATCCCACTCCAGTACACTTGCCTGGAAAATCCCATGGACAGAGGAGCCTGGTAGGCTGCAGTCCATGGGGTCTTGAAGAGTCAGACACGACTGAGCAACTTCACTTTCACTTTTCACTTTTCACTTGCATGCATTGGAGAAGGTAATGGCAACCCACTCCAGTGTTCTCGCCTGGAGAATCCCAGGGACGGCGGAGTCTGGTGGGCTGCCATCTACGGGGTTGCACAGAGTCGGACACGACTGAAGTGACTTAGCAGACACTATTAGTACATCATGGGCTTCCCTGGTGACTCAGACAGTAAAGAATCTGCCTGCAATACAGGAGACCTAGCTTCAGTCCCTGGATTGGGAAGATTCTCTGAAGAAGGGAATGGCAACCCACTCCAGTATTCTTGCCTGGAGAAGTTCATGGACAGAGGAGCCTGGTGGGCTACAGTTCATGAGGTCCCACAGAGTTGGACAGAACTGAGCAACTATCACTTTCACTTTCTTTCAGACGTTATTGTAGATTAACTGCTTAGATACTCCAAAGCATTGTGATCATCCTTTATAAACATGTTTACAACAATCTTGCTAATTTCATTTGGCATTAACATATTACAATGGTATCCTCAGAATCAAATAATTTCACTCTTGTGATACAGTAATGAAAAGAAGACTGCCATTCACGCTCTATTGAAAGAAACGGAAGCTTCCAAAGTTAAAATACTGTGCTGAGAGTGCTAGAACAGAGATATGCAGACAGATACACCTGACCTTACCTTCAAATTACTATGAATAACCATTTTCTATGGAGATAGTTTGTTTTGAATTTCCTATAGAAACTAAGGAAGTCACATGATTCTATATTTTTATATAAAAATTACATCCATATCCTTAATCTGATATTTTAGGACTTCTCCTCAGTCTACTCCACAATCATCTTTCCATTACAATTTTTGTGCTATTTCCCTGAATTTGCTTTTTGTATGTCCAACATTTGGAACACCCCCGCCTTAGGGTAACATGCTTCTAAATGAAGTGCATTACATCAGTTCTGGAACAAATGGTAACTTTTTTTGGAATATTTTCCCAATAACACTGATTGCTACCAAAATTCTCCTGCTAAATTTAGCTATGCTTCTGTCTTGACATTTCCCATATGCCTATTCAATTATAGCTTTCTGTCTGTATTTTTAAACCATCTAATATGGCATATAACTTAAATATAAACCTAATAATAATGATGATAAATGCATGAACTGTAAAAAAAAAAAAAAAAAAGCTGGTCTGTCTTTTAAACACGTGTATACCTGTGGCAGATTCATGTTGATGTGTGGCAAAACCAATACAATATTGTAAAGTAATTAACCTCCAATTAAAATAAATAAATTTATATTTAAAAAATAAAATAAAATAAAAATATATTTGACATAGAGCAATGTATACAAAAAAGAACAGCTAGGCTTTTTTAAAAAAATAAATATATATATTTGACATAGAGCAATGCATACATTTGGGCTTCCCTCATAGCTGAGTTAGTAAAGAATCCACCTGCACTGCAGGAGACCCCGGTTTGATTCCTGGGTTGCAAAGATTCCCTGGAGAAGGCAAAGGTTACCCACTCCAGTATTCTGGCTTGGAGAATTTCATCGACTGTATCGTCCATGGGGTCGCAAAGAGTCGGACTTGACTGAATGACTTTCATTTTCAATGTATACATTTAAGGCTTACAGAATATTAATTTGATACATTTTTGTTGTAATATGATTACCATTGTAGAAACAATTAGCTTCCTTATCACATTATATGACTGTCTTTTCCACTTAGTGATTGGAATCTTCAAGTTCAGTTCATTTAGCAAGTTTGTTGATACAATTCAACATTGTTGTTTATATTTGCTAAACTGTGCGTTTTATGTGGGTTTTATGGAAACGTAAATTGATTCAACCACTATGTAAAATAATATAACAGTTCTTCAAAAAATTAAACATAGGTCTCACATATGGTAAGCAATTCCACTTGCAGTTATGCAACCAAAGGAAATAAATGGGATATTGATGAATATCTGTACTTCCGTGTTTATTGCAACATTATTCACAGTAGCCATTATATGAAAATTACCTAAATTCTCATCAATAGATGAATGGATAAAGATAATGTGGTCTATATATAAAGAGAATAGAATATTGTTTAGCCATGAAAATGAAGGATATCCTGCAATTTGTTGCAACATGGACATATTTTACCAAATGAAATAGGTTGGACAGAGAAAGACAAGAATGGTATTACATATACATGCAAAGAAATAAAATTGTGATTAGTAGGCAAGGTAGTTCTGGAGGATAGGAAATAAATTTTTTAAGGATTCAAGCAGCTAATCTTGACTGAATATTCATTATATTTGAAGATATTGTCCTTGGAATGTCTATGAACTCTACCTATACAACTCTTATATTACTGTTTCTTTAATGATGCCAGTGATGTCATTCAACATTCAAAAAGCTAAGATCATGGCAACTAGTCCCATCACTTCATCAAACAGATGGAGAAACAATGGAAACCATCAGAGACTTTATTTTGGGGGCTCCAAAATCACTACAGATGATGACTGAAGCCATGAAATTAAAAGATGCTTGCTTCTTGGAAGAAAAGCTATGACCAACACAGACAGAACATTAAAAAGCAGAGACATTGCTTTGCTGATGAAGGTCTGTCTACTCAAAGCTGTGGTTTTCCCAGTAGTCATGTATGGATGTGAAAGTTGAACTGTAAAGAAAGCTGAGCACTGGAGAACCACTGGTTTTGAACTGCGGTGTTGAAGAAGACTCTGGAGAGTCCCTTGGGCTGCAAGGAGATCCAACCAGTCCATCTTAAAGGAGATCAGCACCGAATATTAATTGGAAGGACTGATGCTGAAACTGAAACTCCAATACTTTGGCCATCTGATGCCAAGAACTGACTCACTGGAAAAGACTTCGATGCTGGGAAACATTGAAGGCGGATGAGAAGGGGATGACAGAGGATGAGATGGCTGGTTGGCATCACTGACTTGAGGGACATGAGCTTGGGCAAGCTCCGGGAGTTGGTGATGGACAGGGAAGCCTGGCATGTAGCATTCCATGAGGGATGCATGTAGCATTCAGACATGACTGAGTGACTGAACTGAACTGAATGACACCAATAACTATTCACAATCAACAAATCAGAAAACCAAAGCTGGAGAGGTTAGTTTATAAAATGACATCTCATCATTTTGCCATTTTCTAGTAGAAATAATTCACAGGTTGTCCCCCTACTTAAAAGATCAATACAGGTGTGAATACCAAGAGGCAGAAGTGGTTTGGGACATGGTAGAGTCTCTCTGTCTCCGTCCGAGTTTTGTCCACAAGTGATCCATATCCTTCTGAAAGGAAACATGTGTTCACCTCTTCCCCAGGTCCATAAGAGGCCCGTATCTTTAAGCTATTTGCTCTAAGTTCAGATACTCAACACCAAAATCAGGTCTAGGTGAAGATGAATCTCCTGGGTGTAGCTCTTTTCAACCTGTCAATCTATTAATATAAAACTAAATAAAAAGTTGTATGTTCCCATACTCATTCAATATACAGTGGTGAAAAAGTCAAGAAGAGAGACATACACAAGTCTGCTCAAAAAGGTACCAATAAAGGTGTAAAGAATTCACTGGCTTGTAGTGATTTTAAACTGAAGTTAAAACATGTTAGATGTTCTTTCATTAGACTTCAAAGCCTGGGAATAATTCTGTATGACTTTTCCCCCTAGTCACTATGTTTCATTTCAGCCTCCCATTCATCCTTCTTCTTCCATGAAAGCAGTCTGGTTTGGTGGCTAAGTAGTTACATCAGCTTGCTTCTTGCCTGAAGAATTTGAGACGTATGAAAGTCTCTTTTTTTTAATTTTAATTGGAGGTTAATTACTTTACAATATTGTATTGGTTTTGCCATACATCAGCATGAATCTGCCACAGGTATACACGTGTTCCCCATCCTGAAACCCCCTCCCTCCTCCCTCCCCGTACCATCCGTTTTCATTTTCCACTCTCCTTGTTCTGTTCTGTCTAAGCTGGCCCTGTATTCCCTAAATTAACTTTCACAAAATTCATGTAAATCTTTTAAGGATTACATAGGATTTCATTTCACAAGACAAGGCCTATACCCACAAATTGCTTCTAGATAATTCCTAGAACATGCTGAAAGGACTTAGAGGAAGCATGATTAAGGTTCCTGGTGGTTTAGTCCCTAAGTTGTGTCCAACTCTTGCTACCCTATGGACTGTAGCCTGCCAGACTCCTCTGTCCATGGGATTCTCCAGGCAAGAATACTGGAGTGGACTGCCATTTCCTTCTCTGGGGGATCTTCCTGACCCAGGGATTGAACCTGGGTCTCCTGCATTGCAGGCAGATTCTTTACCAACTGAGCTATGAAGGAAGGTTTCCTAGAAGCTTCCAAGTCCTAATGTTAAATTTAGAGGATCTGAGACAAAACTTCAGTCTTTTAAAAGAATCAATAGATCTTTTGAGGTTTTAGGAAAAGGTTGCATAGTCACACCTCAGTATTTTCCCTAGACCAAGTTTTTTCTAAAAAGCATGCCCTTTTGACAGTTCTTAGAAACAATTTCTTAATTTTAGCACCTTTTTTAATATGGAAAAGCTCAGAATTTTCAAAAAGTCTTGAGCTCTTTTTCACAGTTCTTTCCTTAAGACATCTTCCTCCTCTTATGCTTTTACAAGCAGTGAGAGGAAACCAAGTGGCGACTTCAAGGCTTTGCTTGGGGCCTCCTAGAGACCTCCCAATGAAAGAACCGAGTTTGTTGTTTCCATGTTCTCCTTTCCACATAATTTCTGAAGAGAATTTCACTAATCCCACTCTCTGTAGGTGCATGGCAGGTAGCTCCTTTACTCCACTTTCTAATAAAATGTTCTTCAGTCCTCCTGCTCCATCACTGGCAATGTCTTCAAAGTTCCGATTGACAGTGTCTGCTCAAGTATATGAAACCTTTCTCTGTCATGCTTTTGAAACATCCCCTGTCCACTGCTCATTCCACAGTCACTCCCACATGTTTGGTTACTTATCAGAGTAGCACTTCATTCCAGGTTCTTCTTGTTTGGTGTCTAAGTCCTGTCCCACTCTTTGTGACCCCATGGACTGTAGCCCACCAGGCTCCTCTGTCCATGGGATTTCCCAGGTAAGAACACTGGGGTGGATTGCCATTTCCTTCTTCAGAGGATTTTCCTGACCCAGGGATCAAACCCATGTCTCCTGCTTGGCAGGTGGATTCTTACCACAGAGCCAGCTTAGCTGCATAAAACAACACTTATTTAATATTTCAGAGTTGTGAGAGTCAGAAATCCAACAATGGCTTAATTGACACTCAGGATACCTCATAAGAATCCAAACAATTTATTTGCCATAGCTGGGATCTCCTTTGAGGCTATACTGGGGAAAGGTGCTCCATCAAACTCATATGGTTGTTACATGCAGAAGAATGAAATGGGACTCTTATCTTGCATCACTCATGAAAATGAACTCAAAATAGATTAAAGATTTAAACATAAGATGAAAATGAAACGCTTTCAGAAGGAAGCATAAGGATAAACTTCCTGACGTTGATCTGACAGTGATTTCCTGTATGACACCAAAAGTACAAGCAACAAAAGTAGAAACAAATAAATAGAATTACATCAATCTAAAAAGCTTCTGCAAAGCAAAAGAGACAGTGGAATGAAAAGTCTGACTACAGAATATGAGAATATATTTGCAAATCACATATCTGATAAGAGGTCAATGTTCAAAATACACAAAGAACTCATATAATTTCATAGCAAAAATGAAATAAAAATCTGATTATTAAAAAAAAAAAGCAGAGAGGAACTAAAGAGGCACTTTTCCAAAGCAGACTTACAGAGGCCAACATGTACAAGAAAAGATGTTCAACATCACTAATTATTAGGAAAAGATTAATCAAAACTTCTATGAAATATCACTTCATACTTGTTGGAATGTCTACCATTAAAGAAACAAATAAAAACAAGAGATATGTGATAGCAAGGGAGAGGGGAAGAGAGGCTTTGAGCACTGTTGGTAGTAATGTAAATTACACAGCCACAATGGACATTATGGAGTTTCCTTAGAAGAATAAAAACAAAATTGCCTTTACCTTTACTTTTCTAAAAGGAGAAACTGAACACAAATCCTGTATTTATTAGCTGTGTGTTGTTGTGAGGCATGATTCCTGATTATTAATAGACTAGATAATCTTAATTATCTCCTACTGTATCTAAACTGTATCATGTACAATTTTTTAAGAAGATAAATTGTTAAAAAAAGATCGAGTAATATCCTATCACAATGATTCACTGATCTTAAAGAGATGGAAAACGAAAAAGAGAGAAAGAGAGAGAAAGATTCACATTTAACACTCTCTCATCAAGCTCCTCAGAATTTACAAATAAAACTGAATTTTTCTTAAGGGTATAATAAAAAGTGTAATAATAATTCCAGATGTTCAAGCTGGTTTCAGAAAAGGCAGAGGAACCAGAGATCAAATTGCCAGCATCCGCAGGATCATCAAAAAAGCAACAGTTCCAGAAAAAAAAAAAATCTCTCTCTGCTTTATTGACTTTGCCAAAGCCTTTGACTGTGTGGATCACAATAAAGTGTGGAAAATTCTGAAAGAGATGGGACTACCAGGACACTCAACCTGCCTCTTGAGAAACCTGTATGCAGGTCAGGAAGCAACAGTTAGAACTGGACATGGAACAGCAGACTGGTTCCAAAAAGGAAAAGGAGTACATTAAGGCTGTATATTGTCACGCTGCTTATTTAACTTCTATGCAGAGTACATCATGAGAAACGGTGGGCTGGAAGAAGCACAAGCTGGAATCAAGATTGTTGGGAGAAATATTAATAATCTCAGATATGCAGATGACACCACCCTTATGGCAGAAAGTGAAAAGGAACTAAAAAGCCTTTTGATAAAAATGAAAGAGGAGAGTGAAAAAGTTGGCTTAAGGCTCAACATTAAGAAAACTATGATCATGGCATCTGGTCCCATCACTTCATGGCAAATAGATGGGGAAACATTGAAAACAGTGGCTGACTTTATTTGGGGGGGCTCCAAAATCACTGCCAATGGTGATTGCAGCCATGAAATTAAAAGATGCTTACTCCTTGGAAGGAGAGTTATGACCAACCTAGATAGCATATCAAAAAGTAGAGACATTACTTTACCAACAAAGGTCCTTCTAGTGAATGATATGGTTTTTTCAGTAGTTATGTATGGATGGGAGAGTTGGACTATAAAGAAAGCTAAGTGCAGAAGAACTGACACTTTTGAACTGTGTTGTTGGAGAAGATTCTTGAGAATCCCTTGGATTGCAAGGAGATCCAACCAGTCCATCCTAAAGGAGATCAGTCCTGGGTGTTAATTGGAAGGATTTATGTTGAAGCTGAAACTCCAATACTTTGGCCACCTGATGCGAAGACCTGACTCATTTGAAAAGACCCTGATGCTGGAAAAGATTGAGGGCAGGAGGAAAAGGGGACAACAGAGGATAAGATGGTTGGATGGCATCATCAACTCAATGGACTTGAATTTGGGTAGACTCTGGGAGTTGGTCATGGACAGGGAGACCTGGTGAGCTACAGTTCATGGGGTCACAAAGAATCAGACACGACTGAGCAACTGAATTGAACTGAGCTGAACTGAATCTTTAACATTAATCAACTTTTATGCCATTCTAAATTTTAGTATTTTAAATAGGCAACAGAGATATATGGATCAGCCATGACCCCCTATATTTCTGACCATTCTTACCTTTCATACATTCATATTTTCTGTCACTCTGCATGATTTTTTTTTTCTTTTTTCTTTCTTGATCAGCTTCACAGATCATTTGCTTGCAATATAGCATAATTGGTTTTCTCCTTGACGTGTTCTGAATGCATGGTTTTATGTTAAGGGTTTGAACAATGGGGCATATATCTCCAACTTCCCAATAAACCAAATTTATGGCAGTAAAGCTTGATTTTCAAGCTATCATTGACAAGGAAGGCAATTTATCTTTTCCTTCCATTGAATTCATTTTCCATATTGGAGCAAGCTGTTTTGGAAAAAACAAAACTTTTTTTCCCTTTGCTTCCCCTAGGCCTTTTTAAATCAATTATCCCTTTTGTTTTTGAAGCCCAGGGACTAAAAATAAATTATGTTCAACTACAGTCCCTCATTTTATTTCCCTTTCATTGCCAATTATCTGTTCAAATTAGTACACAACAAATGCTCCTACTTCCTTATGCTCATTCAATAAATTTTTTAATGAAGAAGAGTAATGATGACACCATTCTTTCCTGTCATCTTAACTGCTTGATCTCAACTATTTGATCTTCATAACCACAACTTCTGACCATGAAATATCCTCTTAAGTCTGACCTTTTTTCTAGGCTCTGTATCATGTCTCATTTCTGTCAAACTGAATGCCAAATTTCAAATTTATATTTAGTCCATATCTTCTATATATCAACCTCTCTCCATGTTATCCATACATTTACCGTTAAGCATTTCCTGTCTCTTATTATTTAAGTACATGGGTAACTTCCAAATCTGTGCATACCTCTACTTTCTGTGATTTAGTCCAGAATTTTCAATTACACATGGGACCTTAAATGTAAGGTCTCTTTATCTGTAAATTTTTTTTTTCAGCCACTGTTTATTCACATCTGTTTGTAAGCAAATTGTAAGGGAATAAAAGATCATGTTCTCAAATCCATCCTCTTGAATTTCCCATTTGGAAAATAACAGAGTTTATCATCTCTGATAATAACATATATAGTACTATCTACATAATATCTCCAGTATATATAACATTTTTAATTCTTCCAACACCTATCACTGCTCATTTAGCTAGCCACTTAATACTTGCACTTTAGTTGGTATTTGTTAAATACGAACTCTGAGCAAGCATTGTTCCAGGTTCTGAAATATAAAAATGAATAAGATCGTGGTAAGATATGGCTTACATTTCCAACAAGCCCACCTATTTGGCATTCATATTATTACATATAATATTTTGTGGACATTTTCCTATGGTTTAAAGTAAAAATGATGCAATAAAAATGACAACCTAAAATGTAGCTCTACACTATTTGTAATCAACCTGATCAAGTATATTTTTCTATCTAAACAAAAATATTTTATTTGATCAGCATAATCAGCATATTTTTTCCCAAATAAACTTAGGTTTGGGTGTTTAATTAGTGAAGAATCTATCAAGTTTGGGCTTGGGGTAGTGAATTAAGGAAGTAACAAGTTTTGTTTACACATTTGTTGGCCCCAACCTCCCTGTCTCTGGCAATAAGGGTACCCTCCTACCTGTAGATTTAGGGAACTCACTTTTCACAGAGAAATTTATGTCCTGCTTTCAGGCAGACAGAGGAGGGTCAGAGCTGAGCCCCAACATGCATATACATGTGGAAAGCATGCTTCTATTACCCAAAGTGGAGTCAGCAGAACAAAATCAGTAATTGAGTTTATGGCTCTATCTATTGTGAGGTTCCTTTTCATAACATACAATTTTACAGTAACTCTAGCAACGTACAACTAACCTGTTTTGTTTGTTACCAGTACTGGATTTTTGTCTTATACACAAATTTTGTGAAATTAATAACTGGTTGCTTCTTCATGTCATAGACTTTTGTTATTTTATGATGTGCGTGCCTTTGAACAGTCTAACTTTACAGGGGCTCCAACCTAATTGTTATGAGAATACTTAAAAGGTGACCATTTAATTCCCTGAAAACCCTCTTTTTTTAATGCCAAAAGAACAGAGCTAAAACTTCAAAGATTGTATTTTAAGGCTCTTCATTATCCGCCTCATATATGCATGTTTAATTTTGTATTTTACTGTTAATCTACAGAAGATGAGGAAGGCTGAATCTTATTCCTGTTGTGCAACAAGCATTGATTAAAACCTATGCCTTTTATTTCATTTTTCTCTACCTACATGCCATTCATTTATCTCAGCAGATATAAACTCAGTTGTTTTTCCTAATTTACCTTGTCAACAGAAAACTGTAATTTATAAAATAGTTTATTCTCCCTTAATTAGGTTATACTGTCCTTATGGTAGAGACCTATACTTGGCTCATTTTTATAACTGCAACATAATGGCTAACACCTGGTCCAAGAAATATGACTAATAGAAGTTTTTTTAGACAGAGTAGAAAACTCACAGCAGTTTAACTATACACATGGACAAATCATAAATCAGCATGCAAAAAATAGATCTTATTTTAGTCAAAGAATTATACATTGAATGTAAAAGCATCAGTGCTTTTAAGGAATAGATCACAGAGATGTAGAGTTTACTGACTTTCTACCCTCTGATCTTTCTGAGTAAGAAAGACCTTTTAACCATGCTGAATACTGGATGTGTAGCAGTTCCCTTATCCAGGGGATCTTCCCAACCCAAGAATCAAACCCAGGTCTCCTGCATTGAAGGCAGATTCTTTACCAGCTAAGCTACCAGGGAAGCCCCAAAATACTGGAATGGGTAACTTATCCCTTCTCCAGGAAATCTTCCCAACTCAGGAATCCAACCAGGATCTCCTGCCTTGCAGGTGGATTCTTTATCAGCTGAACTATCAGGGAAGCTTTAACCATGCTAAATTTGTGCAGATTACTTCAAAAATGTGAAACAAAAAAGTATATCAATAAAGTAAAAACATATAGCAATAAAGAATATAAAAGAAAAAAAAACTACTGTTTTGAAACTGTGATCATATTTAAGCACTATTTGTACCAAAACTGGAACTGAGTTATTTTCTTTTTTCCCACCAGGCAACTCCTGAATATAAGAAAATACATGAAAAATTTTATAAGATAATTTTGTTAAACTTGCTTCAGAGACTCACATTCAAATTCAAATTTAATAAGTTATATAGTTTCTGTAAGCAATACATATGTAAGTTAGGTCTGTAGGAAGACACAAAATCAAATATGCTGTTGTCTTCATGTAGAAATCCATAGCTGAGAAAGGTTACAGACACAAAATATTTAAGATTATGTTATAATGAACTTTCCATATATTTTCAAAGGGTAAATGATTCACCTCCCTAGGTTTTAAAATAATTTTTAGAATAAAACATAACACCTGTTCATGTATCCCTTTATTTAGCAAAGAACGAGTTCTTGGTCAACTTTGTGTATGAAGCATCTGTAAGCAAATGGGAAACACTTCCAAAAGGAAATTTGCATTATTCAAGTTCCATTTTCTAAGGAATACTGTATAGCTAATTTCTCCTTTCTAAATATCTTCCCATTGTTAATGGCGTCACATGTGTGGTGGGTGAATGTACGTGTGTGGGGTTGAGTGTACATCAGTTACTGACACATGCTGCTACTGTTGTTTAGTGGCTGCCATGTTCAACTCTTTGTGACCCCATGGACCGTAGCTGGCCAGGCTCCTCTGTTCCTGGGTTTCCCAGGCAAGATTACTGGAGTGGGTTGCTGATGTACACCCTATGCCCCCCAATATCAAGGTATTTCAAAGGATACCACATTGTGACATTTTCATGGCATTTTTTGCTACATATAACTTTTTTCTATAAACAGGTCAAGATGGTTAAAAAAGTTGATTCATTTTTTTTAAGTTATCATAGTGTATAAATTTGATTATATTAGAAAGTTCAAAAGATGTGTCTCACTTTCCACAGGGATGTTCTGGGGCTCATGGCAGGCACAAGCACATTATGATGCATGAGTATATAATAAGAACAGGGACATGCTTCTTGATATACAGAGTCAGAAGGTTTACCAATTGACCAGTTTGGGACCATTCAGTATTTCTGCCCAATTTGAATGAGATTTGGTAGACTTCACAAACTTCCTATGTTTCATGCCAAGAAAGTGAAGCTGCAGAGTATGACTCCTTTGGCTGACATCAGTGATGGCAAGTTTACTGGGTGGATTTCAGATCATCCCAGAGATAGCTAGTAAGACATGACTCTGTTCTCTGCTCCCTTCTCCACAAAAGTAGCTCTCAGAGTTCAACAACTGAATGTAAGTGATTTAAGAAAAGGTTAATTTATAAAACCATGGACTGACTCCAGTAACAGATATCTGGAAAAGAATGCAGATTTGTGCTCTTACCTATAAATGGACTATTTAACCTACAAGTCTGATGAACATCAGTAAGCAGAGATTAAAACTCTACCTTTGGGAGGACTCTGTTCCCACTGTCTTCAGTCATATCTCGCTTCAATGTTTAAAACTACACACATCCAAAGATAATCAATTGTACTTTATAGTTAGGCAATGTGAGAACAGATTTGAAAAGTGCTGCCATGTGTACATTTATATATTTAGCTAAATTATATAATAGAAAACCCATGACTTGCTTCACCGCATAAATATTGTGAGTTATACCGAGCATTATCCGTTTCAACAAAAGAAAGAGAAAAAATAGTGTAAGCATGGTGAGAGAAGAGAAGAGTAACGTGTCGCAATTCATCCATTCATTACCGCGTTCCAGGCAGGCACATATGGCACACCTGCCATGCTGGAAAAGCTGAGGGATTTTGTGAGTATGTAAATGAATGAAACAGGCTCTACAGCTTCAGGAATTCACTACCTCCGAATACCTGCACAGCATTCATCACAGAAGAACAGTGTTCTACAAGCTACTAACAAGAGAATGAAGATGCAGGGCTGAATTGCAGTTGACCAAAAATATGAAATTCACTTTGAAAATAAGCACATCTCTCTTAGCTAGGGTGGCTTTCCAGAAGAATTCATAGATTTTACCTGTTAATTTGAAAATTCTGCAGAAATCAGTCTTACGAACAGATGCAAACCAACTGGGGAACACCAGCTGTTGGACACTTGCCCAAGCCTGCTCCCTCTGAGAAGAGGAAAGCTGCCTCAGTGCTCATTCACATAGCCCATTCCCATCAGACTCCTCCAACATCACTTTCCTTGGAGAACATGAGAAGTCCCAGAGGAGTCCTCTGGTGGGGGTTCTCCCTCTTCTCAAAAACATACATCCCCAATAAAGTTGTAAATATGCTTTTTAAAATGTCTTCATCTCCATATTTGATGCATAGTGGGTGCATTGGCTTGAATAATGCCCCCTTTGCAGACAAATTCATGTCCACATAGAACCCCAGAAATGTTTTGAGGTTTATGGCCTTTGCGGAAGGAATTAGTTAAGTTAAAATGAGGCCTTAGATCCAATGACTGGTGTCCTCATAAGAAGAAAAAAAGACTCCCAGAGTCACTGAAATGTAGAAGGAAGACCGTGCGATGATAAAGGAGGCGACGGAAGTGATAGAGCTGTAAGCCAAAGAAGGTCTAGGACTGCCAGTAATTACCAGCTAGAAGGATAATAAGTAAGGAAGGGTTCTTCCAAGGAGAGAGGAAGGATGGGCATGCAAACACTTTGAACTTCTTGCATCCAGAGCTATGAGGGAATAAATATCTATTTATTAAGGCAATCAAATGCATGATGCTTTATGAGAAACAAATATGGTAGAAGTGGTAATTTTGGTTAAAATTGAAATTAACAGCTGTGAATATTTTAACTCATAAAGTTAAATGAAAAACTTTTACCGCAAGAAGAAAATAATTAAATTGAATCCAGAAAACTAGTAGCTTTTAGTATATTTTTACTTGATACATCAACCTAAAGACTGAAGGCATATATTATAAATATATTTTAAGCATTCCTGACAAAATCCTCCTCTCTTTCATCTGTTTCCTTAGGGTTGAAAGGCTTAGCTACAGTTTGAAACACTTCATAAAGATAAGTTTATGGATTCAGCATGTAATGAGACTCTTTCAGGAAATATATATATAATTAAAAGTATAAGTCAAGACTTAAACACAGCTAAAAGAATTGCTGCTAAAGATCACATCAATTCATGCAATGTTCCCTAGAGTTTCACACATTGGAGGTGGAAAAAAAAAAAAAACAACCTTACAGAAAATGCTTATGCTCAAACTGTAGTAATAAGGAGAAAAGGAAGGAGGCTTTGTATCCCATGAGGAAGGCTTTTTGTGTGTTTATTTCTTTGGTTGTTTTGTTTTTCTTTAACATATCGAGATGCAGAATCTCCAATATTCTTAGGCAATGGAAAATTCTTGAGTTAGCTCTCCAAAACGGATGTGTCTTTCTGCCAAGAATGTGGTCCTCTGTGCTAAGAATATAGAGTGAGCTCTGTGTCAGATAAGTTAGCTGCCTCCCCTGAAAGCATGTGAGAGGGTCAGACTGGGACCACAGAACACATTCTGCCGTATGGGCTGGCTGGTGCCTTTCAGTCTACTCAGGAAGTCTTGCCAAGGGTTTATGTTTGTTTGCCTCTTTCACATTTCTTCTCCTTTCTCATTCATCTCCATTATTCCCTGTTTCCTTCCCTTTCTTCTTTCTTTCTCAAATATTTTATCTTAGCCAGACACGACTGAGCGACTGAACTGAACACCTTCATTCCTTTCCTTATGATTTTATATTTTCTATATTTGTAGCAACTAGCATATGCTATTTATTTTACTTATTATAAAAACCATAGTTCTGGTTAACAAGAAAAGATAATTCCTCTATATGTACAAGAAAACTCTCCAACTAGACTACTTACTGAAGCATTTAGATGGTTATAGCTTTACCTTTTTCTTGTTCATCGCTCTTTAGAAAATTTTTTTAGTGCTGGACTTGTTGAGTAACAGAGAAAACTAATTTCTCATTCATTTTCTCATAGCTAAACCATCCCTTAGCATCTTACAGCCATGCCTAAGTGATTAAGTGACATAGTCTTTTATTTATTAGGCAAATATCTAAGATGAAAGGAAAGACAATTTGTATGCTGAATCTGAAATTTTAAATGTGTGAAATGACATACATTACATAGTATAAAATAAATAACCATCAGATAGTATAGTGACTATTAGAATTTTTAAATAGTACCCTTTGATTATTAAGGAGTAGGAAAGCTATTCCTATTGTAAAGTGGATTCAGTTCAGTTCAGTTCAGTCATTCAGTCATGTCCGACTCTTTGCGAGAGTCCTTAATGAATTAAATAAAATTTGGCCAACATTGTATTTCAGTTTAATGACAGAAGAAAAGCAACAATACATGTCTGAAAAGAGAAAGGCAAACAATACATGTCTTGTAAAATTAGTGAGGAGTGTTTGCCGGTGTCAACATGAATATATAACCATCAAAAATGAATAATTAAAGGATGATATGGTAATTGAGAATACACATGCTTTTAATGTCTAGTTAGTCTTTTAATGTCTAGTGAAAAAACAATAAAATAAGTCAGGTTAGGTCATTTTACTAATGCTACAGAAGAAAATTGTTCATCACACTACCCTAAGGCAGATTCACAGGAATGATATTTTACTGTTTTACTTTTGTGGTAATTTTATGTTTTTTCCCCAGCTTTTGACTGCATAAAATGTCAAGAAAGAAAGTGCTTCCAAGTAAAATACAATACATATCAACTCAAAGAATTACATCAAAAATGCTAACTTTCTATTTTCTCAATATGGATAATAGCTTTGCTTAAGGGTACTGAAAGCTAAAATGGTATCGCATGTTGTCAAGAGGGCAGAGATTGTTGAAACATGCTGCTTCATAGAATAAAAACAACAATGTTTTATGTATAAAAATACTTATATGAAAGGGGAAATAGAAGTCTGTAAACTATCACAACATCTCTTTTCCTTTGTAATTGTATTTTGAGATGTCATAAGAAAATCAAATATCATATTTTAACACATATACGTGGAATCTAGAAAAATGGTACTGATTAATCTATTTGCAGGGCAGAAACAGAGACCCAGGGCTTCCCAGGTGGCTTACTGGTAAGGAATCTGCCTGCCAATGCAAGAGGAGTGGTTTGATGCCTGTCGGGAAGGTTCCCTAGAGAAGGAAATGTCAACCCACCCCAGTAACTTTCCTGGGAAAACCCCATGGAAAGAAGAGCCTGACAGGCTACAGTCCATGGGGTCACAAAAAGGTCTGACACATCTTAGTGTCTAAGCAACAACAAGAGAGACACAAATGTAGAGAAGGGATTTGTGATCACAGCAGGGAAAGAGAATGGGACAAACTGAGCAAGTAGCATTGACATAGATACACTAACATTTGTAAACTATTTCTTCACAGTACAGGAGAAGAGCCTGAGAAAATATCAGAACAGCAGAGTGAATATATAAGAAAGAGAAGGAAAGAATGCTGGATGGTGAAAAAGGATCGTGGATATAGAGAATCAAAAGCTCTGGCTGTAAAAGAAAGGGAATAAGTAACCAGGAGATCACCAGTCTAAGGAAAATGGAAAGATGAAGGGATAGTAGCTTTGCTGAGTTTGAAGGATTTTTTTTTTTTTAAAACAGAACCAAGAAAGTAGTGGTCACAAAAAGATAAATGTGCGGTCTATTTCTTGTTACATGTAGGTTTAGAGAGGGAGTGTTGTGGTGCCAATCCTAAGAAATGTGACAAGATACATTGTATCTGAGTCCATCAGCTGAAGTATCATTGCATACCCAGCAACCTAGAGGCAAAAAAGATAATCAACTATTGTTCCGGTCTTGGCATTTAAATGTGTCCTTATGCAATAATGGGAAGTTTTGAAAAAGTAACTGCTGACTGCTGCTGCTGCTGTTCAGTGATGTCCAACTCTGCAACTCCACGGACTGTAGCCCACCGGTCTCCTCTGCCCATAGAATTTTCCAGGCAAGAATACTGGAGTGGGTTGCCATTTCCTTCTCCAGGTTATCTTCCTGACACAGGGATCGAACCTGCATCTTCTGTGTCTCCCTCTTTGGCAGGCAGATTCTTTGCCACTGAGTCACTTGAAAAAGTGAGGGCTTTTTCAACTTCAACTAAGAAGAGAAAGAGACAACTTTGGGGGTTCACCTTTGCTTCTTAGAATATAGGCAGGAAAGTGGTTTCTCCAGAAGAGTCCAAGAAAGCAAGTCTTGTATGATTGTGTATTTATATGTTCCAAAGCTGTTTAGAGAAATAATATCAACCAAATGGCAAACTCCTCAGCAAATGATGCCACAGAATAGCTCAGTCTTCATGAGTTAGCAGCAGAATTTCAACAGAGTGAGGGTTTCCAAATCTCTGCTAGCATCATGTTTGCTTCTGACCCTTTGACTAAACGTTAAGAATATGTGTGAAGAGGACAGCCCAAGGTGTGCATACATTTAAATAGCATCAAATAATATGTTACATATGAATAAACATAACAAAATTGTGCAATATATCTACACTGGAAACTACAAACTTTGGGAAATTAGAAATACTTTAAAAAATGGAAATGCATGTCAGGTTCATGTTTTGGAAAGAGTCAATGCTGTAAAATGTAATTTCTCTCCAAAATAATCTACAAATTAGCACAATTTCAATCATAATGCCAAAGCTTTTGTTCTGGGAGGGTGGGTGCTTTTGGGGGAAACTGTTCTTAAAACGTGTACAGGAATTCAAGAGACCTAAATTTTCCTAAATAATCTTAGAAAAGCATGTGTGTTAGTCGCGCAGTCATGTCTGACTCTTTGTAACCCCATGGACTGCAGCACAACAGGCTTCTCTGTCCTTCACTATCTCCCAGAGTTGGCTCAAACACATGTCCATTGAGTCAGTGGTCCCATCCAACCATCTCATCCTCTGTTTGTCCCCTTCTCCTCCTGTCCTCGGTTTTTTCCAGCATCAGAGTCTTTCCCAATGAGTTGGTTCTTCACATTAAGTGGTCAAAGTACTGGAGCTTCAGCTTCAATATCAGTTCTTCCAGTGAATATTCAGCATTGATTTGCTTTAGGATAGACTGGTTTGATCTGCTTGCTGTCCAAAGGACTCTCAAGACCTATTCTTTGGCACTCAGACTGTTTTATGGTCCAACCCACATCTGTATAGGACTACTGGAAAAATCATAGCTTTGATTATATGAACCTTTGTCAGCAAAGTGTCTGTGCTAGAACCAAATAGAGAACACAAAATTAAAGTTATGTTTATGTGACCACCTGATATTTAACAGTTTCCAAAGCAACCCAAAAAGAAAAGGAAAATTGCTTCAATAAAGATTTTATAAAAACAGAACATCCACTTAGAATATAACTAAGCTCAAATCCCAGCTCACACCATACAAAATATAAAATGTAAACTAAAACTAAGTCATAATATGTACAGAAAAAAATAGTTTAATAGAATATCTCATTAGTTTTGGATTGGCAGAGTTTCCTTAAGATACAAAATGTAATAACCATAAAGAAAAAAAAAAGATAACTTAGACTTCATCAAAACTAAATTATTTTGCTCATCAAGAGTCTCTCTTTAGAGAATGAGTAGGAAAGTCACATCCTGGGAGAAAATATATCACAGCATGTGAAAAAAGGGGCCATCATTTAGGATATGTAAATAAATTATTGACTAAAAGAAAACGAACTCCAAAAGGGACAACTGAAAAAAAAATCATTAACTACACATGAAAAGCTTTTTGACAGCACTGATCATCAAAGAAACATAATTTTAAAACACATATAGCTACTAATGCTTCATAAATCTAAAATTAAAAATACTGAAAGAGCAAAGATTGAAAATTGCAACAACCAGCACTCTCATCTACTGATCATGAGTTTCACATACTGTTGAAGCTTGGCTTGGAGAGTTTTGAAAATTACTTAGCTAGCGTGTGAGACGAGTGCAATTGTGTGGTAATTTAAACATTCTTTGGCATTGCCTGTCTTTGGGATTAGAATGAAAACTGACCCTTTCCACTCCTGCGACCACTGCTGAGTTTTCCTTATTTGCTGGCATATTGAGTGCAACACTTTCACAGCATCATCTTTCAGGATTTGAAATAACACAACTGGAATTCCTTCACCTCTGCTAGCTTTGTTAGTAGTGATGCTTCCTAAGATCCCCTTGACTTTGCATTCCAGGATGTCTGGCTCTAGGTGAGTGATCACACCATTGTGGTTATCTGGGTCATGAAGATCTTTTTCACATAGTTCTTCTGTGTATTCTTGACATCTTTTCTTACCACCTTCTGCTTCTGTTAGGTCCATACTCTTTCTCTCCTTTATTGTGCCCATCTTTGCATGAAACGTTCCCTTGGTATCCCTAATTTTCTTTAAGAGATCTCTAGTCTTTCCCATTCTATTGTTTTTCTCTATTTCTTTGCATTGATCACTGAGGAAGGCTTTCTTATTTCTCCTTGCCATTCTTTGGAACTCTGAATTTAAATGGGTATATCTTTCCTAGCAAGTAGATAATACGTAAGTTGCCTACTTGCTAAAATCAATAATATTCAAAGGAAAAAAATCTTTAATTTGGTTTATAGTTTGTGGTTCTTCTGTGCATTACATTTGCTACTGGGAAAATTACATTTTCTGTCACTAATCCCTATTCCATCCAGTTAAACTACTGGCAAATTTTCTTTCCATCCAAATGGTTCCTCAGTACTTTATCGACATTTTCATGGCATTTTATATTCTAATTTTGTTATTCAAGTACTTATCAAGCTTTCCTGTTAAACTAAAAGTCCAGTAGGTACAGCATTCATACGTCCTTCATGTTTATAATTCTTTCCCCACAATGATTTCACTTATAAGAGTGAGCTTTTTAAAGACATAGAACAATTCATATTCATCTGCCTTAATATATTCAAATGGTGAACACAAATATATTTGACACATGCATGTTGGCAGAAATTCAGTAAATATTTATTGAATTGATTAATTGTTGAAAAAATCTACAAGTATTTACACTGAACTGTATATTTTATTTTTCATTTCTTATTTCCGATACACAAAGTAGCCCCATTTTATAATAGATTGACTAGTTCAATTTTATAATAGATTGACTAGTTCTATAAAATATTTGAGGCTTAAAAATTAAAATGTAGGTTAAATGAATTAGACAAAACTATTTTCACTATAGGCTTCCCTGATAGTTCAACTGGTAAATAACCCACCTGCAATGTAAGAGATACTGGTTTGATTCCTAGGTTGAGTAGATCCCTTGAAGAAAGGATAGGTTACCCTCTCCAGTATTCATAAGCTTCCTCGGTGGCTCAGATGGTAATGAATCTGCTTGTAATGCAGGAGATCTGGGTTTGATCACTGGGTTGAGAAGATCCCCCGGAGGAGGGCATGACAACCAACTCCAGTATTCCTGCCTGGAGAATTCCCATGGACAGAGGATCCTGGGGAGCCAGTCCATGTGGTCACAAAGAGACAGGGTTGAGCAACTAAGCACAACACATATTCACTACATCCATAGCTAAGCCCAAGTTTAACAAAGTAAAAAATAATTTCCTTTATTTTTAAATATTTAAATGTCCTGTTTACATTGAAAGTTATTGTTTTGATAAAGCAGCTATGTGAAATTTCTTCCAAAGAATTGATCAATTTGTTTTCCTGAAACAAAGGTTTGTTTAGAATTTATTTATATCATGAGAATGCAGCCCAATATTCTTTTTTTTTACCATTAATTAACCATATTTTTAATGGTTATTTATTATTAATTTACCCTGTACCAGGAATCATACATGCTAGAAGCTGGGAAGAACTGTTGAACACAGACATAATATTTGTGCTATAGGAACCAGTGACCTAATGAGAAGTGTATTTTAACGACAATTCCACCACAAAACCAGACCAATATATAGAAAGGTATTTTTGTGTTACCTAGAATACTAACAGAACCTCCGTATCCTCCAGTTTCTTATGGCCCTAAATTACCCACCCTACTCCCCAAAGCTGGAATATGACCAGATAGAACATTCTAATTATGTTGTGTTATGTCCAAGGGGATTTTTCAAATGCCACTAAAATTACTAATCAATTGATTTTTGCTTAATCACCAGGTAGATTATGTGGTTGGTTGCATGGATAATGGTTTACATGAAGACTTTTCAATTTCCAATTACAAATGAATCCTTTAAAAGCAGAGAGTATTCTCTAGCTGGTATTAGAAATACAGTCAAATATGAGAAGGATTTGTTGTGTCCTTGCTGACTTGAAGATGGAAGAAGCATTTAGTGAGGTATATGCATGGGCCTATAGAAACTAATAGAGGTCCTTGACTGATGGCCAGCAGTAAAAGAGAGTCGTCTGTCTGAAAACCACTGGAATTTAATCTGACCAGCATCCTGAATGAGGGTGAAAGTGGATTGACCTTGACTTCAGCCATGTGAAACCATAACAGAGAATCCAGCTTTATCTTGTCTTGACTTCACTGTATAGAACTATGAGATACTTAGTGGATATTATTTTAAGCTGTCTAATTGTGATGATTTTTCATGAAGCAATTGAAAAAACTGAAGACTCTGAGAGCACAAAATAGAAGGCAATTGTATTGGCTTTAAAGCCAAGCATGGCATCACAGCAGAGAAGATTTTACATAAGCACTTTTTCCTCATTTTGGAGAATTCCTGTCAATAAAACAGGTAGTATGATTAAAGGCATGGAGAAAAATGAGTATAGTGCTTTCAGGTGTCATGAAGTTACATACTGTGACAAGGATGCCTAGAGTTTAATGGAAGGTATGACTCCTAAGTTTGGATCAGAATACATTGTGAAAAAGGAAAAAGAAAGAAAGTGAATATATAGTGTTCTAATAAACTTTGACCTCTCAGCAATAAAAAATCATGGAACTTTTTTTTTTAATTACTTATTTTGTAGAGAAATGGCATGGTTCTGTTTGAGAAAATTGCCATTAGAAACAAATCAAGGATTGAAAAAGTGAATGTTGTCATTTTACACTAGGCCATATGATGTAGAGATTATCAACAATAAGCAGAGCTATAAACACTATAAATATTTAGAGGTTTCTGTAATACTATGTATCTATTTGATTTATCTTTTACTGCTGATGTCTTTGTGTACAATTAACTGGTGGTATTGAGCCAAAAACTGATGCTTTTAAACTGTGGTATTGGAGAAGACTCTTGAGAGTCCCTGAAATGTAAAGGGATCAAACCAGTCAGTCCTAAAGGAAATCAGTTCTGAATATTCATTGGAAGGACTGATGCTGAAACGCCAATGCTTTGGTCACCTGATGTGAAGAGCTGACTCATTGGAAAAGACCCTGATGTTGAGAAAGATTGAGGGGACGAGGAGAAGGGGATGACAGAGGATGAGATGGTTGGATGGCATCACCAACTTAATGGACACGAGTTTGAGCACACTCCAGGAGTTGATGATGGACAGGGAAGCCTGGTGTGCTACAGCCCATGGGGTCACAAAGAGTCGGACACAAAGAGTGACTGAACTGACTGATGCCAGTTTCTGGTTATTATTTTTTGAATGTGGTTACACCAAAATTCAGTGAAATAAGCAAGTGTATGTTAATGTTCATTAGTCTGTGAGTCAGCTGGAGAAATCTTTGCGTGTCAACAGGGCATACTCATGCATCTCTGGGTAAGAATCTAAGCTAACAATGGCTGGGCTCTGTCTCATGTTTGGCTGTAGGCTATTAGACAGTCTCAAGCTCTACCTGCCTCATTAAGAAGGCTAGTCTCATAAATGACAAAATATCAATACAATCATGTTCTGTTGGAATAAATAAGTCACAACTTAAAACTCTGGTGAAACTGATGTCACTGCTTGACGATAAGTGAGCAAAATCATATAGGAAAGTACTATGGTTTGGGTCATGACCAATCTGTTACAGTGTGTTTTCACCTTTTCAGGTAAACCCCTACCCATTGGTCATAATGTCATAAAACCAAATGCTTTCAGGATCAAGCGAATGATGGAAGGTGTGAAAATATCTGAACAACAGGGACATATTATGTATGGCAAATCAGTGATGAGGTAGTTACTACAAAGGTAATTTCAAAGATTATTTTAAAAACAAAACATTCTAGACACATTTGAAGGAAACCCATGGTTGATTCATGTCAATGTATGGCAAAAACCGCTACAATATTGTAAAGTAATTAGCCTCCAATTAAAATAAATAAATTTTAAAAGATTTTAGAAATCATCCTTTGGTTATATTATCTCATTAAAGTACACATTTCTGATTTCAATACTTAATAGTTGAATTTGCAGTATTTTCCTCTACCAACACAGTAGATTTTTCAGTGCAATAGTTAGTTTTATTTTTCTTCCAGGGCAAGCTCATCTTATATAGTAATCTTTTTGCTATCTTTTATAGTTTCATGATGCATTGTGAAAAAAATTCTCCAAGTACAGAAATTTCAGTTCATTTCTTTTCAGGAATAATTTCAGAAACACCAATATCAACATAGTTCAAGATGTTAATCCATCATTCTCTTTTCAGCTTTATTGTTTCATTCCTTAATATAGATTTTGCTGTTCTACTGCTAGTCAGAATTGCAAAACAAAAATGCTCAGGATAATTAGTAATATTAATGTTGAGCACCTTACATCTGAAAGCAGTCACATAATAGTTGATAATTCCCCAACATAAACAATAAATTATTTTGCCATCAACAATGGTCTATAGGAAAAATATTTTTTTAATATATACCTATGTAAGTTTGATGTAGTGTCACTTTTCATTTTCACTTTGACTGTTTGTGTTTTTACTGTCTTATATAAAAAGAAAATAATAATGCCAAGGCCCAAGTTAAGGAGATTCCTCCCTACATTCTCTTCTGTGAGTTTTTGTGGTTTAAAATGTTGTGTTTATTTCTTTTTTTTTTCTTTTTTTCTTTTACTTTATTTTACTTTATAATATTGTATTGGTTTTGCCATACATCAACATGAATCCAAAATGTTTGATCCATTTCAAGTTGACTTCTGGGTAAGATAGTGGTTTGATGTCAGTTATTTGCATATGATTATACAAGTGTCTCAGCACTGTTTTCTGAAGATATTATTCTTCTGCCATTGGGTATTCTTGGCTCCCATGTTGATCATAAATATGGGGATTTAATTCTGGGTTCTCTGTTTTGCACGATTGTTCCATGCCTCTATTTTTATGCCAACACTGTACTGTTTTAATTACCATATCTTCGTAGTATAGCTTAAAATCCAGAAGTGTGACACCTCCAACTTTTTCCTTCTTTCTCAGGATGGTAATGACTATTCAAAATTTTATATTTCCATACATATTTTAAAAACATAGACATGATATTTTACTATAATCACAAAACTGGTTAAGAAATTGGTTCTTAACTATTCCCACAGTAAAAAAAAAAAATAAAATTATGTGAATAATAGAGGTGCTGACAATCTCTACAATGACAATCATTTTACAATTAATAATCATAACAAATTAAGAAGCTATACACCTTAAATTTGCACAGTTATATGCAAAATATAACTTTATAATAGTTTTTAAAATTTTATAAATTTTTAATTATATCAGAAAACTAAGATCATGGCATCCAGTCCCATCATTTCATGGCAAATAGAAGAGGAAACAGTGGAGACAGTGAGACTTTATTTTTTGGGGCTCCAGAATCACTATAGATGGTGACTGCAGCCATGAAATAAAAGACATTTGCTCCTTGGAAGAAAAGTTATGACTAACCTAGACAGCATACTAAAAAGCAGAGACATTACTTTGCCAAAAAACATTTGTCTAGTCAAACCTATGGTTTTTCCAGTAGTCATGTATGAATGCGAGAGTTGGACCTTAAAGAAAGCTGAGCACAGAAGAATTGATGTTTTTGAGCTGTGGTGTTGGAGAAGACTCTTGAAAGTCCCTTGGACGAAGGTCCAACCAGTCCATCCTAAAGGAAATCAGTCCTGAATATTCATTGGAAGGACTGATGCTGAAGTTAAAGCTCAAATAGTTTGGCCACCTGATGCAAAGCACTGACTCATTGGAAAAGACCCTGATGCTGGGAAAGATTGAAGTCAGGAGGAAAAGGGGACAAGAGGATGAGATGGTTGGATGACATCACCGACATGAGTTTGAGTAAGCTCCTGGAGTTGCTGATGGACAGGGAAGCTTCATTGCTGCAGTCCATGGGGTCACAAAGAGTCACATGACTAAGCGACTGAACTAAACCAAATATGTAAAACACATTCAAGTTAAAAATAAAAATAATAGCTGCCTAGGTGAAACAATCAATATACGTCTTTTGTAATGCATCAAAAGTTGTATAATCTAACATTAGTGGATGACTACCAGGGGTTATATAAGGGCCTTCCCTGTTGGCTCAGTTGTAATGAGTCTACCTGCCAATATAGGAGATGTAAGAGACATTGTTGGGCTCCCTGGGTTAGGAAGATCTCCTAGAGAAGAAAATGGTAATCTGCTTGAGTGTTCTTATCTGCAGAATTCCATGTGCAGAGAAGTCTGGCAAGCTACAGTCCATGGAATCGCAGAGTCAGATAGGACTGAGAGAGTGAACCTTTGTGAGAAGGCCTTAAAAATAACTGAGAAAAGAGGAGAGGCAAAAAGCAAAGGAAAACAGAAAGACAATTCCAGAAGAACATCTCATTATGCTTTATTGACTATGCTAAAGCCTTGCACTGTGTTGCTCATAAAAAAAATGTGAAAAAATTTTTAAAGAGATGGGAATAACAGAGCACCTCACCTGCCTCCTGGGAAATCGGTTTGTAGGTCAAGCAGCAATAGTTAAAACTGAACATGGAACAATGGACTAGTTCCAAATGGGGAAAGGAGTAAGTCAAGGCTGTATATTGTCACCCTGCCTATTTAACTTTTATGCAGAGTACATCATGTGAAATGCCGGGCTGAATGAAGCACAAGCTGGGATCAAGATTGCCAGGAGAAATATCAGTAACCTCAGGTATGAAGATGATACTACCCTTATAGTAGAAAGTGAAAAAGAACTAAAGAGCCTGTTGATGAAAGTGAAAAAGGAGAGTGAAAAGGTAGTCTCAAAACAGCATTTCAAAGAAGGAAGATCATGGCATCTGGTCCTATTACTTGTGGCAAGTAGATGAGGAAACAATGGAATAGTGAAAGACTTTATTTTCTTGGGCTCCAAAACAACTAAATATGGTGACTGCAGCCATGAGATTAAAAGACACTTGCTCCTTGGAAGAAAAACTATGAACAAACAAGACAGTATATTAAAAAGCAGAGACATTACTTTGCTGACAATGGTCCATCTACTCAAAGCTATGATTTTTCCAGTAGTCATGTATGGATGTGAGATTTGGATCATAAAGAAATTGAGCACTGAAGAATTGAAGCTTTTGAACTGTGATGTTGGTGAAGACTCTTGAGAGACGCTTGGTCTGCAGGGAGATCAAACCAAGCAATTAAAGGAATACAGTCCTGAATATTCATTGGAAGGACTGCTGCTGCAACTAAAGCTTCAATATTTTGGTTACCTGATGGGATGAACTGACTCAGAATAGACCTTGATACTGGGAAAGATTGAAGGCAGGAGGAGAAGGCAATGACAGAGGATGAGATGGTTGGGTGGCATCACTGAATCCATGGATATGAGTTTGAGCAATCTCCAGCCTTTGGTAATGGACAGGGAAGCCTGGTATGTTGCAGTCCATGGGGTCACAAAAAGTCAGACATGACTGAGTGACTGAATTGAACTGAACTGAACTAATCCAACTGAATGCAGAGTTCCAGAGAATAGTGAGGAGACATAAGAAAGCCTTCCTCAGTGATTAATGCAAGAAACAGAAGAGAACAATAAAATGGGAAAGACTAGAGACCAACATTTCATGCAAAGATGGGCATAATAAAGGACAGAAATTGTATCAACCTAACAGAAGCAGAAGATATTAGAGGTGGCAAGAATACACAGAACTATACAAAAAAGATCATGATCCAGATAACCAACATGATGTGATTACTCAACCAGAGACAAACATCCCAGAATGCAAAGTCAAGTAGACCTTAGGAAGCATCACTACAAACAAAGCTAGTGGAGGTGATGGAATTCCAGTTGAGCTATTTCATATCCTAAAAAATGATGCTGTGAAAGTGTTGCACTCAGGATGTCAGCAAATTTGGAAAACTGAACAGTGGCCACAGGACTGGAAAAGGTCAGTTTTCATTCCAATCCCAAAGAAAGGAAATGCCAAACAATGCTCAAACTACCGCACAATTTCACTCATCTTACACACTAGTAAAGTAATGCTCAAAATTCTCCCAGCCAGGCTTAGCAATATGTGAACCATGAACTTCCAGATGTTCAAGCTGGTTTTAGAAAAGACAGAGGAACCAGAGATCAAATTGTCAACATTCCCTGGATCATGGAAAAAGCAAGAGTTCCAGAAAAACATCTATTTCTGCTCTATTGACTATGCCAAAGCCTTTGACTGTATGGATCACAATAAAGTGTGGAAAATTCTGAAAGAGATGAGAATACCAGACCACATGACCTGCCTCTTGAGAAACCTGTATGCAGGTCAGGAAGCAACAGTTAGAACTGGACATGGAACAGGGACTGGTTCCAAATTTTTTTTTTTGAAAAAAAGGAGTACTTCAAGGCTGTATATTGTCACCCTGCTTATTTACTTATATGCAGAGTACATCATGAGAAATGCTGGGCTGGAAGAAACACAAGCTGGAATCAAGATTGCTGGGAGAAATATCAATAACCTCAGACATGCAGATGACACCACCCTTATGGCAGAAAGTGAAGAAGAACTAAAAAGCCTTTTGATGAAATTGAAAGAGGAGATTGAAAAAGTTGGCGTAAGGATCAACATTCAGAAAACAACGATCCCAGTGCACCAGCCCCAAGCATCCTGTATCCTGCATCAAACCTAGACTGGCGACCCAGAGGGATGGTATGGGGAGGGAGGTGGAAGGGGGGTTCAGGATTGGGAACACGTGTACACCCATGGCGGATTCATGTTGATGTATGGCAAAACCAATACAATATTGTAAAGTAATTAGCCTACAATTAAAATAAATAAATTTAAATTTAAAAAAAAAGAAAACAAAAATCATGGCATCCAGTCCCATCACTTCATGGCAAATAGATGAGGAAACAGTGGACAATGTCTGACTTTATTTTTCTGGGTTCCAAAATCACTGCAGGTGGTGATTGCAACAATGAAATTAAAAGATGTTTATTCCTTGGAAAGAAAGTTATGACCAACCTAGATAGCATATTCAAAAGCAGAGACATTACTTTGCCAACAAAGGTCCATCTAGTCAAGGCTATGGTTTTTCCAGTAGTCATGTATGGATATGAGAGTTGGACTATAAAGAAAGCTGAGCGCTGAAGAATTGATGCTTTTGGACTGTGGTGTTGGAGAAGATTCTTGAGAGTCCCTTGGACTGCAAGGAGATCCAATCAGTCCATTCTGAAGGAGATCAGCCCTGGGATTTCTTTGGAAGGAATGATGCTAAACCTGAAACTCCAGTACTTTGGCCACCTCATGTGAAGAGTTGACTCATTGGAAAAGACCCTGATGCTGGGAAAGATTGAAGGCAGGAAGAGAAGGGGACGACAGAGGATGAGATGATTGGATGTCATCACTAACTCAATGGATATGAGTTTGAGTAACCTCCTGGAGTTGGTGATGGACAGGGAGGCCTGGTGTGCTGCAGTCGATGCGGCCGCAGAGTCTGACATGACTGAGCATCTGAACTGAACTGAGGATATACAGCCTGCTACTGACAAGAATTCTGCCCCAAGCAAGGACAGCGACTGACTGAGACTCGTTAATTTTTTGCCATCTGCATAGTGGAACCCACAAGCACTATTCACATGTATATGTGGGAGGTGAGAGAATTAGAAAATTGTCTACCTGTATCGTGTGCCCTCTGCATGAAAATTGTTTGATTTACTGTTTCTCACATAGAAAAGTCATTATATTTTTCAACATCATATTCTCCCCTGTGGTGGTCATTTTATAGAAGTTTTTCTTTAATATATTGAAGAAATATAGAGCTTCTTTTGTTTTTTGCAAAAACATGCACTGTGATAACACAGTCTTGTATTCATGCCAATAAGCAAGTGTTTTTTTTTTTCAGTGTATGGATCCAAAAATGTTAAAATATATTATTTTTAAAGTCTCTCTGATTAGCAAAGTTGAGTTTACAATAACTATATTGACTCTCACTGAGAATGCTCTCAAGTTAAAATATTTAAATAATTCATAAAGCAGGTTCTGTTTGAATATAGTTTCTATGTCTTTTTTCTTGCAGTTTACTGCCTAAGGAAAACAAATATTTCACCAGTATTAATGACAACCCACTCTGGTACTCTTGCCTGGAGAATGCCAGGGACGGTGGAGCCTGGTGGGCTGCCATCTATGGGGTCGCACAGAGTCGGACACGACTGAAGCGACTTAGCAGCAGCAGCAGCAGCAGCAGCATTATATGCTACAAACCCAAGACACATAAATAACACTGACTATAGGACACATACAACAAAGGAATATTGGGAGCATTACTCTTATTCTCAAGACTGTAGCATGTACAGTTCACTTGTGGAAGTAAACACATTATTAATTTTATGCAAAGTTATCAGTTCTTTTATTAATATAAATTTATTTATTTTAATTGGAGGTTAATCGCTTTACAATATTTTATTGGTTTTGCCATACATCAATATGAATCCGCCACAGAGCAGAAAAAGAAATAAAAGTTATCAGTTCTTATGAAGAGAAGTCCTAATATATCTAGACAAACTCTAAGCAGTTGCAAGTCCATTTAGTCTATTATCATTAGTTGTTATAACTCCTTTTTCTATATTCCACCTAAGAATTTAAGCGATATCAAGGTAGTATTGGGACTTGTAAGATAGTTATGGCAGAAATATAAGGAAATTTAGAGACCCTCATGGGATCATCTGGAAAAGAAACTAAAGGAGGGGGCAGTTTTATCTAAGAGGGTGTTTCAGAGATGTCTTCCAGGGCAAAGGAAAACCTATTATGTCGACCGTTCCAGGAATTCCCAGCCTGGTTGCCTGCCCTAGGACCTCACACCACAGGGAGAACTTAGCCACGTGATTCACTTCACCCTGAAATGAAATTTCATTCATTGGTTTGATTTGCTAAAATGACCTATTAGGGAAGAAGATGAAGCAGGCTTGGGTAAGCTTTGGGTGATATCTTTAGAAGCTAGTTATAGTATTCAACACAGTTTTTCATCCAAAAATATTAATGGACAACAACTATTGTCAAGCTCCACACACCCACAGTTATTCTAATCAATATCACCAGACTCAAGATAACATACACCTTAAAATACAGAATAAGATCTTGTATAAAAACTAAAGAAAACATAAGAGGTTATAAAATAAAATCTGCATGTTACCCCATTTGCAGCACAGTAGTGATTTTAAAACGAATGGAGAAGGGGAATTTTAGTCCAACTGAGCAGTATAAATAAAACGACTCTTACCAAGATATATCCTGGTAGAATTTTGAACATCTATAATAAAGAAGATATTGTAAAAGTTTTCAAGCTAAACACTACTACTGTGAGAGATAAATTTCAAAACTACTTACATTTAGATGGCCTTTAAAGCCTTAGTACTGGGTCAGATCATCTAGTGACTCTGTAGAGAAAGAACAGAGTCTGTGTTTGAGAGATCTAGGGAACTCCAAAATTCAGAGAGTTAAAAGTATAAAATATAAAGTATATAGAACTAGCCATACGTGAAACCTGATAAATAATGCAGACAGTAAAGCCAAAATTATATATTCAGTTTGTGTGTTTGTGCTGTGAATATGCAGTTAAAGAATGATCTATATGTATAAAAGATATAAAGGATATCTATATCTATACTTCTATATATTACTTCTGAAGGGTCTATTAATATGGAGACAAAGAATGGATAATTGGACAAAATTAAAACCTATGGCTTCCCTGGTTGCTCAGCTGGTAAAGAAGCCGTCTGCAATGCAGGAGACCCCAGTTCACTTCCTGGGTCAGGAAGATCCTCTGGAGAAGGGATAGGCTACCTACTCCCCCGTTCTTGGGCTTCCCTGGTGGCTCAGCTGGTAAAGAATCTGCCTGCAATGTGGAAGACCTGGGTTCAATCCCTAGGTTTGGAAAATCCCTTGAGAAGGGGACGGCTACCCACTCCAGTATTCTGGCCTGGAGAATGCCATGGACTGCATATTTTATAGTCTATACAGTATAGTTTATACAGTCCATGGGGTCACAAAAAGTCAGACAAGAGCAACTTTCACTTTCAAAAACTCGTTTCACTGGACTGATGGTGAATCCATTGCATCCTGATTAAAGTAGAAAGGAAAAGAGAATTGAGCAAATCATCACTGTGAACCTGATGGATTTGTTTCTGTTTTCCTATATACAAACCTCTCATTTTCAAATAGTTTAGGGTTATTTTATTAACGTATTTCCAATAACTGTAGTTTTTGCTCCATTGCTTAATTATATTCACTAGAACTTCCAAAAGCACACAAAAACTGTGAAATTGATAATCCAAATTACTATTCCAAGTGGTTCCCCGTTAAGCACTTTGGCATAGATAAGGCTTATTACGTATTCTCTGTGGCGCTTTGCAATATCATCCTCTGTTGGGAACAGGCTGGGGCCATGCATGCATTCTGGCTAATGATCTGTACAGGCTTGAATCATGTCACTTCCAACAGAAGCAGTTAAAGGCCAATTCCTCTTCCATCCCTCTCTCCTGCCACTAAAATCTTAGAAACACGTTTTGAAATGACTGCACCACAATATAGAAGAACTATGTGTCCCCGTGTCACCATTTGGAAGAGTGCTTCAGAGTGGATAACAAAGCAAGCTCCAATGTTTCGCTGTCTACAGAGACACACCAAAAGTATAAAGACATAGATAGTTTGAACATAAATCGTGGGTTAATGCTGCATTCATTTTCCATGATGCGTAATAAATTTCCACAAACATAGCATTGCAGTGCCGCACATTCATCTTCTGATTTGTGGACCAAAAGTTCAGGCACCGCTTAGCTGTGTCCTCTGTTTTGTGTCTCACAAAGCTGGATTCGTATCATCCACAGGAATGGGCCCTCATGTGGAGGCTCAGCTAGAAAGAAACTTCTTCCCCAATAGCACAGCTGTTGATACCATTCTTTCCTGGCAGTGGTATAATTCAGGGAGTTTTAGTCTTCAAATCCAGGAAGTAGGGAAAGAGCTGCAAGATGAATGCTACACAATAAACCAAGTTATGCAATCATTCTCACCCCATTCCCTAAAAATCAGCTGTGTTTGTATATACAAAAAGCAAGTAACTTAGTTACATTAAAATAATAACTCCATTTCCACAACATCAAACAAAACTCAAGGAGAGAAGAGAGAAAGTTGAAAGTTGGTGGCAGTGTTGAGATCAAAGGTGACTATACCCTGTGGGAGAGAACTGACTAGTGGGAACAAAGCAGTAGGAAAGAAGAGTCTGAGAACACTGGACATAGTTGATACATAACATTTTAGATACTAGAAAAAGCAGATGTTAAATTCAGAGTAGAGTAGAAATACTGATTTCCATAGTAGAGAGGATAACTTTCAATTATAACTAGATAGGAGGGTGAAAGTGGAGGCACCTATGCCATTTGGTGTTCAGGTTAATGACAGAAAGTTTAAGAAAATTCTTATGCTTTTTATTTTATGTTTGCTACAATATACAATATCAAGTTAATTACTGAGAACAGAGGAGACAGAGCTAAAGGCAAATATTTTAACATTTATTTTTTTAATATAATTTTATCTATTTTAATTGGAAGTTAATTACTTTACAATATTGTATTGGTTTTCCCGTACATCAACACGAATCCACCACAGGTATACACGTGTTCCTCATCCTGAACCTCCCTCCCTCCACCCTCCCCGTACCATCCCTCTGGGTCGTCCCAGTGCACCAGCCCCAAGCATCCAGTATTATGCATTGAACCTGGACTGGCAATTCGTTTCATATATGATATTATACTTGTTTCAATGCCATTCTCCCAAATCATCCCACCCTCTCCCTCTCCCACAGGGTCCAAAAGATTGTTCTATACATCTGTGTCTGTTTTGCTGTTTTGCATACAGGGTTTTGAATGTGAGGTTGAGCTTTGAACAAGAGAGTTGAGTAAGGTTATTGTTTGGTATTCAAGGTACGGGCTACAGATGAGATTGACTTATCTGTTCACTTGCAACTTTTCTCTGAAACTGATGAGTAATACTGTTGCCACATTTATATGGCTGAAAGATAACATTGAGATAAGGATATTGGTTAAAGGATATTTCAACATTAGATGATGACACCTGAGCATATGTGCCAGAAGAAAAATGTGTGTGCATGTTCAGTCGAGTTCAACTCTGTGACCCCATGGACTGTAGCCTACCAAGTCCACCATCTATGAGATTTTACAGGTAAGAATAATGGAGTGCATTCTTTCCCTTGTCCAGGGGATTTTCCTGACCCAGGGACTGAATCAATGTCTCTTTCATCTCCTACATTGCCGGGTGGATTCTTTAACTCTAGCGCCACCTGGGTTGCCCCAACCATACATGCAAGGAGAAAAACATAATATGAAATGATAACATATGAGAAAAAAAAAGAAGAAACTTGAGTAAAGTGCCCTGATTTGTTTTATAACTGGCATACTGGTAGTATTATACTGAATCAAAAATTGCTGACATTCTTCCATTTATGTTCTAAAGAAAGTGATTCCTTTGTATTATGCGAATTTATCTTAGAGTGATTAAAGTCCAAGGATATGGCCCTGGGATGAGATGATTGAAACAATGGAGGATACAATTGCTAAAGAGATAGAGAATACGGAGAAGGAGATGAAGATGGCAGACCAGGAAAATGCTGACACCTCATGACAACATTGAAAATACATCTACCTGTGGAGCAATTCTCACTGAAAACAAGCTGAAGGCCCACAGAATAACACATTTACAACCAAGGCTATAAAGAAAGATCCACAGAGTCAGGCAGAAAAGGAAGAGAAGCAATCGAGTTGGAACCTTCCTCTTAGGATGAAACAGAGCATGGAGGGGAAATATACAGACTTGGATATCCTTTCTGGGAAGTAAGCAGTTCAAATCACATATTGAGCACCCCAGCCCTGGGGTTGGCCTCCAGGAAGACAAGTCCTCTTAGCTAGCTTGAAAACTGATGGGACTAACAAGAGAGCTGTAAGACACCATGACCCCACTCAGGAAAAGGATGCACACACTTGCCTACTCTTGGGAACAAGGCAGAGGAAGCAGATTGAAACTGCCTGGGACTTCATCCAGTTATCGGCACATGCCCTGGCCCACACTGAGTACCTGCTCCAGGGTACAGAAGGGAATTCTATCAAATATATTAAAAAGAGCTGCTACTTACCTTTACCAAGCTATTATAAGAAATTAAAGAGGAGGGAACAGTCTCAAATTCACTCTATAAGGCCACTATTACCCTGATACTATAAGGCTACACAAAGACACTACAAAAAAAGAAAAATCACACTCCATAATCTCTGATAAAGTTAGATGCAAAAAATTCTCAATGACATATTTGCAGACTAAATTCAACAATATATAGAAAGAATCATACGTTGTGATCAAGTGGGATTTATTCTAATGATGCAAGGATGATTCAATATCAACAAATCAGTGTGATACATCGCATTAACAAAACAAATGATAAATATCACATTATCATTTGAATAAATACAGAAAAAGCATTTGACATAAATGTAGCACCAATTTATGGTAAAAACTATCATCAAAGTTAGAATGGGGGGAATACCCCTCAATATACTAAAGGCCATTTGTGACAAGCCCACTAATAATATCAAGGGGGCTTCCCTGGCAGATCAATAAGGTCATTTCAGTCTCAGTCATGTCAGACTCTTTGTGACCCCATGAACTGCAGCACGCCAGGCCTCCCTGTTCATCACTAACTCCCAGAGTCCACCCAACCCATGTCCATTGAGTCGGTGATGCCATCCAACCATCTCATCCTCTGTCGTCCCCTTCTCCTAATGCCCTCAATCTTTCCCAGCATCTGAGTCTTTTCAAATGAGTCAGCTCTTTGCATCAGGTGGCCAAAGTACTGGAGTTTCAGCTTCACCATCAGCCCTTCAAATGAACACCCAGGACTGATCTTTAGGATGGACTGGTTGGATTTCCTTGCAGCCCAAGGGACTCTCAAGAGTCTTCTCCAACACCACAGCTCAAAAGCATCAATTCTTCAGTGCTCAGCTTTCTTCACAGTCCAACTCTCACATCCATACATGACTACTGGAAAAACCATAGCCTTGGCTAGATGGACCTTTGTTGGCAAAGTAATGTTTCTGCTTTGTAATATGCTGTCTAGGTTGGTCATAACTTTCCTTCCAAGGAGTAAGCATCTTTTAATTTCATGGCTGCAGTCACCATCTGCAGTGATTTTGGAGCCCAGAAAAATAAAGTCAGCCACTGTTTCCTCATCGATTTGCCTAGAAGTGATGGGACTGGATGCCATGATCTTCATTTTCTGAATGTTGAGCTTTAAGCCAACTTTTTCACTCTCCTCTTTCACTTTCATCAAGAGGCTCTTTAGCTTTTCTTCACTTTCTGCCATAAGGGTGGTGTCATCTGCATATCTGAGGTTATTGATATTTCTCCCAGCAATATTGATTCCAGCTTGTGCTTCCTCCAGCCCAGCATTTCTCATGATGTACTCTTACTCAGCCTCATATCCATCGAGTCACTAATGCCACCCAACCATCTCATCCTTTGTTGTCTCCTTCTCCTGCCTGCAATCTTTCCCAGCAACAGGTCTTTGCCAATGAGTCAGTTCTTTGCATCAGGTGGCCAAAGTATTGGAGCTTCAGCTTCAGTATCAGTCTTTCCCATGAATGTTCAGGACAGATTTCCTTTAGGATGGACTGGTTAGATCTCCTTGCCATCCAAGGGACTCTCAAGAGTCTTCTCCAACACCACAGTTCCAAAGAATCAGTTCTTTGGTAGTCAGTTTTCCTTATGGTCCAACTTCCACATCCATACATGACTACTGGAAAAACCATCAGTCATTTCAGTCACTCAGTTGTGTCTGACTCTTTGTGACCCCATGGACCGCAGCACGCCAGGCCCCCCTGTCTATCACCAGCTCCTGGAATTTGCTCAGACTCATGGCCATTGAGTCCGTGATGCCATCCAACCATCTCATCCTTTGCCGTCCCCTTCTCTTCCTGCCTTCAATCTTTCCCAGCAGCAGGGTCTTTGCAAATGGGTCACTTCTTTGCATCAGGTGGTCAAAGTATTGGAGCTGCAGCTTCAGTATCAGTCCTTCCAAGAATATTCAGGACTGACTTCCTTTAGGATGGACTGGTTGGATCTCCTTGCATTCCAAGGAACTCGCAAGAGGCTTCTCCAACACCACAGTTCAAAAGCATCAGTGCTTTGGTGTTCAACTTTCTTTATAGTCCAACTCTCACATCCATACATGACCACTGTAAAAATCATAGCCTTGACTAGACAGACCTCTGAAGGCAAAGTAATGTCTCTGCTTTGTAATACACTAGTTTTGTCATAGCTTTTTTTCCACGGAGCAAGCATCTTTTAATTTTGTCTGCTGTCACCATCTGCAGTGATTTTGGAGCCTACGAAAACAAAGTCTCTCACTGTTTCTACTGTTTCCCCATCTATTTGCCATAAAGTGATCTGAGTTTGCCATGATCTAAGTTTTTTGAATGTTGAGGTTTAAGCCAGCTTTTTTGCTCTCCTTTTTCACTTTCATCAAGAGGCTCTTTAGTTCCTCTTCACTTTCTGCCATAATGGTAGTGTCATCTGCATATGCGAAGTTATTGATATTTCCCCCAGCAATCTTAATTCCAGCCTGTGCTTCATCCAGCCTGGCATTTCACATGATGTACTCTGCATATAAGTTAAATAAACAGGATGACAATAAGTACAAATTAAGCAGGTGTCTCAATAGGTAAAGAATATTCCTGCAGTGTAAGAGACCCAGGTTAATTTCCTGGGTCTGGAAGATCCCCTAGAGAAGAAAATGGCAAACCACTCCAGTATCCTTGCCTGGAAAAATCCCATGTCAGAGGAATCTGGCAGGCCTCAGTCCATGGGGTTGCAAAGAGTCTGGCAGGACTGATTGACTATCACCTACACTTTCGCTTGCACTGCTAATAACATACTCAAGTAGTTAAAAGCTAAAAGCTTTTCCTCTAAATTCAAGAATAAGACAAGGATGCCATTATTTTTAAAGTATTAATAAGTCCTAACCTTAACAATCAGACAAGAAACATAAAGGGTGTCCAAATTAGAAGGGAAAAGCTAAAATTCTCACTATTTACAGATGACACGGTACTATAAATAGAAAAACTCGAAGTCTCCACAAAAACAAACAAACAAACAAACAAAAAACCCTATTGGAGCTAATAATTTAAATTATCTAAAAGTTTTCATCTTTAGGCCAATGTATGGAAGAAGGAAATTTGAACAAAAATATGATAGTTAAGCAACTTTGACCCTCCTTTCTTCTTACTTTTTCACAATTATCTGAAAGTAAGTCTTTTTCCATCTCTTCTGACACATTCTCTACCTACTAGCAAATCTCCAGCCTCTGATCATATAGATGAGAGGATATCGTCTTCATAGTAGGGGCTAACTTTATGAGCCAAATCCTCTAGGCTAGGCCTTTAATGTACTAATTAAAGCAAAATAGTTGTAGGAAATCTTTTCTCAAAACATAAAAAAGACCTTAACGTTATTCTATCTTTGCTTTCAAAACCTTTTATCTTATTTCTATAATGTTTCTAATCCTAACCTTATATAATCCTTGTGATTTCTTTCTCTTTATATGAATTCAATAATGTCCTAATCTTTGACTTCTTCCCATCTGTTCAATATAAAAGAAAGAATAAACAAACAAGCAAACAAACAAACAAACAAACCCTCAGTTATTCAGTCAGTTCAGTTCAGTCGCTCAGTCATGTCCGACTCTTTGCGACCCCATGAATCGCAGCACGCCAGGCTTCCCTGTCCATCACCAACTCCCGGAGTTCATTCAGACTCGCGTCCATGGAGTCAGTGATGCCATTCAGACATCTCATTCTCTGTCGTCCCCTTCTTCTCCTGCCCCCAATCCCTCCCAGCATCAAAGTCTTTTTATGACCCAGCAATTCCACCTTTAGACATGTATTCAGAGAAAACCATTATTTGAAAGGATGCATGCATTCCAATATTAATCACAGCACTATTTACAATTTAATCACAGCCAGGACATGGAAGCAACCTAAATGCCCGGCTACAGTGGAATGGATAAAGCAAACGCTTACATATGTATGATGAAATATTGCTCAGCCATAAACAGGAACAAAATAGTGCCATTTGCAGAGATATGAATGTATCTAGAGATTGTCACCCAGAGTGAAGGAAGTCAGAAGGAAAAAAATAAGTATTGGATAAAATAGTTTATAGGTGGAATCTATAATGACAGTAGAGATTAACTTATTTGCAAATCAGAAATAGAATCACAGATGTAGAAAGCAAACTTATGGTTATCAAAGTGGGAAAGAGTAGGGGGAGGGATTGGGAGATTGGAACTGATATAAATACACTGTTATGTATAAAGTAGATAAATAATGATAATCTACTGTACAGCACAGAGAACTCTACTCAATGCTTTATGATGATCTAAATGGGAAGAAAATATAAAGAGTGGAGATATATATATATATATATATATATATCCCAAAAGTAATTGAGTCACTTTTCTTCACAGCAAGAACAGCATGCTGCTGCTGCTGCTGCTGCTAAGTCGCTTCAGTCATGTCCGATTCTGTGTGACCCCATAGATGGCAGCCCACCAGGCTCCCCCATCCCTGGGATTCTCCAGGCAAGAACACTGGAGTGGATTGCCATTTCCTTCTCCAATGAGTGAAAGTGAAAAGTGAAAGGGAAGTTGCTCAGTCATGTCTGACTCTTCGTGACCCCATGGACTGCAGCCCACCAGGCTTCTCCATCCATGGGATTTTCCAGGCAAGAGTACTGGAGTGGGGTGCCATTGCCTTCTCCGAAAACAGCATACTACACTCCAACAAAAATTAATTAAAAAACAAAAGTTTAAAAAGCCCAAAGGCAGTCTAGTAGCCTTGATCATTTGGTCAGAAATGAAAGATAAGCATAATTCTGAGAAACACTATAGCAGGGAAGAAAAGATATTTTTGTATAAAATTGTGTTTTTAAAAATGTATAGACTTCTATTAACAAAAACAAACAAACAAATGAAAAAAAGAAAAAAACAGTCATTGAAGACCCATCCTGATAAAACTGTTTTGGATGAAAAAAAAGAAAAATGTTTGTGGAGGTTTTCCAAAAATTTATTTGGTTTTTAAGTAAAAATAGAGACACTGTTTTTATCTTCACCAAGAATTTTATTGAACAACATAGTCATCATTTTGCTCCACTATTTTTTTTACCCTTTTATAATGCATTTTTATCATTCCGTCTTTCCAAAGCTTTTTATAAAGAACTGTTCCAAGTAACTTTTTCAGTCTTCCAGAGAATTGAATTCTTTTCCTTTTGTAAAGACCAAACAACTGGAAATACAAAAGTGCAGTGTCTGGCTGAATGCAGATGAATCAGAACTTCTTCCCAGCCAAGATACATGCAGTCTTGCATTACTCTGACAAAAGGTATGAATTTTCTGTTAACTAATTCTGGATGTTTTTCATCAAGTGCTGCTTTCAGTTGGTCTAACTGGGTCCAGTATTGTTACAATTAATCATTTGGTTTTCTGTAAAGAACTCATAATAGAGGACTCCCTTCCAGTCCCACTACACACACATTTCCCCTTCTTTGGATGTAGTCTGGTCTTTGGTATGGTTGGTGGTAGTTCATTTCACTTGCCCCACAATATCGTATTTTCCACATTATTGTACATTATCCACTTTTCATCATCCATCACCATTTCATTTTAAAAATAAAATGTTTTCCTTACATTTTTGTAGAGAATCATATGTGGAAAAGATCTTTTTTTTTTTTGCTTAATTTATGCAGAATCTAACCATACACTGATTAACATTATCAAGCTGGTGCAGATAATTTTCAGTACTTGATTTGGGTGTTTTGAGTATGCCAGTTATCTTCCACATGGCATAATGTTGGTTATTCTTAATTAATCTGTCAATCTGATCTCCATACAGTTCAGCAGGTCTACCTGACTGTGGAGCGTTGTCCAGTGAGAAATCTCCAGGACTAAATTTTGCAAATCTCTTTTGAAACATTTGATCAGTCTCAGCACCTTCTCCGTACACTACACAAATCTTTTTTTGTGTATTTCAGTTGCATTTTTATCTTTCTTGAAATAATAAAACATTATCTTCCAAAAATGCTTTTTTTCTTTCAATATTAAAATGAATACACAGAAATTCATTAATTTTGATGTCTTTTTTAAAGCACATGCTGATATGACAGCTGTCACAATACAATCTAACAAAACTGTTTCAAATGAAGTTAGAAAACTAAGTGCTATTAGAGTCATTTTATAAAAAAATGAACAAACTTTTGGCTGGACCAATAATATTTTTAAATGTCTTATCTTAAAGAGAACTTACTATTTTACTGTTGTGTATAGCACTGATTAAATATATAAACATGCTCCTGTAGGAAAGGGCTGAAAAAATATGAAGTTTGAAGAAAATGAAAGAAAACCAAGTTCCATATTTGCACATGTGACAGTTTTTGTGAATGTGCAGACAAATAAATTTTAAGAATAAAAACTCAATAGCAAGATTAAATTGTCCCTCTTACCTTTCAGTTCAGTTCAGTTCAGTTCAGTCACTCAGTGTGTCCGACTCTTTGCAACCCCATGAATCGCAGCACGCCAGGCCTCCCTGTCCATCACCAACTCCCGGAGTTCACTCAGACTCACATCCATTGAGTCAGTGATGCCATCCAGCCATCTCATCCTCTGTCGTCCCCTTCTCCTCCTGCCCCCAATCCCTCCCAGCATCAGAGTCTTCTCCAATGAGTCAACTCTTCGCATGAGGTGGCCAAAGTACTGGAGTTTCAGCTTTAGCATCATTCCTTCCAAAGAAATCCCAGGGTTGATCTCCTTTAGAATGGACTGGTTGGATTTCCTTGCAGTCCAAGGGACTCTCAAGAGTCTTCTCCAACACCACATTCCAAAAGCATCAATTCTTCGGCACTCAGCCTTCTTCACAGTCCAACTCTCACATCCATACATGACCACTGGAAAAACCAGTTTCTCAAGATAATCTTGGGACGAAAATCACAATGACATTATAAAAAATAGTATACAATAAATTCAATGGAGCAAAACAATTTCAGAGAATCTGGGCCTGGTTGAGTGTGTGAACATGAATCCTAAATTAAAGGTCATAGGAAATAGAGCCTCTGGGGTAAATTGATATATATATATATATATATATATATATACATATACATACACATATATGTATATGTGTGTGTATGTGTGTATGAATACATGTACATGCATAGTCGTGTCTGACTTTTTGTGACCCTTTGAACTGTAGTCCACCAGGTTCCTCTGTCCATGGGCATTCTCAGGCAAGAATACTAGAATGAGTGGCTATTACCTCCTCCAGGGGATCTTCCAGACCCAGGAATCAAGCCTATGTCTCCTGTGTCCCCTGCATTGCAAGCAGATTCTTAACTTGCTGAGCCATCACGGGTCCGAGTTGTAATCATGATAACTTTAAATCTCCATACACACTATAATGGGTTTCTTTTTTTCAGGAAAGTGATTAGTGATAAAATGGTTGATCTTGTTAGCAAAATGAGATCTTAAAAAGATTCAGGTTCCATGAGAGCAGAGACTATCCTGTCCACCACTGTGTTTTTAGCCAATGGTAGCATTACTAGTTTAATAAGTCTTAACTGGAACACTGGATGACTAACGTTTCTTTCCCTGTAAACAGGAGACAAGTCATTGCTTCTCCTTTAGTTCTCTACCATTATCGTATTGACACAATTTTATGTATTATCTTACTATTCTATAGGTCAGAATTCTGACAAAGTTTTCACAAAACTGAAATCAAGGTGTTAGCAAGGCTGTGTTCCTTTCTGATAATCTGGGGACTGGTCTTCCAGGATTATCATGTTGTTAGCAGAATTCCGTTCAGTGTGGTTGTGACACTTGGGTTTCCATTTTCTGGCTGCTTGTCAACCAAGGGTCATTCTCAAAATCTATAAAACCATTCTCCCAAATCATGGCATTGAAACATGCATAATATCATATAAGAAACGAATCACCAGTCTAGGTTTGATGCAGGCTACAGGATGCTTGGGGCTGGTGCACTGGGATGACCCAGAGGGATGGTATGGGGAGGGAGGTGGGAAGGGGGTTCAGGATTGGGAACACGTGTGCACCCGTGGTGGATTCATGCTGATGTGTGGCAAAACCAATGCAATATTGTAAAGTAATTAGCCTCCAATTAAAATAAAGAAATTAAAAACAGATATGTGTGGGCATAGGCATATGTATGAACTATGTGTGGTGTGTGTTTACAAAATCTGTGGCAGTTTTGTGCCACATTACACTGGATAAATGATAACCTAAGTTGAGAGATTGAAGATAATATTTGCAAAATGTAGGTGTTTGATTAATAGAATGCTCCAAGATAAACTTTATATGTTAAGGTAATTAAACTCATTTTTACTCATGAGTGACATGAGTTTAGATTAAAATGTAATTAAATTGACTCTTCAAAGAGAAAATTTAATATGGAATCAGATTTTTTTTCCTCCCATACTGCTTTTGCCTTTCCCTTGCTCATATAGCTTTGCATATATACTGTTTTCATATTTTAGTCCTTTTTTTTCTATTATTTATGTTAACAGTACTGGCTTTTGGAAGATAATGCAGATATGTACAGACTTTTCCCCTCTTACATAGCTATGTCAAATGCGTATTCAAATATCAAATGGCACTGATTCAATTCACTGTTACTGAAGCAAGCAGAAGATTGCCATCAGGTAAATTTTGGTTTATAAGTCATGGTCATGAGAGTAAATTAATGATAATAAAGTTCAGGAAAACGAATGCAAGTAAGAAGCACATTTTCAACGTATGTTATGTGTTCACAGTTGATATGGTTCTTCAAGAAAACACTTTTTTATGGATTCGTGACAATAACCACTTGCTATAAATTTATGTGGTGAATATTTGAATCATAGTTTTGCAAACTGATCACTGCCAACATCAGACACTTCTCACAAGCGTACTCCAGTGAACACACAGTCCCTACACACTAGCTCCATTTCACATGCTGCTGAAAAAAAAAAAAAGTACATAAAGCCTTGTTAATGAGAATGGGGTTATATCTCTAGATTTGTCTGAGTGAGATAAATTTACTTAGAATTAATATATCAAAATTTAATGGAAAGTACAGCCTTTGCCTTATTTAACATCTTACATGATACAAAAACTTACTGATTTTAAAACTTTTCAAATTTTATTGCAAAGAGATAACAAAATAGATTATTTCAAGATGGCAGAGTAGAGGGACGTGCTCTGATTTTCTCCTTCGAGAACACCAAGGAGAATGTTGGATCCCACCAAAAAGAGATAATCCATGTCCAAAGGCAAAGGAGACACTCCAACAAGATGGTAGGAGGGGCGAAATCACGCTTAGAATCAAACCTCAGATGTCCCAGAAATGCTCAGAGGGCACAAATAAAACCTTGTGCACAAAAAGACCCAGGAAAAGGAGTGGGGACCCCCACAAGAGACTGAGCCAGGCCTGCCTTTGAGTGTCTCTTGTGGAGGCATGGCTCAGCACTGACCTGCAACAGGGTCAGGGGCCCTGGCTGCAGCAGACCTGGATGGTGCAGTGTGTGGCATGAGTCTTTTTGGAAGAGGTCACCGTTAGCACCATTATAGAGCTGCTGAGCAGACCACGCACAGACTGGAGAACATTATACCAAATTGTTCTCACACTGTTGCAAAAGTTCTAGGGCCCACAACAGTTTTCCCAACCTTAGGATTCATGAAAAGGACTGAGAATCTCCAGAGAAACAGGTTCTTGGAGTGCACAACAAAACTTGTGTGCGCCAGGACCCAGAAGAAGAGAGCAGTGACCCCACAGAAAGCTGAGCCAGACTTGCCTGTGAGTGTCCGGGAGTGTCTGGCAGAGGTGTGCGTCAAGAGTGGCCTACCGCAGAGTCAAGGTCACTGACTACAACAATCTTGGGAGCCACAGCTTGCTGGACTAAGTCCTTGTGAAGGTTACCATTACCAGCATATCCCTACCATGGTTTGGCCCGAGGCCAAACTACAGGGAGGAAACACAGGCCCAGCCATCAGCAGAGAATTGGATGAAAGATTCACTGAGCATGGCCCTGCCCACCAGAGCAGTTTTACCAACAGCCAGTGCTCTCACCAGGAAGCATCCACAAGCCTCTTATCCTCAACCATCAGAGTACAGACTGAATGGAAACCTCAGTCACAGAAAACTGACCAAACTGATCACACAGATGAAAATCTTGTCTAACTCAGTGAAACGATGAGCCATGCCCTGTAGGGCCACCCAACACAGATGGGTCATGGTGAAGAGTTCTAACAAAGCGCGGCCCACAGGAGAAGGGAATGGTAAACCAGGCCAGCATTCTTCCCTTGAGAACCCCATGACCAGTATGGAAAAGCAAAATGATATGACACTGAAGGATGAACTCCCCAACTCAGTAGGTGCCCAATATGCTACTGGAGATGCGAGGAGAAATAACTCCAGAAGGAATGAAGAAGCTGATTAAAGTTGTGGATACGCCTGGTGGTGAAAGTAAAGTCGGATGCTTTAAAGAACGATATTGCATAGGAACCTGGAATTTTAGGTCCGAGAATCGAGGTAAACGGAAAGTGGTCAAACAGGAGATGGCAAGAGTGAACACTGACATTTTAGGAATCAGTGAACTAAAATGGACTGGAATGGGTGAATTTAATTTGATGACCATTATATCTAATACTGTGGGCAAGAATCCCATAGAAGAAATGGAGTAGCCCTTATAGTCAACAAAAGGGTTTGAAATGCTGTACTTGGTTGCAATCTCAAAAAAGACAAAATGATCTCTGTTTCAAGTAAAATCATTCAATATCACAGTAATCTAAGTCTATGCCTCAACTACTAATGCCAAAGAAGCTGAGGTTGAACGGATCTATGAAGACCTACAAGACCTTTTAGAACTAACACCAAGAAAAGATGTCCTTTCCATCACAGGACATTGGAACATAAAAGTAGAAAGTCAAGAGATACCAGGAGTAGCAGGCAAGTTTGGCCTTGGAGTACAAAATGAAGCAGGGCAAAGGGTAACACAATTTTGCCAAGAGAACAAACTGGTCATAGCTAACAACACAAGAGACAATTTTACACATCACCAGATATTCAATACCAAAATCAGATTGATTATATTCTTTGTAGTCAAAGATGCAAAAACAAGATCTGACTGTGGCTCAGATCATGAACTCCTTATTGCCAAATTCAGGCTTAAATTGAAGAAAGTAGAGAAAACCACTAGACCATTCAGGTAAGACCTAAATCAAATCCTTAATGATTCTACAGTGGGAGTGACAAATAGATTTGAGGGATTAGATCTGATAGACAGAGTGCCTGATGAACTATGGATGGAGATGACTGACATTGCTCAGAAGGCAGTGATCAAAGCCATCCTCAAGAAAAAGAAATGCAAAAAGGCAAATTGGTTGTCTGATGAGGACTTACAAATACCTAAGCAAAGAAGAGAAGCGAAAGGCAAAAAAAAAAAAAAAAAGATAAGATATATGCATCTGAATACAGTTTCAAAGAATAGCCAGGAGAGATTAAAAAAACTTTCCAAAGTGAACAATGCAGAGAAATAGAGGAAAGCAATATAATGCGAAAGACTAGAGATCTCTTCAAAAAAATTAGAGATACCAAGGGAATATTTTATGAAAAGATGGGCATGATAAAAGACAGAAATGGTATGGACCTAACAGAAGTAGAAGATATTAAGAAGAGGTGGCAAGAATACACAGAACTATACAAAAAAAAAAAAGATCTTAATGACTCAAAAACCAAAACAGTGTGATCACTCACCTAGAGCCATATATCTTGGAATGAGAGTCAAGGGAGCATCACTTAAGAATATATTACCACAAATAAGGCTAGTGGAGGGGATGGAATTCCAGCCAAACTATTTAAAATCCTAAAAAGATGATGCTGTTAAAGTGCTGCACTCAATATGGCAAAGAATTTGGAAAGCTCAACAGTAGCCCCAAGACTGGAAAAGGTCAGTTTCACTCCAGCTGCAAAGAAGGGCAATGCCAAAGAATGCTCAAACTGCCACATAATTGCACTTATTTCATATGCTATTAAAGTAATGCTCAAAATTCTCCAAGCCAGTACATCAACTGAGAACTTTCAGATATTCAAGCTGCATTTAGAAAAGGGAGAGGAAACAGAGATCAAATTGTCAACATCTGTTGAATCATACAAAAAGGAAGAGAAATCCAGAAATGCATCTGCTTCATTGACTATGCTAAAGCCTTTGACTGTGTGGATCACAACAAGCTATGGAAAATTCTTAAAGAGATGGGAATAACAGACCACCTTACCTGCCTCCTGAGAAACATATATGCAGGTCAAGAAGCAACTGTTAGAAATGGACATGGAAGAAAGAATTGGTTTCAATTTGGGACATACATCAGGGCTGTATGTTGTACCTTGCTTATTAACAAACTTACATGCAGAGTATGTCATACGAAATGCTGGACTAGATGAAGGACAAACTGGACCGAGCTTGCCAGGAGAAATCTCAATAACCTCAAATATGCAGATGACAACACTCTTATGCCAGAAAGTGAAGAGGAACTAAAGAGCTTCTTGATGTAGGTGAAAGAGGAGTGAAAAAGCTGGTTTAAAACTCTTCATTCAAAAAACTAAGATCATGGCACCTAGACCCATCACTTCATGGCAAATAAATGGGGAAATAATGGAAACAGTGACAGACTTTATTTTGGAGGGCTCCAAAATGACTGCATATGGTGACTGCAGTCATTAAATTAAAAGACACTTGCTCTTTGGAAGGAAAGTTATGACCAAGCTAGACAGTATATTAAAAAACAGAGACATTACTTTGCCAACAAAGGTCCATATAATCAAACCTATGGTTTTTCCAGTAGTCTTGTATGGATATGAGAGTTGAACCATAAAGAACGTTGAGCACCAAAGAATTGATGCTTTTGAGCTGTGGTGTTGGAGGAGACTCTTGAGAGTCCCTTGAACTACAAAGGGATCAAACCAGGCAATCCTAAAGGAAATCAGTCCTGAATATTCATTAGTAGGACTGTTGCTCAAGCTAAAGCTCCAATACTTTGGCTACCTGATTGAAAGATTCAACTCATTCAAAAAGACCCTAATTCTGGGAAAGATTGAAGGCAGGAGGAGAAGGGGACAGAGGGCAAGATGGTTGGATGGCATCACTGACTCAATGGACATTAGTCTGAGCAACTCTGTGAAATGGAGAAGAACAAGGAGACCTGGAAATCAGCAGTCCATAGTGTTGGAAACAGTTGGAGATGACTGAGTGACCGAACAAAAACAGCAAATTTGCTCACTCATCTCTGAATCTTTGTGACTCCAGGTTCTACAGCCTTCCTTTCTCCTCTCCATTGAATTCTCCAGACAAAAATACCGAAATGGGTTGCCTTTCCCTTCTCCAGGGGATCTTCCTGACCCAAAGATCATACCAGGGTCTCCTAAACTGCAGGCAGGCTTTTTACTATCTGAGCCACCAGGGAAGTCTGCACTAAGAAAATAGAGAAAAGTGCAATAGGTTTTTCACACTCTTAAGGAATATTAAGTAAAAAAAAAAAAAATCAAAATTTGTTAAATACACATAAACATGTCAATCGTTTCATTTCTTCATTCTTTCTACAAGCAATTATTGAGTGACACTCTTCTGGTAATTGCGCATTCAGCATTTTTTTTCAAAACAGTGGAAATACGTATAAAGTGCATCAGAGCAATCAATAAACATTATTTAAAGTATTAAACCAGAGATACTTCTTTTAAGAAGTAGGAGAATAAGATATGGATTATGTTTGCATGTTTGAAGGTGTGTTCTGTAAGAGTTCAAACATGTCGGTCTCTTTTAAGCCCCATGGACTGTAGCCGGACACGTTTCTCTGTCCACGGTATTTTCTAGGCAAAAATACTGGAGTGGGTTGCTATTCCCTATTCCAGGGTATCTTCCTGATCCAGAGATCAAACTCATTGACTCCTTGAGTCTCCTGCATTGGCAGGCAGATTCCTTACTACTAGGACAAGCTGGGAGGTGAGGGGAAAAGAACATTACAGGTTTTTTTAATTTAAATTTATTTATTTTAATTGGAGGCGAATTACTTTACAATATTGTATTGGTTTTGCCATACATCAACATGAATCCTCCACGGGTGTACACATGTTCCCAATCCTGAACCCCCCTCCCACCTCCCTCCCCATACCATCCCTCTGGGTCATCCCAGTGCACCAGCCCCAAGCATCCTGTAGCCTGCATCACTGTTATAAGTAAGGAAGCTTGACTGATATATTAACCTGTGGTTAAAACCTTGGCTTCCCTGGTAGCTCAGTTGGTAAAGAATCCACCTGCAGTGCAGGAGACCCTGGTTCGATTCATGGATCAGGAAGATCTGCTGGAGAAGGGATAGGCTACTGACTCCAGTATTCTTGGGCTTCTCTCGTGACTCAGCTAGTAAAAATCTGCCCCCAGTGCAGGAGATCTGGGTTGGGAAGATCCCCTGGAGAAGCGAACAGATACCCACTCCAGTATTTCGGCCTGGAGGATTCCTTGGACTGTATAGTCTATAGGGTCTCAAGGAGTTGGGCATGACTGAACAACTTTCACTTCACTATGAAGATGAGCTTTGGGAAATTCTGGGAAAGAGCATTTCAGGGGAGGAATAGCAAATGCCAAAGTCCTAAGTTGAAAGGTTGCTATAAACACAAGGAACATGAAGAAAGTAAGGGAGGAAGAGAGAAGCAATGTTCTAATAAACTGACTCTCAAAAAAAAAAAAAAAGCTGTGATTTTCAGTGTTTGCCAGTTTCTTACACCATGATTGAGTTCAAGTTACCACCACGATGTTGGGGAATGTGACCTTGGAATGAGGTGTGCACAATTGGTTCTCATGAGCCTGTTCCCATCGCCACAGAACCACAGCCTAGTAGTACCTAACAGGTTCATTCAAATGTGTTCAACAAAACTAGTCTTCAGGGAGATGAAAATCAGACTACAGTGAAAGATCACCGCATACCTGTTAGTGTGGCCATTGTCAAAAAATGAAAACTAGCAGATGTTGATGAGTAGGTGGAGAAAAGGGCTCTTCTGAACTACTGGTAGGACTATAAATTTGCACAGCTCTTGAGAGAAAGAGTGTGGGGATTCCTCATAAAGTTAAAAATAAAACTACCGGAGATTCAGTAACCCCCTTCCACTCACCTTCACTCTTGGAAATGGTAACAGCCTGTATTTCTGAAAGGTATTATTTTATTGTTATTTATGCTTTCCATTCCCGTTGTCTGGAGAGTATATTACTCCCTTACCTGTATGGCTAATGTTAATTTGCTTGAAAGCAAGACCTTCTTTCAAGGAAAAAAATTTTTTTTGAGTACCTATTTACATAGTATAAATAAGGGAATCAGAACTTAATATAGGAATAGCTTACAGTCAGTATTTCATATAAGGAATATACTGGAAATTTGTGTCTCTATTTCAAAAGGCATAATAAATGACTATTTCCTATAAATATGTGATAAAAATCTTGAATTTCAAAAACATACAAAAATTATGAGCATCCAGACAAGATAAAAATGAACTTAACCGTACAAAAAATAGACTGGCTTTAATGTTTTCAGTACATTAAAAAAAATGTTGGTATATATTCTTAAATATAAGCTTTAGTTTAATACAGTACCAGCAAAATGTTATTCACTTAATTATGCTGAGATAATTATATAACATGTGAGAATCATATATATAATTATTTACTTACATCAAACATAAGAAAAAAACTGCATTTAATTTTAAAATCTAACAAGATTTATAAAATGAATAAAATCTCACAAAAAAGACACAAGTTAATATTCACATACATTTAGAGGAATTAATTCTTTACATATTCATGTGTAAAATGTGAAAAATGAAAGATTGATGAGTTTGAAAATGATTAATGACCTCTAAGTCATAAAAATAAACAAAATTAAGAGACAAATGACAAGTATCAGGAAAAGCTTGAAATATGTGAAGCAATGTGTTGATATATTTAATATCTAAAGAACTATTTGCAAATCATTTAAAAATTAGCTTCTTGCAGTCTAAACGTAGGAACAGTTCACATAAAAATGCATTTTATAAATAATTTTATTTAAGCAAGCATAAAAAATCATGCTTCATTGATGACACTAAAGCCTTTGACTGCATAGATCACAGCAAACTGAAAAATTTTTTAAGAGTTGGGAAATACCAGACCACCTCACCTGCCTCGTGAGAAACCTGTATGCCGGTCCAGAAGCAACAGTTAGAACTGGACATGGAACAACAGACTGGTTCCACATTGGGAAAGGAGTACATCAAGGCTGTATATTGTCATCCCACTTATTTAACTTACTTGCATAGTAGCTCATGCTAAATGCTGGACTGGATGAGCACAAGCTGGAATCAAGATTGCCAGGGAGAAATATCAATAACCTCAGATATGCAGATGACATCACCCTTATGGTAGAAAGTGAAGAGGAGCTAACAAGCCTCTTGATGAAAGTGAAAGAGGAGAGTGAAAAAGCTGCTTAAAACTCAACATTCAAAACATGAAAATCATGGCGTCTGGTCCCATCACTTCATGGCAAATAGATGGGGAAACAACGAAAACATTTACAGACTTTTTTTTCTTGGGTTCCAAAATCACTGCAGGTGGTGACTGCAGCCATGAAATTAAAAGACGCTTGCTCCTTGGAAGAAAAGCTAGAGAGCATATTAAAAAGCAAAGACATTACTTTGCCAACACAGGTCTGCATAGTCAGAGCTATAGTTTTCCAGTAGTCATGTATGGATGTGAGAGTTGGACCATAAAGAAAGCTGAGTTTCAAAGAACTGATGCTCTTGAACTGTGATGCTGGAGAAGACTTTTGAAAGTCCCTTGGACTGCAAGGAGTTCAAACCAGTCAATCCTAAAGGAAATCAATCTTGAATATTCATTAGTAAGACTGATGCTGAATCTGAAGCTCAAATACTTGGGCCACAGATGGAAAGAGCCGACTCATTAGAAAAGACTCTGATGCTGGGAAATATTGAAAGTAGGAGGAGAAGGGGATGACAAAGGACAAGAGGTTGGATGACATCACTGACTAAATGGACATGAGTTTGAACAAGCTCTAAGAGATTGTGAAGGACAGGGAGACTTGGAGTGCTGCAATCCATGGGGTTCCCAAAAGTCACACAGGTCTGAATAACTAAACAAAGAAAATTATAGCAGATTTCATTTCTTACAACACTTAGCCTAATATTATTAATATAACCGATTTAACAGGCTCAGAGCAACTACAATAATGTCAATAAAGAATTTTTAGTTGTTCCCCCATGCCAATGGTTTTGATGACAGTGTGATTATTTAACATTCATCTAGATTTGTTTCCACTTGCTCAACAAATTCAATGGTCTTAGAATTCAAGTATATATGTCATAACAACAGCATATAAAAATAGCATGCTCACATTCAATTTGAAATTTTTTTTACCAACCACTTCACATTTTAAAATTGTTGAACAAGGTGTATAAAGAGGAACAAGCTACATAATTTTCAAAATCTCAGCAGAAATAATAAGCAAAATAAAGTTACTACAAACATAAAAGTCATTAATATCAATAAGAAACATGTATTTTATCTGAGAAGGTGTTTAAATTTAGCTGTTATGGTAGGCTAAATAATGACTCCCCCCAAAATGTTCTTGTCTAAAACCTACAATCTGTAAATATGTTACTTTCAGGACAAAAATAACTCTCAGGTATGATTTTAAGTTATCTTGGATGTGAGAAATTCCTTGAAAAAGACAGGTGTCATCACTATGGAGGAGTCATCACTTCTATTCTCAAAAGAAAATGCAGATGAATACACTGAAAATCAATGAATTTTCTTAGATCAACAGAAAACTGAGGTAACCGAGCCGATTGTCACCTATAATTTAGAAAGGGAGATAAATATACCAAGAATCATCTAGGATCAGCTTAATGGAAGCAGAAAATTCTGGAGTAAGTAACTGGTACATAAATACTGAAAGGCAGATTTGATGAATTGCTGGAGGCTGAGAGGGGACTAATTTGAGAGTTAAGAACGCCTCACTGTCCTAAGAGCCTCCAGACAATTATGGCTTTTATTTATTTTTTAATATAAATTTATTTATTTTAATTGGACCTAATTACTGTACAATATTGTTTTGGTTTTGCCATACATCAACATGAATCCACCACAGGTATACATGGGGCTCCACTGAGTTCTGACAATGAAGAAGGGAGAAAGTCCCCTTGGGTTTCAGACAAGCATGGGGAAAATCATCAGTTTGAAATATTCCTCACTGTTGTTCATTTTAACAGTCGTCTGACCTGAAAGCAAGACTACTTTACCAGAGCCTTATCATACCAAAGATAGGGACAATGAAACAACTTCTGTCCCCTCTTGACTTATGGGGGGAACAAAAGGAAGTCAAAGAAACACTTCTGAGGGCCACATCCCCAGGACCCAGTATTGTGAGCTCAATCATGTCTGACTCTTTGTGATCCCATGGACTGTAGTCCACAATGCTCCTCTGTCCATGGGATTTCCCAGGCAAGAATACTGGAGTGGGTTGCCATTTCCTCCTCCAAGGGATCTTCCCCATCGAGTGATGGAACCCCTTTCTGTTGCATCTCCTGCATCGGCAATTGGATTCTTTACAACTAGTTCCACCTAGGAAGCCCATATGCTTCCACATTAGGAAACAACAGATTAAAAACAATATAAAAGTAAAGAAAGCAGAAGAAATGAAATGTTACAAATAAGAGCATATCAATATAACTGAAAACACAGAAACAGAAAAATCAATAAAACCAAAAGCTAGTGCTTTGCAAAGATTAATAACATTTACAAACCTGTAGCTAGGATAAACAAGAAAAAAGAAAGCATAAATTACTGATTTCAGAAATGAAAGAGGTTGTCAGTAATAGAATATTAGGTAAAGAGGTATGGCTGCAAATTTTATAACTTAGATAAAATGGAGCAATTCCTTAAAAAATACACACTGGTAAAATATGCGAAAAGAAAAACAAACTATTCTCTATATTCATAGTTGTAAAACACAAAAAATGGATTTTAAATAATCTATGAACTTCAGTTAATAATAATATACTAATACTAGTTTATTCATTGTTAACTAATATGCTATGGTAAGAAACTTCCCTGGTGCCTCAGACAGTTAAGAATCTTTCAGAAACACTGGAGACCCAGATTTCATCCCTGGGTTGGGAAGATCCCCTGGAAAAGGGAATGGCAACCCACTGTAGTACTCTTGCCTGGAGAATTCCATGGATAGGAGAGCCTGGCAGGCTACATTTCATGGGGTCACAAAGAGTTGGACACATGAGTGACTTTCACTTCACTTTAAATTTCCCTCTATTATAAAAAAAAAAAAAACACAGCTTATCAGTTATTTGATGGTATCACTGCCCAAATTCTGATGACAGAAATCTTTCCTCAGTTTTAATGCACCTGTGAAACCCATTTCATTTAGATTTTTAAAATATCTTGTTAGTTATTAAATTTTTGGAATCTTTTTTAAACTTTTTTACTTCATATTTTTCAAATGTTATTCAAGGAAGATAAAATCTTAACCTGTTTGCAACAGGACACTTTTGTTCAGTGGATTACACGAAAGCAATTCTGACCGCTACTTACCAGAAAAACTCAAAAGAAATGAACCTAAGTAGTAACTCCAGAAATGTATTTGGTGAGTGTGAATGGTTTGATTTCTGACAACAAGTACCTTGCTTAAGCTGACAGAACTTAATTTGACCCATATCTACAGACCACGGTCTTCAAATCAATCGTGCTGAGCTGAAGCATCTGACCAGGTTTCTAAAGAAGGTATTGGCTTTTAGAGAGGCAGGCGGTCTTCTCAGTCCTCCAGGGAATTATCTTTTGAAGTGGATGTGGCAGCTGCACTGAGGTAACAAATTTAACTGAGGAAATGAGGCCAACTTGGAAAAAGTGGAAGCAGAGCCATGCTCTCCAGACCGAGCAGCAAGAACCATATCACAATTTGAATAAAACTGAAATGGAGGGGCTGCATTGCTTTGGACTTGTTTGTTTGCTTTTAAATATAGGTGGCAATAGGAAAATCAATCTTAATTAAAGGACTTTTGAAACAGTCAAATGTTATCACACCTAAAAATGTGAAAATGAGTCTCACTGTTGTAGTCGTTTGAATCATATTTATTGGGTATTTCTCCTGGTTTTCCTTTGGCCAGTCATTTTGATTTGCCTGGTTCAGAGTCTATATTTGGTGTATCTCTCTTTTGCAGAAGAGAGAAAGCTCTGGCTTAAAACTCAACATTCAAAAATGAATATCATGACAACTGATCCCATCACTTCATGGCAAATAGATAGGGAAAAAATGGAAATAGTGGCAGATTTTATTTTCTTGGACTCCAAAATCACTGCAGGTGGTGAGTGCAGTCATGAAATTAAAAGACACTCAGTCCTTGGAAGAAAAGCTATGACCAACCTAGACAGCATATTAAACAGCAGAAACATTACTTTGCTGACAAAGGTCCATCTAGTCAAAGCTATGATTTTCCAGTAGTCATGGATGGATGTAAAGATTTGGGCTATAAAGAAAGCTGAGTGCTACAGAATTGATGCTTTTGGACTGTGGTGTTGGATAAGACTCTTCAGAGTTCCTTGAACTGTAAGGATATCAAACCAGTCAATCCTATAGGATATCAGTCCTGAATATTCATTGGAAGGACAGATGCTGAAGCTGAATCGCCAGTACTTTGGCCGCCTGACTGACAGGAAGAGCTGACTCATTAGAAAAGACCCTGATGATGGGAAAGATTGAAGGGAAGAGGCGGAGGAGAATGGAATAACAGAGGATGAGATGGTAGGATGGCATCACTGACTCAATGGACATGAATTTGAGCAAGCTTCGGGAGTTGGTGATGGACAGGGAAGCCTGGTGTGCTGCAGTCCATGGGGTTGCAAACAGTCGGAACCCAAGTGAGCAACTGAACTGAGCAGAACTGAACAGAATCCTCCCATTATGTATGCACGCATCTCTTAGTTAAGACGGATTCCACCACAGAGGCCTATAGGAAGTGAACATCACTTGGCATTATTCCCTTTTTTACCTCCAAGGAGCTTTCTGTGCATGTGTAGTCAGGGAGGTCTCCTAACTTTGGGAATGAGAAGTATATGGTCTCTTATCTTCTATCTGGTTAAGATTCTTCCTTCTCTCTCAATTGTCCCACTATTCTAATCTTAGAGATTGAGTCTACTGGGAATGAATCTCCAATCATTTTACTCTGAGGGCCCATCTACCTTCTGCCTCAGAAAGTTGCGCTCTTTATTTTTTTTTAATTTTTATTTTTACTTTATTTTACTTTACAATATTGTTTTGGTTTTGCCATACATTGACATGAATCCACCACTTTAAATGTATGAAAGCAATAATCCATTGGCAAAAAAATAGAAGCTGAATGCAGATGCACAGTTAACATGCTATGCAGCTGAAACGCTCCTAAAATGTGCTGGATACTAGGATACCCAAGGGTAATGAGCTATAAATATGTAGATGTGTTTGCTTTCAATGTAATGCAATGTTAAAACTTTTAACAATACACGCCATTTATTTTTGTTTGAAATAAAATCTCGTCTGGGAGTCCTTCAAACAAACAGCATGTATGTAGATACAGCTGTCACTTTCTTCCTTTCATAAAAGAAACATAAAGCAAAAGCTTTTTTATCAACTGCAATTCTAGGAATGGCAAGTACATAATTGTGGACTCCTGATTCATAGAATGTATGATATAATTAATGATTTTTAATTATGCTGTATCCAGAGACTAAAGGTAAGCGCCACAATAGATGCTAGAGAGATTAAAGTTTAAAAATGAATGTTATGGTATATTTTTTATCAGTAACACAGAAATTTAGATTCCAAGAGAAAATGATTTTTAGGGGAAAGTATCTAAGGATAGGAAGGGGTACAGAGAAGCATGTGTGAAGTTTACTGTCCAGAGGCACAAGTTCACTAAAAGAATGAGACCGAGTCATGTGAGAAGGGAATGCCTGCTTCCCCTCACATCTTGCTGACACATTAAGGCCTATCTACCAGCACTCCTTTACCTAGCACATCATATCTAGCTTTCAATTAAATATTACAAGGCATACTAAAAGGCAAAAACACAATTCAAAGAGACAGAACAAGTATCAGTACTAGGCTCAGACTGATCGTACCATTCGAAAGTGTTGCTGGAATTACCAGACCAGGAATTTAAAACAATCATAATAAATATGTTAGGCATGCTAATGGAAAATGTAAGCAGAAAGATAGAATTTCTAAAAAAATTACTTTTAAGCTAGAGATGAAAAACACTATAACACAAATGAAGAATGATTTTAGTGAGATTTCTACCACTGAGAAAAGAATCTCTGAGCTCCAAAACATATTAATAGAAACTTCCAAAACCAAAAAGAAAAAAAAGATTGGGAAAAAAAAAAACACATCAGAATAGAATATACAAAGACTGGGAATAACTAAAAATAGTAGAACATATGTGCAATGGAAATAGCAAAGGAAGAAGAAAGAAAGAAACAGGAACAATGTTTGAATCAAGAATGACTAAGAATTTTTCGCATTAATGTCAGATATCAAACAACAGTTCCAGAAGTTCAGAGAACACTAAGCAAGATAAATGTAAGTGTATATATATGTATATACATATACATACACACACACACACACACACACACACACACACACACACACCCCTAGGCATATCACATTCAAACTGCAAGAAATCAAAAATGATGAAAAAGTTTGCCAAATGTAAAAACAAAACAAACAAACAAAAAAAAATGCTTGCCTATAAAGTAACAAACATAAGAATTTCATCTGCCTTCTCAGAAACCAGGCAGGCAAACACAGTGAGGTGAAACATTGAAAATGTTGAAAGGAAAAAACATCATTAGCTAGAAATCTGTACCCTGTAAAATTATACTTCAAAACTAAAAGAGAAATCAAGTTTCTCAGACAACACACACACACACACACACAATTTGACGCCAGCAGACCTTCCTTTGAAAGAAATATTAAAGGCATTCTTAAGAGAAGGAAAATAACATATATCAGAAACACAATTATGCAAAAGGAAAAGAAGAGTACAGGAGAAAGAATAGTGAAAAAAATTTAATTTGTTTATCCTTACTGACTTTACAAAAAAACAGTTCAATATAATAATAGCAACAGTGTATTTAATTATGTACCTAGTGTGTATACACATATATATCTATGTGTGATTATGTATAAATGAAATGGTGGTAATGATACAAGAGAGGAGAAAAGAATTAGGTATATTATATTATTATAAGATACTTCCACTACCATGAAATGGTAAAGCATTATATAACAGTGTCCAAGCATCAGTTGTAAATGCATACTGCAAATGCTGAGGCAAGAGCTAAAGAATTAAGATAAATAAAGGAATAGATAGACAGATAGATGAATTTCTTTTATAAATCACCTATGGTTTATCTGAAATTTAAATTTAACTAGGCATCCATTTTGTTCATTTCCTTATCCTGTTCAGTTCAGTTCAGTCTCTCAGTCATGTCTGACTCTTTGCAACCCCATGGACTGTAGGACACCAGTCTTCCCTGTCCATCACCAACTCCCAGAGCTTGCTCAAACTCATGTCCCTCGAGTCAGTGATGCCATCCAACCATCGCATCCTCTGTTGTCCCCTTCTCCTCCTGCCTTCAATCTTTCCCAGTGTCAGGATATTTTCCAATGAGTCAGTTCTTCACCATCAGGCTGCCAAAGTACTGGAGTTTCAGCTTCAACATCAGTCCTTTCAATGAATATTCAGGACTGATCTCCTTTAGGATGCACTAGTTGGATCTCCTTGCAGACCAAGGGACTCTCAAGAGTCTTCTCCAACACCACAGTCCAACTGTAGACTGAAGGATGGCTTAGCTTTTAGCTTTATTTTGAATATCTGATGGCTGAGAGGAAGTGAGGGCCAATAAACATAAGTGAAGTTGTTCAGTCAGGTCCGACTCTTTGCGACCCCATGGACTGCAGCCCACCAGGCTCCTCTGTCCATGGGATTCTCCAGGCAAGAATACTAGAGTGGGTTGCCATTTCCTTCTCCAGGGGATCTTCCTGACCCAGGAATCGAACCAGGTTTCCTGCATTGCAGGCAGACGCAGGCAGATGCTTTAACCTCTGAGCCAAAACATAGGAGGTACATAAATTAATTCGCTATAATAAACTACTCAGGGGTTGTAGTGATTAGGCAGGAGAAGCATGGAGAGTACAATATACAAGGTGCAGCATGGAGAAACGGATGCTCATAGGCAGTGTCAGGATCACACCCTCTAGGAACAAAAATGTACCTCCTGCCTTTATATTCTTCAAACTAAACCAGTAGCAAGAGGTCTGGTGATTTTGTCATAGTTAAGTAACTAGATAATCATAGTATTTAAAGCACTAGTGGACGGAACAGAAGGTGAGGATGCTGAGAATTCATTGTAGAAAATAGTCTAATAAGGCCAGATCTCTCACATAGTGAAGAGGAAAAAGATTGTGACAATTTGCTTAAAAATTAAATTCTAAATTAAAATCTAAAATTTAACGATAAAAATAAAAGAGCAAAATATAATGAATTATATAGGACTTGGAGGTACAGTTCAAAGGGATTGCAAATGTCATAAATTCTTCATCATTCCTAGTGAGGACTTGTCACAGACTGTTGACAATAGTTAATATTATTATAATTAAAAAGCAGGTATATCATCAAAAATAGAAACAAATTTGAGGGAGGGACCAGGGAGGGAAACACAGACTTTAATCATTTTACTTTTTATTTGCAACTATTCTTTAGTGGGTCATTACTGTTGGGGGAATATAAATAAAAACAAAATCTTAGAAAATCTTTCCACAAAAGTAAAAGAGAAGAAAAGATTTTCATTATTGAATTACCATTACACCAGAAAGTGATGCTCATCACAGGCGGTTCACTAAAAATCGGGACAGAGAAAAATCTCACCCTTTTATGTAGGCAGCTAGAGCAACCCAGTACCTGCTCTCAAAATAAATGATAATTAGTCTGCAAGTAAGGTAGGAATTGACAGCATTATTTGTCATACATAGTTCATCCTAAACTTACCTGGTAATTAGATGGCAATTTGCATTTGCTGATTACCCTTATCTAAAGGAAAACATAAACTTCCAGTCCATTTGTGAAAGTATGTAGCTTTGCAACTTCGAGTCAGACACCCAGAGATTAGGTTTTACTCTCTTATGAAAACTGAGAGAGATCCTATCTTCTTCTCATTTCGAAGAGATGGCTTCCTGATTCTTGAAAAAACACTATAAAGCTGTCAATAGGTTATTTAGCTTTAAAATTTTTTTCATCCATCTCAAAGGGGCAGAGAAAGAATTCACAATTACAAGTTTCCAAAAGTAAATGCTGCCTTCATGGATCAGTGCCTTGTCACTGGCAAAAGGGCTTGCATAACTCAATGAAGCTATTAGGCAGGCCATGTAGGGCCACCCAAGATAGATGGGTCATGGTGGAGAGTTCTGACAAAACGTGATCCCCCGGAGAAAGGGATGACAAACCATTGCAGTATCCTAGCCACAAGAACCCCATGAATATATAAAAAGGTGAAAAGATATGGCATCAAAAGATGAGTCCCCCAGTTCAGAAGGTCTTCAATATGCTACTGGGGTAAAGCAGAGGACAACTACTAATAGCTCCAGAAAGAATGAAGTGGCTGAGCCAAAGTGTAATGATGCCCAGTTGGGGATGTCTGGTGATGAAAGTAAAGTCTGATACTGTAAAGAACAGTATTGCATGGCAACCTGGAATGTTAGATCCATAAATCAAGGTAAATTGGAACTGGTCAAACAGGAGATGGTAAGAGTAAACATCAACATCTTTGGAATCAGTGAACTAAAATGGATGGAAATGGATGAATTTAATTCAGATGACCATTATGTCTACTACTGTGGGCATGAATCCCATAGAAAAAATGGTTGTAGCCCTCATAATCAACAAGAGTCTGACGGTATTTGGATGCAACCTCAAAAATGATACAATGATCTTGTTTCTTTTCCAAGGCAAAACATTCAACGTCATTGTAATTCAAGTCTATACCCAAACCACTAAAGAAGCTGAAGTTGATCAGTTCTGTGAAGACCTAGAAGACCTCCTAGAACTGACACCAGAAGATGTCCTATTCACCATAGGAATTGGAATGCAAAAATAAGAAGTCAAGAGATACCTGGAGTAACAGGCAAGTAATTCCTTGAAGTACAAAAGTTCCAGAGAATATCAAGGAAACAAAAGAAGGCCTTCATCAATGAAAGATGCAAAGAAATAGGGGGAAAAAAACAGAAGGGGAAAAACTAGCAGTATCTTCAAGAAAACAAGAAATATCAAAAGGATATTTCATCCAAAGATGGGTACAATAAAGGACAGATTTGTCAAGACTTTATAGAAGCAGAAGAGATCAAGAAGAGAAGGCAAGAATACACAGGAGAACTGTTCAAAAAAACAGATCTTAATGAGCTGGATAACCATGATTGTGTTGTCATTCACTCAGAGCCAGACATTCTGGAGTGTAAAGCCTAGGGGGCCTTAGGAAGCACTGTTGCTAATAAAGCTAATGGAGGTGATGGAATCCCAGCATATCTATTTAAAATCCTAAGTGATGATGTTATTAAAGTGCTGCACTCAATATGTCAGCAAATTTAGAAAACCCAGCAGTGACCACAGAACTAGAAAAGGTCAATCCTCATTCCAGTTCCCAAGAAGGGAAGTACTAAAGAATGTCCAAACCACCGGACAATTGCACTCATCTCCCCTGTTAGTAAGGTTAGGCTCAAAATCCTTCAGCATTATGTGGACCAAGAACTTCCTGATATTCAAACAGGGCTTAGAAGAGGCAGAGGAAAGCAAGATCAAGAATCCAGTGGAAAGCAAGGGGATTCCAGAAAAACATCTACCTCTGTTTCATTGACTTAGCTAAAGTCTTTGACTGTGTGGATCATAATGAACTGTGGAAAACTCTTAAAGAGATGGAATAACAGATCATCTTATCTGTCTCCTGAAAAACCTGTATGCAAGTCAAGGAGCAACGGTTAGAACCTTGAATGAAACAACTGAATGGTTCAGGAGTGAGAAAGAATGACAAGGGTATTCATTGTCACCCTGTTTACTTAACTTATATGCAAAGCACTCGGGCAAAATGCCAGGCTGGATGAGCTACAAGCTGGAACGAAAATTGACAGGAAAAATATCAACAACCTCAAATATGTGGATGATATCACTCTAATGGTAGAAAGCAAAGAAGCATTAAAGAATCTTTTGAAGAGGAGGAGGGAGAAGGAGGAGAGTGAAAAAACAAGCTTAAAACAAAACAAAACACACTACGATCATGGCATGGAAAATAGAAGGAGAAAAGTTGGAAGCAGTGACAGATTTCCTCCTCTTGGGCTCTAAAATCACTGCAGATGGTGACTACAGCCATGAAATTAAAAGATGATTGTTTCTTGGCAGGAAAGCTATGACCAATCTAGACAGTGTGTTAAGAAGAAAAGACATCACTTTGCCAACAAAGATCTGTATAGTCAAGACTATTGTCTTTCCAGTAATCATATAGGATGTGAGAGCTGCACCATAAAGAAGACAGAATCAATACTTTCAAACTGTAGTGCTAGAGAAGAATCTTGAGAGTCCCTTCGAGAGCAAGAAGATTAAACCAGTCAATCTTAAAGGAAATCAGGAGAAGGCAATGGCAACCCACTCCAGTACTCTTGCCTAGAAAATCCCATGGACGGAGGAGCCAGGTAGGCTGCAGACCATGGGGTCACTAAGAGTCAGACACTTACTGAGTGACTTCACTTTCACTTTTCACTTTCATGCATTGGAGAAGAAATGGCAACCCACTCCAGTGTTCTTGCCTGGAGAATCCCAGGGACAGGGGAGCCTGGTGGGCCACCGTCTATGGGGTCCACAGAGTTGGACACGACTGAAGCGACTTAGCAGCAGCAGCATTGGAATTTTCAGAGGTACCAGTCATCCTAGCAGATCTAAAGGAATTTCATGGCTGTATATCTCATGAGAGAAAGGCATACCAACATCTTTGCTGGGTTATAAAGAAATTATCCAAAACTAGGATTTGTCTTTATCAAAAGGAAAAATTCAAGCTTTAGATCCTCTTCCTTCAGTGTCCAAATCAGATCATATTGGGACTCCCATCCTCATGAGTGAAGAGAATGCAGTTAAAGAATAAAAATGTGGCAAAAATACAGTATAACATACCTATATATCTAGCCCCCAAACAAGATTCAAATAAACAATTGTGCAGACAGGTTTGCAAATACGCAAAGATGTCAGAATCAACATCACAATGCAATGAGCGAAAAGAGGAAAACAGCAAAAATAGCTCCTTAAAATAAAATGATGTGATGTCTGAGATCTCTTTAAAATAATAAAGGGAGACAGAGAAAGAAAACAAGATTGGCCATGAGTTGACAAACTGATTAAATTGAATGATGTATACATATGGTTCATTATACTCTTTTCTGTATTTTTGTATATATTGGGAAATGTCTGTAATAAAATAACAAAAAAGATAAAAAAAATAAAATAAAGGAAATCAACCCTGAATACTCATTGGAAGGACTGATACTGAAAGTGAAGCTCCAAAATTTTGGTCACCTGATGTGAGTAGCTGACTCATTGGAAAAGACACTGATGCTGTAAAAGATTGCAGGCAGAAGGAGAAGAGGGTGACAGAGGATGAGATGGTTGGATGGCATCACTGATTCAATGGCATGAACTTCTGGGAGCTGGTGAGGGACAGGGAGGCCTGGCATGCTGCAGTCCATTGGGTCAAGAAGAGTCGGACACAACTTGGCAACTAAACAGCAACAAAGTAAATGCTCTAAAAATAGGGAGATTTTTTGTTGCTTCAGAGATAATTTTTCTTCTTATGTGTGATTTGTATTCACCTTTATGTTATTTACATTATCTTCCATACATTAAAACAATAAAATTGAATTCTGATTTCTGATTTAAGTCAGATCCAGACAGGAGTGTAAATATTATTTGCAAGTGTCAACATTCTCACATGAAAACAAGAAGTATATTTAAATAGAAATGCAAGTATTCTGTTTACAATTAATAAATTTGATCCTTTTAACTGGGCTTATCTTATATTGTGGCATGATATTTTTTAGAAAGTGACACAAACTAGATTCCAGTATATGCGTCCTTAATTTTTGTGAATTACAAAATTGCCAGTCCAGGTTTGATGCATGATACAGGATGCTCGGGGCTGGTGCAGTGGGATGACCCAGGGGAATGGGATGGGGAGGGTGGTGGGAGGGGGATTCAGGATGGGAAACACATGTACACCCGTGGCAGATTCAAGTCAATGTATGGCAAAACCAATACAATATTGTAAAGTAATTAGCCTCCAATTAAAATAAATAAATTTATATTAAAAATAATAATAAAATTTTAATTTTTAATAAATAAATTTATATTTTAAAAATAATAATAATAAAATAAAACAAAATAAATAATTGCTTTCTGAAGTTTAGTAGTATTTGGTGTAAGCTTAGTTAAAAAGTGGAGAAAGGGAAAATAATCAAAGTTAAATAAATACCCCATGCTCATTTCTGCTTTTTTTTCTGTTTCTTATTTTATAACTCCCATACAACTAATTGTGTGAATGAAACCACACCATTATTGAAGTCATTATTGAAGTTTATTTAGGATCGTACCAAGTCACCAATATTTGAAGTTTACTTTTAAGTTTATTTTTCATGATGTCTAGTTATCTGAAGCATTCTTTATAAAACTGTTCTTGGAAGAAGCAAGTCTTTTATAAACCAATAGCCCATGTTTAGAGAGTCTGGGCTGAAACCTTAAATTTCCGGTCCTTATTGAGCTATGTTCTTTCTATGTGGCATCTAATATTCACGACGTTGTGTGAGTTGCACTGCGTGCCTAGGCGCGATCGTGTTCTGCTCCTCGCGACCTCATGGATTACAGTCTGCCAGGTTCCTCTCTGCGTGGGATTTCCCAGGCAAGAATATATTGGAGTGGGCTGCTGTTTCTTCTTCCGGGGATCTTCTTCTCCAAGGATTAAACTTGCATCTCTTGTGTCTCCTGCATTGGCAGGTGGAAACTTTACCACTCGATCACTGGGAAGTCTTTCCCAATTAACTGTGATGTGGACAAAGTAATCTGGGAAATGGGTCCTACATCTTAGAAACACCTTCTTGTTTCCTACCTTCCATTCATGAAGATCACTGCTATGCATTTCAAACCATTACAAATGTGTCTACCAAATATGGTCAAACGTTCAAAATGCCTAGCGCTTTTTTTGCATGTTATAACAATAGATAAACTCTTATAGAGGCTATATTTTAAGAAGTTGATAAATAACCTTCAATAAATCCACAGAATGTTAAGTAAAAATGGAGTACTATGCTAATATCTAAGTTGATACCATGGCATCTCTTCTTTTTCTGGGACTTCAGATCTAAGAATGCTATGCTGACAATATATTTGATTATTTTAAGGCATGTAGAAGGTACAGATACAGTTTAGACATTTTTGTATTACAGCGGAGTCACCTGGAAACTTTTAGTAAAATGTTCTGGCCAGATGGGGAGAATAAAATTTAATAGTGAATATTTAATCCAAAACTTTCTATAATAATATGTTTCCTTACTATTGAAATTATATTTACATTCAACATTTACATCCTCTGGTTGAAAATGTGATGGTACCAAGATGTGAACATGCTATTTTTTTTTAAAGCATTTTTTTTTCTTTTCTCACCTACTGACAGGACCATTATTTATATGCACTTACTCTGTCAAGCATTTGTCCTTTTCAGTGAGCCAGAGGAATATGTATCATTTCCATCTTCATGTTGTTTGAAAAGTTTGCTTGAAGAAGTCAACCCTAAAAATATTACTTGTGAATTAATTTTGATTTCCTTATCTGTGCAACAAAGAATATTTCAATTATTTGGGGTCTTACTTTCACTCTGAATAAAGAAACGCTTAGAAAAAGGGTTGCTCTCACCCTCATAATAAGAAAAATTCAGTTAATGTAAATAATCATCATTTTATTTAACCATCAAAGAGCCAGTTTCAAATTGCCTAAAGTTTAAGAAAAGAAAAGTCCATGCTTGGAGAGACAATTGCAGTATCTGGCTTTACTCTTAGAGACCATAATAGGAACCAGTGAAAACCATTCAAACAGGTGGGAATTCAGGAAGAGCTTTTAACTTACTGCCAAAAGCTGAATGTGGGCAAGTTCACCGAGCCATGAGTCCACCCTCCACAAGAACCACTATGACAGTGTGTCCATAAAAAACACCCCTTTCTTGATCCCAGTGGCTAGCTACAGAATCAACTTCTCTCCTAACACTGAACAATGCTTCCTCAATTAAAATGCCTTGACTTCCTTGGCTGTCTAGTGGCTAAAACTCTGTACTCCCTATTCCGGGGGCAATTCTGGCTAGGAAACTGGATCCCAATGCTGCAACTAAAGAACCAGGATACTACAACTACAATAACAGATCATGCATACCGCAACAAAGACTCAGTACAGCTAAATAGATAAATAAACATTTGGGGGAAAAAAGTCTTGAAACTTCTTACTGGCTCCACTTCAGCCTACTGAGGACCAACTAATAGCATGTTTGCCAACCAGAGTCTGTCTTAGTATACTCTTTTCTTTTTTTTCTCTGCGAGACTAAATGCTATTTTCCAATATTTTGGAATCTTTACTGAAATGAAAGTAACAACTGGTGGGTTATTTCACTTTTTCTTTGAGAATGTAGAACCCTCTGGGAACTACATATGAAAGAAGATTGAATCCTATTTGTGGGCTCTTTTCCATACACCTGACAAGATGCTTAAGAGAAAGCTAAGGGCAGAGAAGGAAGCTAAATTATCTCTCATCATGCAAACACAGAGAGAGAAGGGAAGTGACTGCCCATGCATGAAATACAGGAAGCCTACCAGAATTCTATCCTCTACAGAATAGAAGCCTCATGCCATGGAAGAGAACTAACAAGGCCTGTTACCCCAGTACACAAATGAAGATGCATTTTGACTGGGAAATAGAAAAAAGGTTTCTTTATGGACAAGGGAGGGATTAGAAATAATGCTGGGCAAATGAAGGTCAATGGATATACCCTGAAAGCATTGTGTGTTTCACACCCTTGGGAGAGCAACTGGAAACTTTTGGGATATAAAGCTCATCAGGGGCATAAGGCAGTTATGGTTGCCATGGAAAGAATGCTAATCACTGAAGAAAACTTTTGAGCCAGATCCATAGAACAGGGAATGCCTGGGACCGAGTCTTCATCCCATCCTTCCGAAGCCCTTAAAGGGGGAGGTACTGAGGAACAAACAGCAGTCTGCTACTGAAGGAGAGGTGACCCTGTGAATAGAGACTACTTTTGATGTTCAGGTGTTCAGTGAGGACCAATAGCTGCTAATAGAGGAGTATTGAGAAATAGACTCCAAAACTGCCAGCTGCCACACTCAGTACACAGTAAGACTGGTTGTGAAGTTTGTGCTGCACTCAAGCTGACAATAGCAACTGCAAAACCCAAACCCAGCTCAGCTCCTGACTAGAATCAACCTCCATTCACAATGGCCAAGCACCCAGTTCATCAAAAGTGATGCCCAACTCAGGGCATAAATACTACTTACTTCAGTCTCCACTCTTTTGTACATGACGTCTAGCCTTCTGAAAAAATCAGGTGACACATGAAAAAGCATGGAAAAACAACAATAAACTCACCATAAAGGGACAAAAAATCAGCAGAAGTAGACTTAGACAATGGCCCAGACGTGTAATTATCAGGCTGAGAATTTAAAATAATTATGATTGATGCGATAAAGTCTATAGTAATCAGAGGAAAATGTGTATGAGCATGTGGAAGATTTTAGCAGAGAGATCAAAATTTTATGAAACAATTAATTGCACATACTATTAAAAATAAACCTAAAGAGCTATATTAGAGATGAATAATAAATTAGTTGATTTGACATATCTGAGGAAAAAATTAATGGGTTTGAAGATATGTCAACAGAAAAAACCTAAACTGAAATGCTTAAAAAGTGAAGATAGCCATCTGTATGTCTTCTTTGGAGAAATGTCTATTTAGTTCTTTGGCCCGTTTTTTGATTGGGTCGTTTATTTCTCTGGAATTGAGCTGCATGAGTTGCTTGTATATTTTTGAGATTAGTTGTTTGCCAGCTGCTTCATTTGCTATTATTTTCTCCCAAGACATACAGATGGCTAACAAACACATGAAAAGATGCTCAACATCACTCATTATCAGAGAAATGCAAACCAAGACCACAGTGAGGTACCACTTCACACCAGTCAGAATGGCTGCGATCCAAAAGTCTACAAGCAATAAATGCTAGAGATGGTGTGGAGAAAAGGGAACCCTCTTACACTGTTGGTGGGAATGCAAACTAGTACAGCCACTGTGGAGAACAGTGTGGAGATTCCTTAAAAACCTGGAAATAGAACTGCCTTATGACCCAGCAATCCCACTGCTGGGCATATACATTGAGGAAACCAGAATTGAAAGAGACGCATGTACCCCAGTGTTCATCACAGCACTCTTTATAATAGCCAGGACACGGAAGCAACCTAGATGTCCATCAGCTGATGAATGGATAAGAAAGCAGTGGTACATATACACAATGGAGTATTACTCAGCCATTAAAAAGAATACATTTGAATCCGTTCTAATGAGGTGGATGAAACTGGAGCCGATTATACAGAGTGAAGTAAGCCAGAAAGAAAAACACCAATACAGCAGACTAACACATATATATGGAATTTAGAAAGATGGCAATGATGACCCTGTATGCAAGACAGCAAAAAGACACAGATGTGTATAGCGGACTTTTGGACTCAGAGGGAGAGGGAGAGGGTGGGATGATTTGGGAGAATGGCATTGAAACATATTTAATATCATGTAAGAAATGAGTTGCCAGTCTAGGTTTGATGCAGGATACAGGATGCTTGGGGCTGGTGCACTGGGATAACCCAGAGAGATGGTATGGGGAGGGAGGTGGAAGGGGGGTTCAGAATTGGGAACCCATGTACACCCATGGCAGATTCATGTTGATGTATGGCAAAACCAATACAGTATTGTAAAGTAAAATAAAATAAAATAAAGATAAAAATTACATAAAATTTTAAAAGAACAGACCTATAGTAGTTGTAGGACAAGGTGAAACAGTCTTACATACATATAACTGTAATCTCAGAAGTACAAAAAGAAGCTCAAAAAATGCAGTGAAGAGATAGTTGCTGAGTTTCTCAAAAACATTGAAAAATATTAAGCCATATAAGCAAAAACCTCAGAAAATCTGAAACAGGATAAATTAAAAGACAAATTATCAAAAACCAGAGATAAAAGCAAATAACTATAAGAAGAATTTTAAGCTACTCAGAACCAAAGGTTAAAAGAATATCGTGAATGTAACCATAGAATAAAACACACCACATGCACATAAGTCTTTGAAAAGACTTTCAGTAGCTAGGAAATCCAGAAGACAATGGGAAAAGATCTTTACATTACTAAATATAGACATTACCCACCATCCCATAGTACAGCAAAAGTACCCTTTAAAAATAAAGGAGAAATCATATATTCTTATAAAATAATTTGAGAGAATTTACCGCTAGCAACCCTCACAATAAGAGATTTTAAAATGTGTTCTTAATGAAAAATGAATATGAAATAAAAGCATACATCTACATAAAGAAAAAAGATATGTTGACATGATTAATATAAAAGAAATATGAGATATTTTATCACATTTTAATTATCCACAAAAATACCTAGTTGTCTAGTATAAAACTAGCAGCTATTTTGGTTTATGGTTGTATGGACTAAATGTACCCCCCACTTCAAATTCATACATTAAAGTCTTGCCCCCCAAAGTGATGGTATTAGGAGGAGGAACGTTTGGAAATAATCAGAACACGATAGTAGGGCCCTCGTAAATGGGATTAGTGCCACTATGAGAAGAGACTTGAGAGTTTTCACTGCTCTCTGCTCTCTGCCTGGAGAGGCTATAAGAGGACAGCCATCTACAAGCCAACAAGCAAGCTCTCAAGCAGCAGAAACGTAGACACCTCGGAAGTAGACTTCTAAGCTTCCAGAACTGTGAAAGATAAATGTTTTCTGGTTAAGCAATCTAGTTTATGATAATTTATAATAGCACCCTGAGACATATGACATGTATAAAATATAATATTTGTGTGTTATGTCATACAACAGAAGAGAAAATGGGAAAGAAGCGTGAATACACACACACACAAACACACACATATATATAGCATCAATAACTCAATGGACATCAATTTGAGCAAAGTCTGGGAAACAGTAGAGGACAGAAGAGTCTGGCATGCTGCAATCCATGGGGTCACAAAGAGTCGGACACAACTTAGCAACTGGACAACACACATAATTACATTAAAAGCAAGTGATCTGAGAAAACACTTAAAAGACAGACTCTTGAAAGATTGAATTAGAAACAGTCTATAAGAACTAAAAATAAAATAAAAAGTTATATTCAAGTAAAAAAAAAAAAGAGAGAGACACATACATTTATATTTTTAATGGAAAAAAAAAAAGAAAATCCTCCTTATGTACCTAAAACAAAAACAGCATGATTTTAGGAAGATTGAGAAGGCCAGTATTAATATTTTAGTGATATATATGTATACAGCCAGATCCTAGCAGAATTCCATACATGAGATTCAAATGAAGTCACATTCCATTAATTATTAACATGATGACTATGTTATGTTATTAACATAACATTGATGAGTGTGTATTAAATAACTTTTAGTGACTTTCATGGAATTTTTCATTAAATTGTTCAATCAATCAGTCCACCCATGCAAATGTGTCATGGCTTGGTGATTAGGATTCACAGTGTACATGTGCTCTTCAGAAATGTGAATTAAAGAGACACGAGTAAAGTTAAAAAAAAAAAAAGAATTGCTAAATTAATACTGATTAAATCCCATAATAAAAAGGCAGTGTCTTTAAAAATGAAAAAAAAAAAAAAGAACTCACTTGAAATCTAAAGGAAAAGATAAATTAAAAGGAAAAGATAGTAAGTAATATACCACACAAACATTTATCAGAAAAAAGTTGGAGTGACCATAGTAATACTAAAAAGTGTAGACTTAAAAAATAATATTATCAGAGACAAAGACATTACATAATAATAGGGAGGATAAGTCAACAAGACACACCTATTATGTATGTATGGCATCAAATGTAAATAGTGTGTGTGTTAGTCACTCAGTCATGTCTGACCCTTCAGGCTCCACTGTCCATGAAATTCTCCAGGCAAGAATACCAGAGTGGGTAGCCATTCCCTTCTCCAGGGGATCTTTCTGACCCAGGGATCCAATCCCAGTCTCCAGTACTGCAGGCAGATTCTTTGCTATCTGAGCCATAAGGGAAAACCAATGTCAATAGCAATAGAATTGTAAGAATAATAGACAAACCTGAGATTATATTTCAACATCTGCGTACTTGGTATCATATTATAAACATTTGAACTGCCAAATTCAAAACTACTGGTGATCCCAAATGTTAAAAGTTTAAAATATTGCAAAAATTTTGTAGAACTATGTGGCATGTAACAGTAAAGCTAGTAATACAACTACTCTATAGAAAGCAACTTCATCCACTCATATTTTATCAAGATAAATGAACACATCTAATAAAAAAAAGACATAATAAGAACAGCATTTTTTTGTAATGTCAAAATTCAATGTCCATCAGTAAGTAAATGGATAAATAAGCTAATGTGTGTTCATACTGCTTAACATGGGAAGGAATGAACCACTTACAGACATAAACTATGGATGATTCTCATAAATGTTATGCTAAGGATAAAAACTAGGCCCAAATGAGCACATGCTACATGATTCTATCTGTGTAGAATCCAAGAAGACCATAAGCTAATCTTAGCTGATGAAAATAAGATATTATTTGCCTCTGAAAGATCAGATTTACTGAAATGATCAATAGGTGACTTTCCAGGGTGATGTAGATGCTCTAAATTTTGTTTTGGATGGTGTTCACAGAGCTACGCATGCTCCGTCACTTCAATCATGTTCCACTCTTTGCGACCCTTTGGACTGCACACTGCCAGTCTGCTCTGTCCATGGGAGTCTCCAGGCAGAAATACTGGAGTGGGTTGCCATGCCCTCCTCAAGGGAATCTTCCTGACCCAGGGATCAAAGCCTGCATCTCCTGCATTGCAGGTGGATTATTTACCACTGAGCTGCAGGAGAAGCCCATTCACAGAGCTATATCCATCATCAAAAATCATGAAAGTATTTTATGTCCTTTGTGTTGTTTTGTTATAAGACGTTACTCAAAAATTATGTTGTAAAACTATATGGAAGAATTAATTGATCTTGAAAGTGAGAAAATATATGGAATTTATTAGAAATTAGAGGAATATTAATCTTGAATAGGAATTTACAAAATACTTAGAAAACTGTATTTGAACATAGTCTGTATATAATTGATATGGTAGCAATTCTATTAATATTTGGAAGAAAGATGTTACATTACAGCTTAAAAGAAGAATTTGAATGAATCATGGTAGTTGAGCAATTCTATAAGCATTTAAAGATGATTGAGTTGCATAATTTACTGAAATATTAGAATTGGAAGCAGTGAACTCAAAGGGAGATAGATCTTCATTTGCCAAGTCAAAAGGAGAATTTTAAAGTGTGCTCTAAGAGCACATGAATAATGCCTTTTCCAGATACATCTAGTCAGTAGGTCAGTGAAAGTGAAAGTCGCTCAGTCGCATCCGACTCTGCAACCCCATGGACTATACAGGCCCTGGAATTCTCCAGGCCAGAGTACTGGACTGGGTGGCCTTTCCCTTCTCCAGGGGATCTTCACAACCCAGGGATCGAACCCAGGTCTCCCACATTGTGGGCAGATTCTTTACCAGCTGAGCCACAAGGGAAGCCACGAGCTCAGAGATCAAGATAAACATTTAGAAAATGTTATCTTAAATTATTTTGATATTAAAAAACAAACAAATCAATATAGCTAAGTAGAGACCCAACTATATATACATAGAGAGAGACTGACTTCTAGAAAATATGACTTTCTGTTGCTGTTGTTCATAGCTAAAGATGACATACTAACACCATCAGGGAGTGGTTAAACAAAAGTTCTGCAAATCCAAGAACAATAAAGGTTCACACAAAGTCACTTTATTTATATTTTAAAGATCATTTCATGTAGTCATTCAGTCATGTCCTGCTCTCTGAGGCCCCGTGTACTGTAGCCCACCAGGATCCTCTGTCCACAGAATTTTCCAGGCCAGAATACTGGAGCAGGTTGCCTTTTCCTCTTCCAAGTGATCTTCCCGATCCAGGGATTGAACCCATGTCTCTTGCATCGCCTACAGTTGCAAGTGAATTCTTTACCACAAAGACCAATTAGTTGCCTTAATTTCCAAGTACCTTAAGATTTTGCCCTTGTCACTTTGGCATCACTGCTTAGACATGCCTCAAAATGCTTTCCAACGATGACTGCTCTTTATTTAGCATCTTTCTCGCTCCTTCCAGAAATACCAATTTTTCTACTTTCTTATCCAACAAATTCACTGACATTGTTCACCATTCAGTTCAGTTCAGTTCAGTCGCTCAGTTGTGTCCGACTCTGCGACCCCATGAATCACAGCACGCCAGGCCTCCCTGTCCATCACCAACTCCCGGAGTTCACTCAGATTCACGTCCATCGAGGCAGTGATGCCATCCAGCCATCTCATCCTCTATCGCCCCCTTCTCCTCCTGCTCCCAATCCCTCCCAGCATCAGAGTCTTTTCCAATGAGTCAACTCTTCGCATGAGGTGGCCAAAGAACCATAGTTTCAGCTTTAGCATCATTCCTTCCATAGAAATTCCAGGGCTGATCTCCTTCAGAATGGACTGGTTGGATCTCCTTGCAGTCCATGGGACCCTCAAGAGTCTTCTCCAACACCACAGTTCAAAAGCATCAATTCTTCGGCGCTCAGCCTTCTTCACAGTCCAACTCTCACATCCATATGTGACCACAGGAAAAACTATAGCCTTGGCTAGACGGACCTTAGTCGGCAAAGTAATGTCTCTGCTTTTGAATATAAAGTGGGGTTTCCATTGGTACTCTATCCTGATGATGTCATGGGAAATTCATACAGTGAATCACCAATAGACACAAAACACCTCCCAGCTAAAACAAAGGTACTTTTTCCATTTGCTACAACATTGCTGAAAAGTGCTTGGATGAAAATTAACCCTGCAAGTAAAACAGATACTGGCAAAACCAATACAATATTGTAAAGTAATTAACCTCCAATTAAAATAAATAAATTTCTATATATAAAAAAATGCTGCTTGTAAAATGAGAAAGCATTACCATGTTTTTATTCTTTACTGACAAGTACAATTTTGGTATTTTAACTATTTTTAGAAACTATTATTACTCCCTGCACAATGCTTTAATTAACACAACCCTCCTTTCAAGTCCAGGTTAATCTCAGTTAACAAACTTTACAGTACTTTTTGCTTTGATTCAGCTAATACCTTTGATTATTATAGGGAAAAGAAAAATAATATAGGTATCACTAAATAGTGGGTAATAGTATTCTAGGTAATTCACATCTGTTTGATAAATTTTAACTCTATTTATTCATGTGTTTATTTATTTATTGCACTATCTTGTAAAAATATGTTATTTTATTCTTCATAAAATAACAGCCAGAACCTGCAAGTGTATAAATATTATCACCTTCCAATGAAAATTTTTTAATTAATATTAATATTAATCTAATATTAAAATCTATTTATATTATATATATTTTATCTATATAATTAGGGCTAGAAATAAATGTTTCATTCTACATACACTTGTGTTACTCTTTTATGCAATATTGACATTCTAAGTTTATATCAGCATAATGCACTCCAAGTTTTCATGATCTAAGCATCCATGGCATCTGAACGATGTATGTACTTTGTCAAACACATGACACCAATAGACCATTATTAGAACTCAAGGGTTTTATAACAATTGTCAGAAAATACATCTGCATTACTATGCATGATTAAATGTGCAAGTCTATATTTTATATGAAAAATATTCTCTGCAGTTACTCACCAAAAACTAATTACTGGTGACTACTATGAAAGCCATTGTTTCTATGTATTTTACAAACTTAAATAAAACATAATGCACATTCCAACTCATAAGGAGACTTGCAATACTCTGAAGGGGACATAATTAAATGAAAAATCAGAATGCAATTAAATAGTAATTAAATTTAGATAGAATCATAATTTTTCCTTTTTTAATTTTGGTGTGTTCTCGGTCATGTCCAACTCTGCACCACTATGCACTATAGCCCACCAGGCTCCTCTGCCCATAGGATTGTCAAGACAAGAATACTGGAGTGAGTTGCCATTTCCCCTTCCAGGGTATCTTCTGGACCCAGGAATGCAATCCACACCTAGCAGGTCTCTTCCAGTGCAGATGGATTCTATACCACTGAGCCTCTAGGGGTTCATAATAATCAATAAGAACCACAATAATCAATAAGAAGCTGTAATGAGGATTTTCCTGGAGAGATACTATAGTATATTTACATGTTGTCACATTAACTATATTAAAAAGAAGCAAGGATATATTAAACATCACGGTCAAACTTAAAAAGATTCACAGAGTTAAATATATATATATTTAAAACAATTAGTATAGTGACTCCCCTGGAGGGGAGTGTGGCAGCTCACTCCAGTATTCTTGCCCGGGAAATCCCATGGACAGAGGAGCCTGGCAGGCTACTGTCCATTGGGGTGCAAAGAGGCTGAGACAACTTAGTGACTAAACCACCACCACAGTATAGTGACACAATCAGCTAGGGGTATCTAAATTTCTTTTAACAGAAAATATATAATAAATAAATTTGAAATTATTAATTGAAAACTAATGCAAAATTTTCATGTAACACCCATTAACATGGATATAAAATATATGTGTATACTATTGCTGCTTTTATTTAAAATGCTTTTACATATATTTTACAAACGTAACATTAGGACAGAACAGCCTGACAGTAACAGATTTATGTATATGTGAATATTTGAAATTTGACATAAACAGAATTATCAAATTTATGAGGAAATTATAGATAATACAATAAGCATTGTCAATGTTATCCATATGATAAAAGTTAGTGGATCTTTACCTCTGCTGATATGCAACAGAAATTTCTGATGCAAAGGTTAAATATCAACAGAAAACAAATCCTCAAAAATTATGTATATAGGTTCAGTTCACTTCAGTCACTCAGTCGTTTCCGATTCTGCAACCTCATTAATCGCAGCACATCAGGCCTCCCTGCCCATCACCAGCTCCCGGAGTTTGCCCAAACTCATGTCCATCAAGTCGGTGATGCCATCCAGCCATCTCATCCTCTGTCGTCCCTTTCTCCTACTGCCCCCAATCCCTCCCAGCGTCAGGGTCTTTTCCGGTGAGCCAACTCTTCACATGAGGTGGACAAAGTATCAGAGTTTCAGCTTTAGCATCAGTCCTTCCAAAGAACACCCAGGACTGATCTCCTTTAGAATGGACTGGTTGGATCTTCTCGCAGTTCAAGGGACTCTGAAGAGTCTTCTCCAACACCACAGTTCAAAAGCATCAGTTCTTCCATGCTCAGCCTTCTTCACAGTCCAACTCACATCCATACATGACCACTGGAAAAACCATAGCCTTGACTAGACAAACCTTTGTTGGCAAAATAATGTCTCTGCTTTTGAATGTGCTATCTAGGTTCATCATAACTTTCCTTCCAAGGAGTAAGCATCTTTTAATTTCATGGCTGCAGTCACCATCTGCAGTGGTTTTAGAGCCCTGAAAAATAAAATCTGACACTGTTTCCACTGTTTCTCCATATATTTCCCATGAAGTGATGGGACCAGATGCCATGATCTTAGTTTTCTCAGTGTTGAGTTTTAAGCCAACTTTTTCACTTTTCACTTTCATTTTCATCAAGAGGTTATTTAGTCCCTCTTCACTTTCTGCCATAAGGGTGGTATCATCTGCATATCTGAGGTTATTGATATTTCTCCTGGCAATCTTGATTCCAGCTTGTGCTTAGTAATCTGTAAATTGAAATATATTTTTATTGCAATTAAATACATAAGTATTAAACCACACATTTTATGATAAGCGCATTATAATAAGTGAAGCAATAACCTCTGGAATTGGTAAATGGATTTCCAATAAACATTAAGTTTAACTTCTGACCCTACTAGAAAAATTTTAAGTCAATAATCTCATCCTTCAAGTCATAAGGACAAAATACAATATAAATGAACAAAGTACATAAATAGGAAAATCAAAAAATCAGAAGCAAAAATAACAGAATTTCAATAAACAAGGAAATGAAAATAAAATTGTTTCATGACAAAAGCTTGGGGCTGGTGCACGGGGATGATCCAGAGAGAAGATATGGGGTGGGAGGTGGGAGGGGGGTTCAAGATTGGGAACTCATGTACACTCGTGGCTGATTCATGTCAATGTATGGCAAAACCAACACAGTGTTGTAAAGCAAAATAAAGTAAAAATAAAAATTTTAAAAAATAAAATATACATATATACTTAAAAAAATCTGTAAGCAGAGAGAATTGAAAAGAAAATAGAGACAGAAGAATAAGCAAATAATTTTCAGTTGAGTATACATTGGTATCAAAAGTTTAGAGGGAAATTTCTAATAGTTAAAACTCTGAATATATTTGTATATTATGACTGAGCACTTCAGTTTCATATTGTTTCAGGTGGTGTTTTGAATATTAAAAAAATCATTATACCAATATCATACTATTTTTAAAATTTGGACACAAGTTTTGTTTGTATTTTGTTATAGTGTAAAAATGGAAGTTACAATGACATTAAATTAAACTGAAAACACACATCAAAATAGACCACTGTCAAAATATTTTTCCAGTTCAGTTCAGTTCAGTCAAGTTCAGTAGCTCAGTCGTGTCCGACTCTTTGTGACCCAATGAATCGCAACACGCCAGGCCTCCCTGTCCATCACCATCTCCCGGAGTTCACTCAGACTCACGTCCATTGAGTCAGTGATGCCATCCAGCCATCTCATCCTCAGTCGTCCCCTTCTCCTCCTGCCCCCAATCCCTCCCAGCATCAGGGTCTTTTCCAGTGAGCCAACTTCACATGAGGTGGCCAAAGTATTGGAGTTTCAGCTTTAACATCAGTCCTTCCAAAGAACACCCAGGGCTGATCTCCTTTATTTTTTTAAATTTATTTTTAATATAATTTATTTATTTTAATTGGAGGTTAATTACTTTACAATATTGTATTGGTTTTGCCATACATCAACATGAATCCACCACAGGTATACATGTGTTCCCCATCCCTCTGGGTCATCCCAGTGCACCAGCCCCAAGCATCCAGTATCATGCATCGAACCTGGACTGGTATTTGTTTCTTATATGATATTATACATGTTTCAATGCCATTCTCCCAAATCATCCCACCCTCTCCCTCTCCCACAGAGTCCAAAAGACTGTTCTATACATCTGTGTCTCTTTTGCTGTCTCCCATACAGGGTTATCGTTACCATCTTTCTTTTTTTTTTTTTTTGTTACCATCTTTCTAAATTCCTTATATATGTGTTAGTATACTGTATTGGTGTTTTTCTTTCTGGCTTGCTTCACTCTGTATAATAGGCTCCAGTTTCAGAATGGACTGGTTGGATCTCCTTGCAGTCCAAGGGACTCTCGAGTCTTCTCCAACACCACAGTTCAAAAGCATCAATTCTTTTAGGCTACATGATAATTAAATGTGATTCAAGGACCTAGAGTGAATAAAAGAATAAGGGAGAATGTTGCTAGTAGTATAAGGGACATTAGTAAGATGAGAAAAATTTGGAATATATATTATGAATGAGATAATAGTCTTGTGTAAGTTTCCTAATTTTTATAACTGTATTGTGACTTTTAAGGCTTGCCCTGTTCTTAGGATATATACACAGAATTATTTATAGAAAATTGTCACAGTATCTTTAATTTTACCCCAAATTATTCAGAAGATAAATTGTGTGCGTGTACATATAGAGAAAGAATAAATTAAAAATCTAATGTGGCAAAATTATAAAGATCAGTTCACCAGTTAGTAACTTTTTGTAACTTGTACATTTTAAATAACAAAATATTGCCAAGCATTTAATAAAAATGCACATTGGAAAATATGTATTTCATGAACAATTTATTAAATATTGCATCTTTGTAATACTATATACTGCATATAAATGTGTAAACAATTAAAAACATGATTAGGATTTTAAAAAGCAAGTCATGATATTTTGCTCTGACAGAGAGGCATATAACTTTAAGTTGTATGTATAAGTATTTTAGAAAAAGTTTTTTTTTGATGCTGTCATCTAGAAAATCTCTCTCTCCCTACTTCTATTCTCTACCAATATGAAAAACCAGGAAAATGAAACAAAATGGAACCAAAATGAAAATTACAGTTTTAATGATCCTTTAACACTGCTTTACTCCCCAAACACTGTGTAAATGAAGATAGGCTGACAAGTTCAATAAATATTAGATCAGATGGAGAATGGATGCAATAAGAACACCACAGAACAGACAGAGCTTGCAGAACACAGGATTTTCCAAATCAGGAAACACACTGGGAGGAAAAACCCAGGCTTGACACACATTTTACTCATTCTAAGTGCCTCTCTGAGTGACATTTGAAATCACAGAATAGCAAACAGTTCATTCTTGGTGGAGACTGACAGGACTTTGGCAAGTTTCAGTCTAGTAAGGACAGAGAATGGGAGTCAAAGCAATTGCCAATGGATGGCTGCAGGAAATCCACACATGCATATAGCATACACACACATGCGTGGGCACACACACACACTCCTTGCCGAAAGAACTTCAGAGTAAGCCAAGTGTATGTTTTAATAAACTAAATCACTCACTGTCTCCTTTGTAAATTGTTCTGTTGCAAATAGATGCTTTAGGAAGATATACAGGTATATAGAGATGAGAAAAATTGGGTTAGCATTTTAAATATTGAAAAACTAAGGTAAAAATTCTTAAAACAAATAACACAACAGACATACATATTTTTTCCTATTAGTAGGTGAAAATTGTAACTGAAAAGGATCCAAATAGAAGCATTAAAACATTTGCAAAGAATGTGCTCTCTATATGCACGTCAAAAAGTATAAAGCTTAATGAAATATCAACACAAAAATGAAAAGCACATTTGTTGATCTAATAAAAGATGCAAAATTAAATAAAGTCATAACTAAAAGTGATGCCACAAGGTAGCAAATAGAAAGATAAAAGTCAAACACTAGGAACAGCACTGTAAATCTTAGAAGAAAAGTAATAAACTTTCTATATGCTCAAAAATAAATGCTAGAATATAAACTCAAAGCAAAGGAGAAAAACACAAGTCAGTAAAATAATTATCTGTGAAACAAAAATAAATGAAGTAAAGTATATTTAAATAATAAAGTTTAAATGAGAAAATTTTTAGGTTTAAAATATTTGAATTACTGAATATTAATTCTGAAACTAGATGTATTTCCCAGACCAATCTTATTACATCTCTTATTAGAAGAACAGCCTCAAATTTGGGGGTCACATTACAGAACTCAAATATGTGTTGTATCCCAAAGTCATATCTAAAGCAAAAGTTAAAAAATAAAAGGATATGTCAATAGAAGGGGACAACAGAGGATTAGATGATTGGATGGCATCACCAACTCAATGGACATGAGTTTGAGTAAACTCCGGGAGTTGGTGATGGACAGGGAGGCCTGACGTGCTGCGGTCCACGGGGTCGCAAAGAGCTGGACACGACAGTGACTGAACTGAACTGATGTCAATAGTAGACAAATGCAATAATAAAAGGGAAATAACTGAATTATGATATTAACAAGAGATATGAGAAAGTCTATCAAAAGTCATTAATGGAACAGCTGAGCGTATGGGCAAGAAGGTGAGATAGGAAGACACTGAGCTCACCTCTGTGTATTGGCACAAAAATACAGAGAACAACCTGAAAACTAACGAAAAAGACATTTCACAACTGGAAGTATAAGAAAGTTACCACAATGAAACAGGGATGGAGACATGGTATAGTCAAGACCCGCAGCTCTGAGGCAGTGTGTGTGTTAGTCGCTCAGTCTTGTCTGACTCCTTGCAACCGCATGGACTGTAGCCGGCCTGGCTCCTCTGTCCATGGGATTCTCCAGGCAAAAATACTGGAATGGGTTGCCATTTCCTTCTCCAGGGGCTCTTCCTGACCCAGGGATTGAATCTTCATGCCAGCAGACCTTTCACAATCTAAGCCATCAGGAAAGCCCTGCCCTGAGGTAGGCTGCTCACAAATAAGGGGATAATCACACTTGCTCAGTTGTCTCCAAGAAGCAAGGGGTATGAATGCCATATCAGGCTCCCCAGCCTTGGGATCTTGCACCAGGAGGAAAAGTCTGCAGAATATCTGCCTTTGAAGACCAATGTGGCTTGCATACAGGAGAGCCAGAGGGATTTAAGAAACAGAGGCTCCACTCTTAAAGGGCATGCCCTAAATCTCACATACTACCCCCCACCAAGTTCCAGCACAGAGGCAGTAATGAAAGGAGCCTGGATCAGACCAGACCCACCTGATAACCTTGAAGAGCCTTCTGGGGAGACAGGAGCAACTGAGAGTCCCCTCCTAGGGGTATATGTAGACTTTGGGGGGAGCAGAATGGTACTGATGCTGACCATCTCATTCTTGAAGTTCTCCACCCAGCCAATTAGCCATGCAGTCAGCTTTAGCAGGACACAGCCTCACCAACTATTGGGATAATGGTAATCCCACAAGGCAGGGCATGGCAGCTAACCCAGCTGAGGGCTGGCCCTACCTACAGCATGCCCACAGTAGCTGACCTTGCCAAAACAGAAGAGTCCATCAATCCAAAGAAGAGGCATCCTAAAGCATCTAAATCTGGTAATCAGAGTGAAGTTTCGGGGCCCCATAGGAATTCTCCAATGTAAGTCCAATTGCAAGATCAGGAAAAATAACCAACCTCTCTCATACATAAAAAGAAACACAGAGAATTAGACAAAATGAAGAGACAGAAGAATATGTTTCAAACAAAAGCAAAGGACAAAAGCTCAGAAGAAGTACAAAATGAAGTAGAGATACATAATCTATTGGATATAGAATTCAAGGAAATGATTACAAAGATACCTAATGAACTCAGGAGAATAATCAATAAACAGAGTATGTTAGCAGAGTTAGGAAATATAAAAAAAACAAGGGATACAAAACTGAAATTTAAAAATACAATAGAAGAATAAACAGCAGATTAGATAATATAGAGAAATGGGCCAATGAGCTGGAAAACAAAGTAGTAGAAGTCACCCAAACTAAAGAGGAAAAAAAAAATATAACTAAATAGGATCGTGTAAGAGACCTGTGAGACAACATCCGGCATACTAACATTAACAGAAAAGGGGTCGCAGAGGAAAGGAGAGAGAGAAAAGGGCAGCTAGTATATTTAAAAATATAAGGACTGCAAACTTCCCTAATCTGGGAAAAGAAACAGACATCCGAAAGTGAAAACTGTAAAGTAGCAGTTTGAAATGTTTTTCTGACTGAAAGCAATGTAATATCTAAATGTTAGTGGTTAAAATTATTTTGCTCACATTAAAAAAAAAAATTGGAGGACAGAAGCTTCTGAATACTGTGCAGTAATTTATAGGAATCAAAGGTCAAGATACTTTTGATTTTATGCTCTACTGGCATTGATGTTGATATAGTCCGAAGATAATGCTATAGATCTGGCCATCAGGGAAGATGGAGTGGATATTAACACAAATCACATTTATCTCTTATATCGAGAAATTCAATGTTTTCCCAGAAACACTTAATAGAATGCATATTGTGAGTCTTTGCCCATAGCTGTCACATCACCTCCTTATCTACTAGAGTAGATGATAAAGCAAGTACTTGGGTATTTCTGTCTCTAAGCTGGAGCCAGGCCAAAGAGAAGCAGTATGGGGACAGAACTGGTACTGCCAGCCTTAGTTGGCCAAACGGACTTTTACAGTGATTGTGTCATATTGGGTGAGTCAGAATTCCCAGGGCTCATGACACTTGTATTTGCACAGCAACGTCCAAAATCTAGTTATAAAGAATGACCTTGGATCAGGGTAGTCAAATGCAGTGGATAAGGCAGGAAGCATAAAACAACCAGAGGACATTTTTTCTTCAAGTTTCTCCTTTGTTTTCACGTATCCATGTGCTCCTGGGAAATCCTGTTTCCCAGAAACAGGAAAAGACAAAACACAAGAAGGTAACAGGCAAGCATTTGTTCTTCAGGTGCTTCTTATTTGTGCAACTCTTTTATCTGCAGGGTAAGGAGGAAAAGCAAGGAATTATTATTTCCCATGTTGCGGGAATAGAAATGTCATCATTTAAGATGTTTTCTTATAAAACATTTTGGCCATTATTAATTGATATAATTTTAAAATATGTTATGGTTTTAACATTATGTCTTAATTTTTATATTTAATAGAGGTTTTCCCTCTGAGCAATTCTCTAGTGCTGTATATATTTGTTTCTAAATACCTGCAACAATATTTACTTTGTTGGTGATCAATTAATTCTTCCATTTGTCTATTAAAATAACAGCATTTCTGAATTACTATTTTATAAAACCTAAGTAGATATTTAAAATATCTGTAATCAATAATCACTCTTATTAATAGAAGGATAATAATATTATTCATTTATTAATGTTTAGCTAATAGGCAAAGACAATAAATGAGAATATGATCTTCATCGAGAAATCCAAGGCCAGTTTTTTTTTTTTTCAGTTCTAGAATTTTGAAATAAACTTGGATGAACAAGAAACTGTGTACTGAAAATACCCTCAATATCATTACATAATGTGATGTTTCAGACATGAAAATTTGATAACTGTAATCCACCTATAAAACCAAATATTCACAGAATCCTTCTCACTTGTACAGGTTGATGCTAATTAAAATACCATGCAATTGCATCATTAAGACTTTTATTCAGCTACCGGTTAGAGAAACAGAAAATGTAACTGGCTTAAACATACCTGGGTGTTTTTTTCTATCTCAGCTAGTCTATGGGCTTCCCTCATAGCTCAACTGGTAAAGAATCCCCCTGCAATGTGGGAGAACTTGGTTTGAATCCTGGGAAGTGAAGATCCTCTGGATAAGGGCATGACAAGCAACCCATTTAGGGTGGCCCCATGGCCATTTCCATTTTGTTTCATAATAATTCGCAGGTGGCTCCCATGCTTCTGTTCCTGACAGCAGGGGAGAAAAAAAGCAAGGGGGAAAAGGTGTATATCCCAACTGTCAGCTCCTTTGAAAGAATTTTTTCTAAAAATTCCAGACAATGCCTTTCATGAAGATGTTATTTACTGGGCACAACTAGTTGAAATTAATTCATAAAATGGTCTTTACATTATATACAATGCTATTCCAAGTAAACGTAGGGCTCCATTGATTAAAAGGAAAGAGAAAACAGGCCAGATACCTAGGAAAAGCAAGCAAAGCACTGTGAGGATCTATATTCATGGAATAGGTGAAAAATTCAGGGTGTTTATAATACAGAGGACTCCCCTGGTACCTCCGATGGTAAAGAATCTACCTGCAATGCAAGAGACTTGAGTGTGGTCCCTGGGTGGGGAAGATCCTCTGAAGAAGAGAATGGAAACCCACTCTAGTATTATTGCCTGGAGAATGCCATAAACCAAGGAGCCTGATGAGCGGCAGTCACGGGGTTGCCAAGAGATGGACACCACCGGGCAACTATGCGCTCATGCATGCGTAATAAAGAGAGAATTACACTGTCTCTGATATATGCTTGGAATTATAGTATGTAAAATTGCCAGACGTGATTAGTTATGGGGACCAAGAAAATATAAAATCTATTTCTTTTTCATAAGGTGGAACTTTGTAATAGAGACTTCAGAAAATAAGGAAACTACTCTGAAAACATGTTATTAATAGAAGTGTGTAAATATATTCAGTTATGAGGTGTATGATTAAAAGTCGCTTCTAGTCTCTTATTATTTTTCTATGTACTATAGAAGGTTAAGATTAGCACCTGGTTTCCGTGTGGTGGACGTGAAATTTTTGTAATGGGTGATTCTTCTTCTGGAAGAATGGTTTATACTGAGTCACTTTTAAAAACCTCTAATCAATAGTCTAAGACTTTATAGAAGAATTCATCATTTCTCTGCAAATATGAAGAACAAATGCTATGGTGCCTACTGATATTCTAAGGAGAAAACATATTATTTCGGTCACTGTAACTAATTTACTATACAAAACTTTTACCTATTATTTAAAGATTCTAATTAAAATACCCTATTTATATAAAGTGACAAGTATCTCTAATGTTGATGAATTTTATTCATATCTCATTGGTACTGAGATTTCAGAAATGAAATATTCTTGAACACTGTACAATTCATTGAGATGTGAATTCAGTAAGTAAGCATATTTTATAAGGTTAAAAACTTAAGTAACTCACATCAGGTCTGTATCATCCATACTAGAACATTCATGATTATTCTAAAGTGCATGCAATCTATGCCTAATAGCAAATGGACCAAACTTCATAGTATACTTTCTAGAATAACAAATACTATCTCAATAATTTCAAAAGACATATATTTATATATTTTCCCAGAAAATGTAAGCACATCTTCATGAACAATTTAAATAACATTTTAGATCAATAATACTTGGAAACATAAAATGCATCTTTAAAAACAAGTACAAAAATACTGTGTGATATCACTTCTATGTGGACTCTTAAAAAGCCAAACTAGGGAAATCCCTGGCAGTCAGTGGTTAAGAATAATGCCTTTTGATACAGAGGATGTGGGTTCGATCCCTGATATGGAAAGTAAGATCACACATGCCCCAGGGCAACTAAGCGCATACCACAACTAAAGTGTCCATAGGCTCCAAAGACTGATCCCACATGATACAATGAAGACCCTGTGTGCCACAGCTGAGATTGGATGCAGCCAAATAAATAGTTTTAAAAAATAATGATAATAAGCCAAACTCAAGGAACAAAGAGTAGAATTGGGTTTCCAAATGCTTTCCATTTACAACTAGCCATAGGTAGCACTTCCTTGATGGTTCAGATGGTAAACAATCCATATGAAAAGCAGGAGACCCAAGTTTGATCCCTGGGTCAGGTAGATCTCCTGGTGAAGGGAATGGCAACCCATCCCAGTATTCTTGCCTAGAGAATCCAATGGACAGAGGAGCCTGGCTGACTATAATCCCTGAGGCCGCAAAGAGTCAGACAGGACTAATACTTTCACTTTTCACTTTCATAAGTAGCACACACTTTAGAATAATTATGAATGCTCTGGTATAGATGACACAGTTCTTAAAAATTTTAAATTTATAAAATCTGCTTACTTTCTGAATTCACATCTCAGTGTTGGGGGAACGGGGATAGTGGTCAAAGAATGCAAATTTCCAGTTGTAAGATGAGTAAGTTCAGGGGTCTAATGTATAGCAGAATTATAGTTAATAATGCTGTGTTATATATTGAAAGTTGCTAAGAAAGTAGATCTCAAATCTCCTCACCACAAAAAGAAAAAAAAAATAGAAAATACGTGACATGATGCAGGTGTCATTGTGCTGTGCTTAGTCGCTCAGTCCTGTCCGACTCTCTGGGACCCCCTGGACTGTAGCCTGACAGGCTCCTCTGTCCATGGGATTCTCCAGGCAAGAATACTGGAGTGAGTTGCCATTCCCTTCTCCAGGGGATCTTCCCAATCCAGGGACTGAACCTAGGTCTCCTGCCATGCAGGCAGATTCTTTATCAGCTGAACTACCAGGGAAACCCACATGTGTTACTAACCATCAGGAAATCATTTCACAATACATGTGTATCAAATTAACATATACACCTTAAACGCAGACAATACTAGGCATCAAATATATCTCAACAAAGCTGGGAAAAAGACACGTTGAATTAATACTGCTTGCAGAGTTTGAGGAACATGTTAAAACTAATTTCATAAATGCCATTGGTTTAAAAAAAAGTACATGTGATCATGATCTAAAATATTTTATTTAACTCAGTTTACCTTAGGAAACTGTGTTAATAACTTCACTAGTTATGCTATCATTTCCCGCAGACACTGAAGAATAAAGGAGATATTAACAATTCCTTCGTTTACGTGATATTAATACTGCTTTTGATTTTCATTTCTCCAAAAGTTTCTTTTTTACAGCCATCCCCCAATGAACTGTATTTCATATTTATTTCTTTTACTCCTACTTGCTTTTTCCACTGGAATTTTATTGTTTGTTTTTTAACCTATGGACTTGCACATAAAAAATACGTCTTTTATTGAATTTATGCTCAGAGTAACTGAGAGGCTCCTGGAAATTCTGCAGAAACCATAATTTGGAATATGTAATGATATACTGCTTTGCATGTGAAGGAAGGAAATTCAATCCACTCTATGCTCTCATCAAAATGCATATTAAAGAAAAACTTGTTTTATAAGTTTTCAAAGCAAATATCACTCTACATAAGCCACAAAATTTAGAATAAAGCAATACTAGTCCCAAGTCAAAAACCAAATCAACAAGATAACATAGAAAGCTATTTTTACATGAAATCCACAGCAGGACACTTAAAATATTCCTCTATCTACCAGATTTTGTCTAATCATATCTCCTGTGGACACAGTGATATATATTGTGATTCAATCTCAATGGCATGGGAGCAGCACACAGTTGTCATTCTTATTCTGTGACATAAATATTAAAATGGGATGCTACCTGTAGTTCTAATGCAGTACCCATTTATTTTGAAATACATAGTTAAAAATATATAATGCCTTGCCAATTTTCCTTTAGCCAAGTCTGATGGTATTGTCTCTGTTTTCTCCTTACCCTAACTTATATTCTTTTGGTAACATACCATAAAAAAATAAATGCTATCCTGTACTAAAACAACTGAATTATAATGATGCTTTAGAATATCACAAGAATCCAATAAAACAGTTGACAATAACCAAGTTAAATTTTTTCTCTGAATTCAACAGTAATTTTTTAAATAACCAGTGCCCCTTGCCTACTGTGTACCATGTCACAGGGTACTCACTTGGGGTACTCACTGAGAAAATTAATTACAAAAGCTTAAGAATCCTGTGAAAGTTCACACTAGAACCTTGGGTTATTCATACTGTGAAACACAGGTTTGACAAGCTACAACTTCAGAATCATGAAAGTAAAATAAAATTTAACTCCAAAAGAGTAGATAGGTGTCATATGCCCATTGAAAATTTTATCATCTTCCAAGACAAAACATACACTTTGGGATTCCTAGAAATGACACAAATAAGCATTCTGAATGGATTGACTCAAAAATGCAAAATAATTTCAATAAACAAACTATACTCCCAGACTCAAAGTGATAGCAGACATATTTCAAATTTTAGGTAGTATGATGTTATTCATTCCATCAACCAAATTGACAAAGACAAGAGGAATCTCATCTTTAGAATGGCTGGTGAAGATATCCAACTCAAGCTCTAAACTGTCTCCATTTTCACTTTATTTCCATCTTACTAAAAGCATAACTCGGTTTGTATATGTTGCCATTGTTCCTTCACCATTTGGGGTTTGATTACATCCTCCTTTGTTCAGCATGAATAAAAAATTAGGGTTAGGGTTAGGTTTCAACTGACCTGAAAAAAAAAAGTTAAAATTAATGGTGATTAGTAAAATGCAAATGATCATAGGAGCCTGGCAGCTACAGTCCCTGGGGTCACAAGAGTCAGACATGACTTGGCAACTAAACCACCACCATAATGCAAAGGGGCTTCACAGGTGGCTCAATGGTAAAAGAATCTGCCTTCCAATGCAGGAGATGCAGATTCAATCCCTATGTCAGAAAGATTCCCGGAGAAGGAAATGGCAATTCACTCAAGTACTCTCGCCTGGCAAATCTCATGGACAGAGGAACATGCCAGGCTACAGTCCATCAGGTCACAAAAACAGCTGGACATGAGTTAGAGACTAAACAACAACCTAGTGTGAAAGAACATTTGTATTAATAGAAAATAGATCTTATAGAGGTTCTCTTCTTAGGAGTTTATTTTATCTCCTTTTCCAACACTGTGCAATTGTTCTTTGGTTCCAATTATGTAAAAAGGATCTTCATATTATTTAACTTCTATGCAGAGTACATCATGATAAACGCTGGACTGGAAGAAACACAAGCTGAAATCAAGATTGCCGGGAGAAATATCAATAACCTCAGATATGCAGATGACGCAACCCTTATGGCAGAAAGTCAAGAGGAACTCAAAAGCCTCCTGATGAAAGTGAAAGAGGAGAGTGAAAAAGTTGGCTTAAAGCTCAACATTCAGAAAACGAAGATCATGGCATCTGGTCCCATCACTTCATGGGAAGTAGATGGAGAAACAACGGAAACAGTATCAGACTTTATTTTGGGGGGCTCCAAAATCACTGCAAATGGTGACTGTAGCCATGAAATTAAAAGATGCTTACTCCTTGGAAGGAAAGTTATGACCAACCTAGATAGCATATTCAAAAGCAGAGACATTACTTTGCCAACTAAAGTCTGTCTAGCCAAGGCTATGGTTTTTCCTGTGGCCACGTATGGACGTGAGAGTTGGACTGTGAAGAAGGCTGAGCACCGAAGAATTGATGCCTTTGAACTGTGGTGTTGGAGAAGACTCTTGAGAGTCCCTTGAACTGCAAGGAGATCCAACCAGTCCATTCTGAAGGAGATAAGCCCTGGGATTTCTTTGGAAGGAATGATGCTAAAGCTGAAACTCCAGTACTTTGGCCACCTCATGTGAAGAGTTGACTCATTGGAAAAGACTCTGATGCTGGGAGGGATTGGGAGTAGGAGGAGAAGGGGACAACAGAGGATGAGATGGCTGGATGGCATCACTGACTCGATGGACGTGAATCTGAGTGAACTCCAGGAGTTGGTGATGGACAGGGAGGCCTGGCGTGCTGCGATTCATGGGGTCACAGAGTTGAACACGACTGAGCAACTGAACTGACCTGAACTGAACTGAACTGAACTGAAAGGCTGAATTGTGCGTTGCCAAATTCCATATGGGCTTCCCACTTGGCACTGGTGGTAAAGAACCTGCCTGCCGATACAGGAGACATAAGAGATACAGGTTCAATCCTTGGGTTGGGAAGATCCCCTGGAGAGAGACATGGTAATCCACTCCAGTATTCTTTCCTGGAGAACCCCATGGACAAAGGAGCCCTGCAGGCTATAATGCATAGAGTCACAAAGAGTTGGGCACAACTGAAGCAGCTGAGCTCACAGGCACACAAATTTCATTTGGACAGAAAACCCTGACAGGCTACAGTCGATGGGGTTGCAAGAGTCAGACTCGACTTAGCAACTAATCTATTGCAAATTTCATATGCTGAAATTCCTAAAGCCCAGTACTTCAGATAGAGCTTTTAAAGTGTTGGTTAGGTTCATTTAGAGTGGATAATCATACAATTTTCAGATGTCCTTATAAGAATAAGAAATTGGAACACAGGTACACAAAGGTAATAATGTGATAATACAGAGATAAGACAACCATCTACATATCAAGGAGAGATGCCTCAGAAGAAGCAACCCTGCAGACACCTTGATCTTACATGTTTAGTATCCAAAACTATGAGAAAATAAATAAATTTAAGCCATCCAGTCTGTGGGATTTTTGGGGGGCAGCCCTAGAAAAATAATACATCAGAGTTGCCTCCTATTTTAAACAAACAAACAAAATAAGTTTATAAGAAACAAATCCATGCTAATAGATGTATATTGCACACTGAATTTTAAGAAGTACATTTAACTGACTGCTCATAATATTATGCAAGACATATGTTTAAAGTAGGTGCTCATTTTCTTACCCAATACCAGGTGCATTTCAAAACATAAGGTAAATTTGTGTATATATTATACATGATATAACATCGAATACCCTTGGGGACTCTATGGCAACACCTGCAATTAATCACATTACCATTTTTACTTAGAAATGTATGGATATTCATACCAAATGGGATAAAGTATATGAACCTTAATCATCAAAACTATTCAGTAAGACAGAGTTATCAAATGTTTTGATATTTCAAAGTTTTGGGGGTGTTTGAATTTCAGATTATTAATCTAAATGAAGGAGGAAATAATGTAGAAGCTGGTGTTGGTTAACATCTTTCTGAATAAGGACTATGGAGGTTTTAAACGACACTTGTCGTCAATAACATTACAGCCTCTGTTCTATTGAATGCTTTCATCCTTGTGGATCACACTGCTGTGCCTGGTTCAGCATCAGCTCCCCATTGTCTTTAAAAAAGACACTAGACAGAGTTTTAGAGGGATCAAAATGAATGTACTATTAATACTTTCAAAGAAGACCCAATGTTTAATTCTCCAAAATCAATTCTTTAAAGAACTATGATGTTATAACCCAAGAGGTTGTGACCCGCATTTTTTAAGGAAGATGAATTCTAAGATATGAATAGGAACACGTGACAGCTGAGTGACAGGAGACTTCTAATCAACCTCACATCAGGATGGTTGGGTTTTGGAAGGTCTGTACCAGCAGTAAGTTGGTTTATAAGTCTCCAGAGAAGAACATAATCAAGATTCCTAAAACAGAACTGGACATGGAGCAATGGACCTGTTCCAAACTGGGAAATGAGTATGTGAAGGCTGTATTGTCACCCTGCTTATTTAACTTATATGCAGAGTATATCATGTGAAATGCTGGGCTGGATGAAGCGTATGCTGGAAACAAGATTGCAGGGAGAAATATCAATAACCTCAGATATATAGACGACACCACCATTATGGCAGAAATTGAAGAGGAATTAAAGACCCTCTTGATGAAAGTGAAAGAGGAGAGTGAAAAAGACGGCTTAAAACTCAACATTCAAAAAATGAAGATCATGGCGTCTGGTCCTATCACTTCATGGAAAAGAGACGGGGAAATAATGGAACCAGTGAGAGACTTTATTTTCTTGGACTCAAAATCACTGCAGATGGTGACTGTAGCCATGAAATTAAAAGACACTTGCTCCTTGGAAAAAAGCTATGACCAATCTAAAGAGCATATTAAAAAGCAAAAACATTGCTTTGCCAACAAAGTTCTGTCTAGTCAAAGCTATGGTTTTTCCAGTAGTCATGTATGGATGTGAGACTTGGCCCATAAAGAAAGCTGAGCACTGAAGAATTGATGCTTTTGAACTGCGGTGTTAGAGAAGACACTTGAGAGTTCCCTGGGCTTCAAGGAGATCAAACCAGTTCATCCTAAAGGAAATCAGTCCTGAATATTCATTGGAAGGACTGATGCTGAAGCTGAAGCTCTGATACTTTGACCACCTGATGTGAAGAACTGACTCACTGGAAAAGATCCTGATGCTGGAAAGATTGAAAGCAGGAGGAGAAAGGGACGAAAGAAGATGAGATGGTTGGATGACAATACCAACTCAATGGGCATTAGTTTGAGCAAGCTCCAGGAGCTGGTAATGGACAAGGAAGACTGGCATCCTGCAGTCCATGGGGTCAAAAAGTGGGACAAAACTGAGTGTCTGGACTGAACTGAATTGAATGGAAAACTATTTAATCTTTATTTCTTTTTTTTTGGAATTCTGTCAGCATTCAATTTGACACTAGTGTTGCAAGTATTATTTCTTAGGATAGACCACTCTAGTTATTGTTTTTGTTTTGTTTTGTTTTTCCTGTTAGTTTTTGCATAAATCCACAAAATACTGAATCTGAGGCTCATTTCTTTTCAGTAAAAGTACACTTCCACTGAAACAGGGAAACAGTGTAGAGGGAGGAAGTTATTGTGCAATGCGGTAACTTGATAGGTGCTGCCTCGAAATATCTTGCTTTATCTCTCAAAAACTAAATCAAAGAATATACTATAATATAATTGTCTCAGAATTGCTGGTTAACTAATCCACATATATTTCTATGCAGGTTACATCTACAATATTTTATCACACTTAACATCCAGGCTATTTTAAAATTTGCTGTGAACCTATTTTTCAGCACAGGGAAGAAAAAAATATCTCTGGGTGAATAAACTCATAAAAATTAATTGTAAAATGCATACTGAGTGCAGAGATTTAAAAATAAGCTACTGCTGCTAAGTCGCTTCAGTCGTGTCCAACTCTGTGTGACCCCATAGACGGCAGCCCACCAGGCTCCCCCATCCCTGGGATTCTCCAGGCAAGAGCACTGGAGTGGGTTGCCATGTCCTTCTCCAATGCAGGAAAGTGAAAAGTGAAAGTGAAGTCGCTCAGTCGTGTCCGACTCTTAATGACCCCATGGACTGCAGCCTACCAGGCTCCTCTGCCCATGGGGTTTTCCAGGCAAGAGTACTGGAGGGGGTTGCCATTTCCTTCTCCAAAAAATAAGCTAATTAATAATTAAATGAATTAATGGATTAATTACTTTAAAGTTTGGTGATAATAATTTAATTGAGAAAGCCATGTTTTATGAAAAATATTTCAGAAAATGTTTAATGATTGAAGGTGACCGAAAAATAAATTTTAATTTGATATTGTGTCTTAAAAGTCAGTCTTAAATCTCTAGACTTCCCTGGTGGCTCAAACGGTAAACAATCTTCCTGTAATGAAGAAGACCTGGGTTTGGTCGCTGGCTTGGGAAGAACTCCTGGAGAAGTCAATGGCTACTCACTTCAGTATTCTTGCCTGGAGAATTCCATGGACAGAGGAGCCTGGCAGGTTATAGACCATGAGGTTGCAAAGAGTTGGACATGACTGAGCAACTAACAATTTCACTTCACTTTCAAATCTGATTTCTAAGATATTCTTTATTTCATAGGAGAAATCAAGAGCTCCATTTTGCCAGTGAAAATCACCAGCTTGGGATGTATACTGGAGAAAGAGAAATGTAGCCATTAACTGTTTAGTCTAGAAAGAATCAGCAAAACAGAAATGGGTTATCACTGGACACCAAATTTAAATGTAACAGCTAAGAGTAATGCAATCTTTCCTAAATTCATGCTTCTTCAGCACCAGTTACACAGAAGTGCACAAATCCAAAAGGAAGCCACTGTTACTTGCAATAGCATTGGATTTGAGGAAACAGAGGTACCCAAAAAACTGGATAAGGATAACACTGTGGAGAATATATAGTAGGTGGAGGAAACAATGACATAGTTAATAGGTATACCTATAGCAGTGCAATTAACTTGTGACATCATACAGTCAAATGGAATATATAAAAATGTATATTATGATCCATAGCATACAACAATATATATAAATTTTAAAAACCTACATATTCAAATTAAATTCATATTGGGAAAACAACTAGCTTGTAAAGAAAAGTAAAACTTTCTTGTATCATATAGAAACACAAACTTCCTAATCTTTGTCAAAAATTTACTGTTTGCTAATGGGAGAAATATTTGTATTTGACATAACAGGTAATTAATTTCTCTAATAAATAAAGGAAATCTACAAACTGAAGAGAAATATCCAAAAAGCAATAGAAAGGTGAACAAAAGATATTAAGGAAGAAATCGCAGAAAGAAAAGAAGACTCAAAATCCTGTAAAATATTTTTAACTTTACCCATAAAAAGATAAGTCAAAATGAAGAAAATAAAAAGATATTATTTTCCTTTTAAGATAACCCAGAAGGATCTTAAAAGAAATCAGCAGCCTACCAAAAAGACACTCAGTGACCTTTGTACATTTCAGTCTTTCACAATTTTTCCTGGGATAAGTAATGGTCTAAGTTTTCTGTAAAGGGCCAGATAGTATTTTAGAATTTTCCACACTTTCTCCTGCAAATATACAGCTGTGATGCCATAGTGTGAAAGGAGCCATAAGTATTACATAAAGAGATGAACATGGTTATTTTCCAATTTTATGAAACTTTATTCATATTCATGAAATATTATTCATAAAATAAAAAGCAGAGCAAGTGGGACTGAGCCTGTAGGCTGTACTTGGCTATCCCCAATCTATGGAATTTTTTCCAGAGCATATTATTAATACTAAACAACATGCTAAAGTTATGCCTTTGCTCATCACCCTAGGAGTTGCATATGATAGATTGAAATATTCATGGCGCTCTTATTGGCACCACTCAGTATAATTCTGTACATCTCTCTTTAAAATTCTAAAGCAACCCCAGAGACCACATTATTTGTCCTTTTTCTTAAAGGAAATGAGAATCAAATCCTAATTTTATTCTTTCACTTTACTAGAGAAATACTATAGCTGAGTCAAAATCCAAGTTTCAGAGAAAATTTTTAGAACATAGCTGTTCAGACAGTGGACTTCTTGAGGCTGGAATGACACTCTGGATTGCTGGTGTTCTGAATACTGTTTATGGTGCAATGTTGCTCACCGAGAGTATGACTGGGGTGAAAAGACTGACTCAGTCAGACAGGAGTGAGCAACTAACATACGCACAAAGTGTACTTTTAGCTATTTCCTCACAATAATCCTGTGTTAGTCAAAGCCGTGTTATTACCTACAAACATTTGATATTTTTTGTCTTCATATAATCCAGTCAATCAATAATTAAAGGATAAAATGGAGACTAAGTTTGCTTAATCTAGACTAATCTATGGATTTATAGCTTATTGTATGTATATACATTTTTAAGGTTTTTAAAGTGTGTTTGTTTGGTTTCGTTTTTTGGACCGGGGCATTTCCCTGGTGGCTCAGCTGGTAAAGAATCAGACTGCAATGAGAGAGACCTGTGTTCGACCCCTGGGTCAAGAAGATCTGGAGAAGGGAATGGCAACCCACTTCAGCATACTTGCCTGGGTAATCCCATGGACAGAGGAGCCTGCCAGGCTACAGTCCATGAATCACAAAGAGTCAGACACAACTGAGTGACTAACAAACACAAAGTGTGTTTTTAAGTATTTTCTCACAATCATCCCATTTTAGCCCATGTTCTTACCCCCAAAATTTTAAAAACTCAAAATCAGATTCACAAAGTTTGAAAATCATACACCTAGCAAATAGCACTGAAGAATTGATATTTTTGAACTGGGGTGTTGGAGAAGACTCTTGAGAGTTCCTTGAACTGCAAGGAGATCCAACCAGTCCACCCTAAAGGAAATCAGTCCTAAATATTCATTGGAAGGACTGATGGTGAAGCTGAAACTCCAATACTTTGGCCACCTGATGCGAAGAACTTACTCATTGGAAAAGACCCTGATGCTGGGAAAGATTGAGGGCAGGAGGAGAAGGGGATGACAGAGGATGAGATTGTTGGATGGCATTACTGACTCGATGGACATGAGTTTGATAAAGCTCTGGGAGTTGGTGATGGACAGGGAAGCCTGGCGTGCTGCAGTCTCTGATTGTCACAGAGAGTTGGACACAACTGAGCAACTGAAATGAACTGATAAATAGTTTACAGCAGTCATTTCCATAGGATCCCTGCAATACATACATATTTGTTACATGATGAAGGAAATAAATGATTTTTATTTAATATGCTGTTGCTGCTAAGTCACTTCAGTTGTGTCTGATTCTGTGTGACCCCATAGACAGCAGCCCACCAGGCTCCCCTATCCCTGCAATTCTCCAGGCAAGAACACTGGAGTGGGTTGCCATTTCCTTCTCCAATGCATGAAAGTGAAAAGTGAAAGTCAAGTCACTCAGTCGTGTCTGACTCTTAGCGACCCCATGGACTGCAGCCTACCAGGCTCCTCCATTCATGGGATTTTCCAGGCAAGAGTACTAGAGTGGGGTGCCATTGCCTTCTCCACTTATTTAATATAAATGGAGACAGAAAGAGCATAACATGTTGAATATGATCTTATGTTTGAAAGCAAACATTGGAAGGAGTGATGGCAGTAAGAAAGGAAAAGAGAAAGTGAAGAGTGAAGGAAAGAAAATGCATGCATTAGAAAAACAGCTACAGGGAATATAACAAAATGTTAAATGTCAAAACACTGTGTGGTGACGGTGAGAGAGGACACTGCTTTCTTTCTTATGGTTTTCTGTATTTCTTGTTTTTCTTTTTTCTTTTTTCCTGATGTCTTTTTTTCCAATCATTTTGCATTTACAATTTTAAATATTTTTTCAACTCTCAAAATCAGTATAAGTTTCACATATATGTGTTAATATGCAATATTTGTTTTCTCTTTCTGACATTTCATCCTGAATGACAGTCTCTAGGTCCATCCTTATGTCTGTAATTGGCACAATTTTTCATTTTTATGCTGAGTAATATTCCACTATACGCTCCACATCTTCTTTACCCACTGAGAATTGACTGTTTAGCCCAGAGAACTCTAGTGTGAGCTATGTGCTAAATGGGAAGGAAATCCAACAAAAGAGGAAATATATGTATATGTACAGCTGATTCGCTTTGTTGTGCAATAGACACTAACATAAGATTGTAAAACAACTATGTCCAATTAAAAAATTATAAATAAATCTTGAAATTTTCAAATTGCAAAAACTCAACATAAATTTTTGAAGGCTAGTTTTGATTGGCAAAAAACAAGAGCAACAACAAAAAATTTAATATTCTTGTTATCTAAGTATCTGGCTTAGCCAGAGGCAAATAGAATCAGTTTTTACCTCTGTGACTCTGTAAATAAATGACATTTTTTTATTCCATTCTGCTGTTTGTTTTCCCATAAATTTAAAGAAACATAATAGCAGCTTGCTTGTTATATTGATTTTGCAACCTTGGATGTGTTTTTAATCTTGGAAAAAGTAAACCTTCATTAACAAGTTGTCACTTTCACAGCAGATAATTTCTAAATTACAAGATTTCATTAGGAAAGGAAAATATCCCTTTCCAATAATATGAAGTGATTAAATGTTCTTTGTGTAGACTGATGAGTTTTAATTTTCTAAAACTAAACATTTAAGAAGTTTGCTTATTTGCATTACATATTTTTGGAGGTTATTTACTTGAAATTAATGTTAACCTATATGTGCTCACTGGGGAAATCATGCCTTTTATCTTAATGCATTAAGACAAGAAACAGTTACAATAGAAATAAGGGGAAATGGCAGAGTTGCATAAATAAAGGATGTATTAAAAGTGTAGCTTCAAAGGGCTGAGTCAATTAATCCTTTCTGATTTAGATATGCTATAAAATACTAATCATCTAAAGAAAGCTTTTTCTAATTCTGTCATTGGTTTTTTCCTACTTTAACCAGATGCCTGTGTGACTCAATTAGATCAGCCATTCCTCGGTATCCAGGTAACAGGGTTCATCAATGTTCTGCATCTCCGTTTGAGTGGACTATGACTGGGTGGAAAAAACTGCTAAACTCAGCCTTGCCTTACTGTTATTGATTGAAAGACCAAAAAAAGAAGAGGGAAAAAAGAAAGGTTATACTCTCCCTCACAGAAAGCAAATGTCTTCTAGATAGGCTGAAATCCACTCCTATCATCAAACATAGTTTAGGATACCAAAACAGTTGTTACTAAGAGTGTTCTTGTCCTAGAATTTTGGAAAATAAGATCTGAATCATGCAATTGGATCCTGAACTATTGTTTTGATATCTCAAATCGTGGTTGCTCATAGGAAGAAAGAATTTCAATCTTGCTCCAGGATATAAACAAAATTTCATCCAAAATTGTGTTTGGAAGGTAACTTTTTGAGAATGCTAAGCTGTGCATTTATTTCTATTCACTGTGAGCCAGTTACCTGGGTGCCCATTCCACATTACACACCAGGGAAACAGGTAGAGAAAATGCCTCTTTGAAGATATGAAAGCCAGGTCATGCCGGACCGAAAGAGAACCTAGCGACAGGGAGATCCCACAGTGGCCAGAAAAAGCAGACGTGCAGTCACAGCTCTTCAGGCTGAGGCCCTGGATGGTGCAGTTGAGTTAGGACGAAAGAAAAGCAAAAAAGGGAGGTGGTGAGAGGCTGAGGGTTCCCTATTCCCTAATCCTATCGACGTAAAAAGGAAGATGCCCAGGAGCTGCGTTCCCTCAGTACTGTGAGAGGAACCTGGAAGTTACTAAAGGAGCTGACAGCTGAGTTTATCAGGGATGACATGGTTGGATCTGAGTGATGTGAGAGCTGGGGCAGCAAGACCAGAAGGTAGGAGTATGCCCAAGGCCAGTGATACTAACTGGTCCCCTGGCAAATGACAGATGGGAAAGGGGAATCTGATAGGCCAGGCCATCTGAAAGAGATGGAGTCGATTAGTAAAATGAACTCAGTTTACTCAGTAAATATTTCTCTGTTCCTTATTTAGGGGCTCTTGGGATGGAATAAGTGAAGTCGCTCAGCCATGTCTTACTCTTTGCGACCCCATGGACTGTAGCCTACCATGCTCCTCCATCCATGGGATTTTCCAGGCAAGAGTACTGGAGTGGATTTGCCATTTCCTTCTCCAGAGGACATTCCTGATCCAGGGATCGAACCCGGGTCTCCTGCATTGTAGGCAGACGCTTTACCATCTGAGCCACAAGGATAGAGGTTAAACAAATGGACATTTAAACTGACATGTCTTTGTATGTGGGAGTGTAAGTATATACGTTTGTCATTACACTGCTTTTCAAATAAAGGCTGGCTCAAAAGTGTCTTTGGAATAAAGTCACAAATTCTAGACCATCTGTGCACCACTTTAGGATGTGAAAGAGCTGGTGAGATGAAATAGATTAATATAATTCTAATCCCTTATGTGGATAAAATAAAATATGTGAATAAGAAATTTAATTTCTAATACTTTGAACTAATACATCCACGTTATGAATCAACTCAAACAACTCACAAGGCCACTAACATTTTTACTAACAGAAAAATGTTATGTCTTTGAGATAATTTTAAGTAAAGCTGAAGGAAAACATTCTTGGTTGTACCTTAATGTTCTTGGACTGCATTATCTTTTAAGTACTCACTGGAAGAACATAATGGAATAATTATTTTGTCAAAAACAGGACATGACTATTTGGGTAAAAAACAAAAAGAACAAAAAAAAATGTTTAGGGAAAGCATCCTCAAGAGTTATTTTTGTTATTTTATAAAGATAAGCACTGTGCTTGTCAGTATTCATGTAAAAGTATTTCATACCTTTTGTTGATAAGGGAGGAAAATATTTCTGGGATTTTAATTCTTTATAAGACTGAAATAACTTTTCAAAAATAATTCTGATTGTATTCAGATCCCAGACTCTGCATGCTGGGCTGACATGTGTTATCTTTCATGAAAACAGTTTAATTCCTTAACCAAATAATTATTTCCCTTCTTAGAATATTTTATATCTAACTATTCATGCTGATAGTGATAATCTAGCATAATAGGAAGTATGTACAATAAGATTTAAATCACAAGCATATAGCATCTATTTTCTACATCTTTGTGTTTGCATTACAGGTCAAACAGTAAATGCCATACACAGCTTTCTAATTATTCCTTCTCTTGAACTTCCTAAACCCTTGCATGATTTATGAAGATCAAATGCTCAAAAGCATAGTATATTTTGCTACAAATACTGCAGTATGCAAAAGGGAAAAGCAATAATATCATAAAATTAAACCATGATCTATTAAACTATGTCTATTTGTAAAGAAAGAACTTGCCAGTGTAATGTAACAAAGTTTAGCATTTTGAATGGAAAGAGCAATTTACAAATGAAGATGTGTACAAAGGTAAATAATAAAATGCTGCCTCAGTACTTGTCCCAACTTCTCTCTGGTAGTCAACATTTTGTTGAAATTCGCCATATCTGTTTCCTTTCACATGTGTTATCAGACATTATAAAAGGCCCCAAAAGCATCACAAAAGAATGACAGCAGATAGGATAAGGATGAAAAGTATGTTTTATTGTTTCAAAGTGTTTGTATTAATAGCATACTCTTCAACTCTTACATCAAAAAGGAAGCTGCTTAAAGATTTACTATTATTAACAAGTTATTACTTACATATTTATAAAAAAAATAAAAAATGACATACACATTTGGTGCCAAAGTTGGCACATTCAAACTAATATCAGTACAAAAACAAACATTCGAGCTACATGTTTATTTAACAAAGAAAAGAAAGAAAGAAGGAAGCTGCTGTGACATGGACCAATAATTTTTTAAACTTGAACCCTGAAGGAAAACAGAAACTGTTTGTCTTAACTGCAAATATTATGTTTATTTCTTTTTGCTTTTGGTTATAAAGCTAGCAGGAAGTGATGGTACGAAGAAAAAACAAAATTTAGTGTAACATGGCATTGGATTTCAAATCTAACATTGTCTTTTACTAGCCATTGACTCTTGAGACAAGTATGTGAGGCAATCCTGCAAGCTGTGTTTCTCCCAATTTCTGTCTGCAAGCTGGAGACCCAGCAAAGCAATTGGTGTAGTTGGAAGACCTGAGGGCAGGAGAGTCAATGGTGTAGATTTCAACCTAAGTCTGAACCTGAGAAACAGTATTGAGGGCAGGGGAAGGTTAACATCCCAGCTGATCAGTCAAAGAACCTTCCTCTGCCTTTTCATTCTATCCAAGAATCAAGAGGTTGCAACAGGCCCACACACATGGGGGAGAGCCATCTGCTTTATTCAGTCTACGAATAAAAGTACTAAGAAACACTTTCATAGACACACCCAGAGATAATGTTTAACCAGACTCTTAGATATTCCATGAACCAACCAATTGGACACATGAATTTAATTTTCATTTTCACACATGAAATCAATTCATTCCTGTAACTGTCGGTGTCATGGACAACCAGGTCTAATCACACTGACTTTCTAAAGCTGTGCACATCAATATTTGTTCAAGAGACAAATCTGACCGCTCATATTTAAAACAGAATTGTTGTTGTTGTTGTTGTTCTTGATGGATTTGAATCCTTATTTGTTTTCTACTTATTGGGCCATTTATCAAGGGGCATGGACATACCAAGACCATGCCCCATCAACCCACTGAGGTTGGATATACTCT